>NC_033800.1:28312950-28383050 GCF_001876935.1 Asparagus officinalis
TCCTCATTCACCGCCGCAGCCAACCATTGCCGCCGTCGCCGGTCCTTCAGGTAAATTTTTTTAATTAGTTAACTTATAAATTGTTTTTTAAAATAGTTAACTTATAAATTGTTCTTTAATTAGGTAACTTTTTACTATTTTAGGTAAAAAATTCACTTATAAACTGTTTTTTTAATTTAAATAGTTAACTTTGTTCAATTTAGTTTAAGTAATTAGTTTAATCAGTTTAATTAAGTTAATTTTAGTTTAATCTTGTTCAAATTTAGTTAATAATTCATTGTAGTTAATTTGAGTTTAATCTTGTTCAATTTTAGTTAATTTTATGTGTTTTTGCAATTTCATATGAACCTAATACATATTTTTGTGAATTACTATAATTAAATATATTTATAAATAGGCAAACGCCTGGGCGTCACCTAGCCGTACGCCTAGGCGCTAAACCCCGGCTCAAACGTCTAGTCCACCTAACGCCTTCTGTAACATTGCTCTTTTGTGACAATTGTATCTTTCCTATAATCAAGAGTCGTATTGATAATGGTTAAGACTACCATCTTTTCTAGTTATCCTAGACCTCTAGAACTTGCAGGTTTCCTATTGGTTTTAATTTATCCGTAAAACTAGGTATAGTTTAGGCACAATTTATATGAATAATTGCATTGAATTAAATATCATAACAAAATTTGTACAATATCATGGTCTCTAACTTATTGTTTTATCATGATTTTGTTGCAAGTTCATGTTCTTAATTAATTACAAATATTCTTGGCTTTAAATTATTTTCAATTGACAAATCTAGTTTAGAAATTAAATCCTAATAGTATGCAAATAATTGAATTGAAATTTTTAGAATTGAAATTCTAACGTTACCCAAAAAATAGAATAGAAATTGAGAATTTTAGACTGGAATTCTAATGATTCCCAAACAATGGAATTAGAATTGAATTGCAAATTTTAGAGTTGTGTTACATGTGAGTTGCGAATTAGCAAGCATGTGATACGTTCGGTGTGAAACCAAAGGCTTAGATGTGTGAACCCAACCTAATCAAATGTCATTTCTTTGCTTTCTTAACCAAAAATGCCTCCACATTCCCTCTAATCTTATAGCCGCCCAAACTGCAGAACAACAGCCTAAACAAACAAGGCCCCATGATCATTGTTTTTGTGAAACAAATATGACAAATGAGCATGGCTCTCTTCCTTGCTGCTAGTCTCTCCTTTGTCATTTTCAATCTACCAAATTTATTCTAAACGTCATCAATCAAATTGTTATCATTGTCACCATCAGAGTTTCCACTTTAGATTGAAGTCCTCCTTCAATATGCATCATTAAGTATCAAAATCAAAGAGATCCATCGTTGCACTTCAACATAGGCACTGCAACAATTCAAAGTTCATCAATCATATTCAACTTTAAACTCGAGATCGAGTTTTCTTCAACATGGAAAGATTTCATGCAGAAGATAGATTTTAGTTGAACTTATAATTTTTTAAGGGTTTTATCTCTTTTAGTTGAGATGTTTTAGTTGAGATTAGAAGAATGCAGATTGTATGTTGCCTAGTATTTTGCTTTAGATTTTTGTTAGTTCATTTTATGTTTCTTCTGTTGCAATTTGTTGTTAGCATTGAGATCTGTTTCTATTGGGTTGCTTTATAAATGGCATCTATTCTCTCTTTGAGAAATAGTTCATGTTTAATGAAATTTTGATTAATTGATTTTTCTCTTGAACATGTGAAGTGTTTGGTTTGAGATTTGTTATGATGTAAAGCCAAAGGTTAGGTGTAGTGTGCGAATTCGACCTAACCAATTTAGGTGTATCTTAGTTCCTACTAATACAACATCCACAAGAATCCAAAGCAAATAATAGTACCAATATTAATAATGAACTCGAACAAGTTGTGCCTTCAAACCCATTTCATGTGGCACTTATGTCATCTTCACATATTGCCAAAAATAGCCATATACCCATGCTTCTTCTCTCTCTGTCTACAATTGCTAGCATTCATAGAACCCTCAATTTCTCTCAGTGTGCAAACCGCCAAGTTTCTAAGGTCTCAAATCTCTTTTTCCCTTTCATGGTTAATCCTTCCCTTTGTTTCTGCATGGCTGAACCCTAACACATCATTCAGAACCCTTTCAACTTTCAAGGGAACTATACTTATCCCCTTGAAATCGAAGCCCTCGTCCAGTCCACATCAACAAAATTATAACCATTAGAAAATATTCTATTGCGAAAATTATATTCAATCATAAACTAACTACAAAATATCATACCTATAAACAAAATACCATAAAGAACTAATCTATAAGCTCAACAATATACGCTACTCACTCCAGCCAGTGTGCATCTGATCCTAAAACTATGTGCTAGCTTTGTATAGACGTCTCCAACAAAAATCGTGTATCTGAACTGTAAAACCCCGTATTTTTTGTTAGAAGTATATGTGAATTATTGGTGATAGATAATTCTATTGTGGTAAATGACTTGAGGTCATTGATATACTGGATAACAAGTTATCAGATATATATGAGTGTATTTTTATAGAGTTTTGTGCATTGGTTTTGACAAATTAGCAAAACATGCACGAATCTGGAAAATGTCTGCTTAGTCGACTCATGAGTCGACCAATGAGTCGACTTACGGGCTGATTTTTAGATTTCTTTTCTGTTGTGGGTTTGGTTAAGTTTTGTTTGGGTTTAACCGTATTATATAAATTATTTTTTTACCCGAAACCAACCCTTTTCCATCAGATTTCAAAACCCTATCCCCCTCTCCCTCTCTCTAACCCTAGATCCATTTTTCGACGGCAAGTTTGAGGGATTTCGGGGAGTTCATCAGGGGGTTTTGGCGTGGTGCAGCGTAGGGGATCACCCTCTTTCGGATTCAAGAGCTTTACAGCGTACCAAAGGCGAGTAACATCTCGCCCAGCTCTCACCCACTGTTTGTATAGTTTTCTTCGAGTTTTATTTCGTTTTCTTGAGCCTAAAACGTATTTTGTGCATAAAGATAGATACTTTATATTATGAGCAGCAAGATCTACATTTTCAGTTTAATAAAAACTCACCAACGATTTTGTAAATGTAGATCCAGATCTGGAATTTGTTTAAACTTGGGTTTCATGTGATTAATTAATTTCAATGCGTTTTAAATATGGAAAAATATATTTAGGGTTTTGTGTAAGTAATCACATGCAAATTTTCGTTTCAGTTTGGTACATATATATGTAGGAATCATGTTTACAATTGCTGAAAATAATGAAGAGAAACTTTAGATTTAAATTTTTGCAGAAAATCAACGAAAACAGAAAACTGAGAAATTTCTACTCAGTCGATCAATGAGTCGACTTATCAGCGGAAATAATGATGAGTCGACCAATGAGTCAACTGACGGAAAATTTCCAGCCTTCTTTCTTTTCTTCTGTTCTGTCTGGTCGACCAATGAGTCGACCAATCCCAGTCAACTTATGAGTCAACTGACGAGGATTTTTTCTTATTTTCCTCGGGTTGGATCTGTTTGGGTTATTTCAATTTAACTGAGACTGTTTATGCATGTTTATTATAGTTGCGTACTTTAATATGAACGATGAGCCACCTCGAATACCTGATATTCAAAATTTAGGTTTATTTTTGTATCGCTAAACGTGAGATGATTTGCGGAAACGAGTTTAGGATTACATACCGAGACACGTGAGGCATTAGGGTATATACATCTTTCATATATTTCATCTAGTCCATGTGTTGGGCTATTATTATGTGCAGCCCATGTGTTGGACATTTATCACATTCAATCCATGTGTTGGACAACTTTCATATACAGTCCATGTGTTAGGCATTCATTACATTTAGTTTTAGTCCATGTGTTGGACATCAGTTTAGACCTTAAAATTAACACCTATACTTACATAGGCTGGACATGACACTTATATGGGTTGTGATATGATCTGGTATTTAAGTTCTGAGATGAGGTTGTCTTCTTTTATTGCTATTCATGTATTAGATTTTGGGTTTGGTATTTAGGGATTTACAATTTGAGATACAAGATATATATATATAAGGGTTTCCTTGTTTGGATTATTTTGCTCGACGTACCTATGCTCGTGATGTAATTTCCTAAATACTAAAATCTTCTTATACATAGGTATTTATAATTTGAGCTACATGGTATATACATGATGGTTTTCTTGTTTGGATTATTTCGCTCGACGTACTTATGCTCATGTTGTAATTACCTAAATAGGATCAGCGCTTTGACGCTTGTTGTCCCTCCCCATTTCAGGTAACGAGCCAGGAGCCCGGAGAATCGCAGGTTAATGGCGACGCACTTTAGCTTCAGCCGTTTATTTTAGTTATATTTTTCTTTTGAACTTCATTATAGACTTTTGTTAGACATTTGAGAGTTTATTCTAGAAGTTGTAAAGGTTGTGTGTCTTATTTTCTTTTATTCAGACATTTGTATTTGAGACTTATTGAGAAGTTTCAGTTTATTCATTTCAGACATTGACTTGTACTTCAATATGTTAGATGATGAAATATTAATTTGATCTTTATTATTTCATCAGTTAACTCTTGTATTATCTTTTACTTACTTTTGTACTTACACCTGTTATTTGACTCTACTAGAGAGATAGTAATTGTGATGGTGAAACATGTTATTACACGATGTTGTGCATGACAGGTTTGATATTTTTTGTTTCACCTTGGACTGCAGCCTTGTGTGAACTCAGGGGCGTCACATGAACGCACCGTTAATAGACACATTAGACATGTATCTGATACGGTTATAGTTATTTCAAAAGAGATCAGTGCATGATCTCTATTATATGTTGTTTAGTGTTTACATGCTGAGTAACATCCAAATGTGGAAATCTCTGGTTTTATTTTGTTTATACATATAGGTAACTTAGGGCCTGGTAGTGTTTATTTTCGTCACTTGCAATACAAGTTTGTGCTAATTGTATAAGCAAGTACATATCTTACTCACTTTGTGTGGTATACAAGTAGCAAATAGACCTATTTTGTTTCTCTATTACGTTTCAGTGATATAAGAGTCTATTTTCTAGCTTTATAGCAGAACATTATAACCTCATACCTTGCATTCCTAGCAGCACTTTCTAACTGAATTGACTTCTTTTTAGGAAGTGGCAGAGGGCTTCTTCATATCTTGTAACTTATTAATCCAATTTTCATGAAGAAAATAAGATCACCAGCATCCCAACACCCATCTAACAATATTGACTATCACCTCTAATCTTCTCTTCATTCTTATATCGCCAACCATGCCTAGAAAATCCACAACGATTCAGAAAACCTTTGCAAATTATGACTGCTAACATCCATTGAAATCTGGATCTTTACAGTTAACCAAATTTGCTATCTGGTTAATAAGCTCCAAGAAGCTTGGCAAATTCTTATGAGGTTGAGCTTGCATACCCCTTATTTGGCAATGTTGCATGAACATATAGAAAAAGCTTCAAAACCTCATCAATAAGACCAGTATCATTATAACTTAAAAATAAAATCTAAGACCAGATTTTGTGTCGCTCTTGACATGCCACAGGGCACCAACATGTTGGTGTTGTGGAATTCCTTTTCTTTGTATTTAGCGTATGGCTTAGCGACAGGATGGCATAGAAGAAAATAAAGTTATCAAGCTTAACAGGGAAAATTCGAAGATATTTTATCATGTTTTGACATGTCTCTTCATATTTTGCCAATATCTTATTTTCCTTTTTTCTCTTTTTCTTTTCTTTTTTTCTTTTACTTTTCAAGTCTGTGGTTGTATGATGTTAATGAATCATAAGCATGAAGAATATGAAGGAATATGAAATGACAAGGGGAAAATAAAAAATATGAAAATAACTACCCTCCCTTCAAATCTCATGGCATCTCCAAGCATTACAAGACCCATCTCTTTAACTCGTTGTGAAGTATATGTATACGGTTTATAGTGGAGGCAGACAAGTGACCATGATTATGAGGGTTTATCCATGTTAAAGGAAGGCCAAGGATTGAAAAGAAAGCAAGGTTTAACCACGGATTAAACACGTCTTTTCCCAAGCTGTAATTAGCAAGTAGGATCATTAATAATCAGAATACTTAGAACCAATCATATTCAGTGCAAAATCCCTTTAAACCGACCAAAGAATTATTGTTTGACTCCCTTTTCGCTCTAATTCTTAGCAATTCAGTGTTTTAAATATCGACCGACATGTCGGACATGTCGGCCGATATGTCGGATCGGGTGGTCTAGCGGTATGAGTCGGGCTTATTCAAGTCGTATATCGTTTTTCAAGAGCAAATCGGAGATATCGGGGATAAATCGGACATGTCGGCCGATTTTTCACCTTTGAAAAATCGGCTGACATCTCTTGATATCGGTTTACAGGATTTTTTGATTTATCGGGTTTGGGTTTTCACAAAACCCAAACCCATTTGACCGCTGCTAACCTTTTCAGGGACTTATACGAAGCCGAAAACGAGAAAGAAAACTGAGTCATTAAAGAAAAACAACGAGAAAGAAAACTAGGGCTACAGGAGGACCGCCTTCCCCTCTCTCTCTCTTGAGGCATCGTCAGCCGCCTTCGACCGCGTCGACCGCCTTCAAATCTTCAGCGCCTCTTCGACGACATCTTCGACCGATCGCATCTTCGAGTTCGACCGCATCTTCGACCGACAACATCTTTGAGTTCGACCGCATCTTCGACCGACCGCATCTTCGACCGCATCTTCGCTGATAGCTTAGGTTAGCGTTGTTCCTGAGGTATGTCTCTCTCTCCCCCCTTTCTCTCTTTCTCCCCCCTTTCTCTCTCTCTCTCTCTGAGTCTGAGCGCCTCTCTTGCGAATCGGTGGATTCGATACTGGGATTTTTTTTATGTGGGTTTATAGAAAACGAATTGGGTTTAAGTGGGTACTGGGACTTTTTTATGTGTCCTTTGTTAGCACATGAAGTTTTATGTGGGTTTATAGAAAACGAAATTGGAAGGAACAAATTGGGTTCAAGTCTTTAAGACGCAGTGTATGATATTTGTAAACAGGAATGCTCAAAAACAAATTGGGTTTAAGACCGAGAATTATGAGCAGTGTATGATATTTGAGTGGTGACTGCTGAGTAAGAGGACTTGTTTCTCAAAATCAGGCAAGCCTCCTTCTTGAATTTTTCCCCTGTCAAATAAAATTAATTAATAGTTAGTAATTAAATTTTAAATATGTTGTCTAAATCTGTATTTGTCTTATTTTATAGAATCATATCGTCTGAAGGACAAGGATCTACTAGACCGTCAACAACATCAAAACCGAACGGTAAAGATCCATGTTGGCTATATGGGGAGAGAGTTGGTTCTGATACAAGTAAAGTTAAATGCAAATATTACACTCAAATTCTCAATGGCGGGATTAGCCGATTCAAACAACACCTAGCAGGAAAGAGGGGAAATTGTGCGCCGTGTGTGAAAGTACCCGATGATGTTAAGGCAAAAGTTTCTAAAATTTTAGATAATGCAAAGAAGAGTAGGGATGAGAAGGAGATGAAGATGCATAACTTGTTGAGTGAGGTGCATATTGGGGAGGATGAGGAGGATAACTCCATCGCATTAAGTAGTCAAAGAAGCTCGTCATCCTCCCACAAGGTAATTGGACCAATGGATTCCTTCGCCGCTCGTTCTCCCGAGGAGATTGCCCAAATAATAGCAAATGGGAAACAACCAACGATGGACTACAAACTTAAGAAGAAGAAAAGGGAGGATGTATTGCGATACGTCTCCAAATGGTTCTATGAAGCCGGCATTCCATTTCATACCGCCACGCTTCCCTCTTTCCATCAAATGCTACAAACTATTGGCTTGTTTGGAAGTCATTTGCAAGCTCCATCCATGTATGAACTGAGTGAGACAAGTTTGCAAAAGGAAGTTGAAGAGACAAAAGAAATTGTTGAAAACTTTAAAACAACTTGTGTTGTCAATGGTTGCTCGATAATGACCGATGCATGGAGTGATCGGAAGTCTAGAAGCATCATGAACATAGTTGTACATTCTGCTGGGAGAGCTTGTTTTTTATCTTCACATGATGCATCGGCTGATAAGCACGATGCTAAGTATATCTTTGATTTTGTAGACAAGGCTATTGATCAGATAGGGGAGGCAAATGTGATACAAATAGTCACTGATGGAGCTTCAAACAATATGACGGCTTCTAAGTTATTGCTTGAGAAGAGGCCAAATATATTTTGGACGACTTGTGTTGCACACACGGTGAACTTGATGTTGTGCGATATAGCAAAGATAAAACCCATTCGTAATGTCATTTTAATGGGGAGGAGTGTATCAATGTTCATATATAATCACACCAAGCCTCTTCAATTATTTAGGAAGTTCACTAAGGGTGATCTTGTGAGACCGGGAGTTACGAGATTTGCTACGGCGTTCCTTTCTCTACAATCATTAAGAGATCATAAGAAAGAGATGAGACAAATGTTTATCTCTGACAAATGGACAGATTGTAGCCTTTCAAGAACATCAGTGGGTAAAAAGGTATATTTTTAATTAAAATTTCAATTGCATTCGTTTTATTAATTTGATCATTTATATTTTATTGATTGGATTTATTTGTATGTTTGTAGGTTGCGGAGATTATTGCTAGCAACAAGTTTTAGGATAATATAGACTTTGCTCTCAAAGTATTCACTCCTCTAGTGAAGGTTCTTCGAAGAGTGGATGGTGATAAAATCAGTTCGATGGGATTTATATATGGGGACATGTTGGTTGCTAAGGAGTTGAAAGTGGCCCTTGGGGATGATGAGAAGAAGTACAATCCTATATTGGAAATGATTAAGCCGAGATTTAAGAAGAATCTTTGTGAAACGCTACATAAAGCGGGTTACTTTTTGAATCCTTTTTACTATTATCCGGCTTACACGGACATTGAAAATGATGGAAGCTTCATGAATGCCATAGTGAAGTGTATGCATAGACTTACTTGGTGGAGGCTTTATGGAAACGATACTCCCGAGTTAAGGAAGATGGCAATGAAGATTTTGGGCTTGACAACTAGCTCTTCGGCTTGTGAAAGAAATTGGAGTACATTTGAGATGGTAATATTATTTCTTAAATTTTAATCATCTTGTATGCTTGTATTGTAGTATTTGATGACTAGTTTTTTATGCTAATTCATGATTTTCTTTTGTAGATTCATACGAAGAAGAGGAATAGACTAACTCATAAAAAACTTCATGATTTAGTCTTTGTCAAGTTCAATGCAAAGTTGAAGAATAAGCATGCCGTCCCAAATAGAGATCCTTTAACCGCCTACGATGATGAGGAAAGAGTCACTGAATAGTTGTTGGGTAAGGAGGGGAATAATAGTGATGATGAAGTATTTCCGGGAGAGTGTTTAACTTTTAGGCAAGTTGGAGATATTTCGAGAGCTAATCCAAGAGAAAGAGTGGAAGGTTGCAAACGTATAAAAGAAAGAAGAAAGCGGGATCATCTTCATCGAAAGGAAAAGAGCCGATGGAAGATGATGAAGAAGAAGAGATGGATGCGTTCTTCACGGAGTCGGATGAGGATGCTAATGCTACTTTTGAGGATGATGATGAAGATGGATTCTAGACTATCTAGTTATCTTATCTTTTATGTTATTATGGATTTGCTCTTGAATGTTAAACAATTTTAAACTATTTGTAGCTTTAAAAACTTGTTTGTTTGTTTTGATTTGCTTATGTTTGATATGAATCTTATGAGTAATGATCTTCATTCTATATGTTATATCTTATATGTTACTTGCTTTATTCTTTACATGTTATTCTATGTTTACTAACAATGTTTTCTTATTTTGTAGGTCAAGCACCCAAATTGTTTCAGGATGCAATCGAGAATCAAATTTCTACAATCGGTTAGTAATCCTAAACATCATATATTGTTTACTTTTTTATATGTCTAGTCTATAAAATTTATAAAATATGCTTATATTGAATTTAGGAATGTTTAGATTACATTTAGGACATGATATTATGCATATACGCCCACCCGATATGACAATCCGATATTTAGTCCATGTCCCCCGATATATCCCCGATTTCCGCTATCCGATATGGATTTCAGCCGTCCGACATGAACCCGACATCCGATATTTAAAACCTTGTTTAGCATCAAAATATCTTTCTCATGGACCGGACTATTTCCTTGAATTTGGAGCAAGCATGTCCAATTTTTGGTTTTCCATCCATGTGGCCTACTTAAACATTGGCTGCATTTGAAAGAATTATAAGACAGGTTAATTCATTACAAACAAAGAATGTGGTAGTAATGGGTGAGCTTAGTCGAAATAAAGAACTATTCTAAATATCAGTGTCCTTTCAGCTAGTGTCCCAGAAAATTCTCGAGCTGAAAATCTTTTATATTTACAGTAATTAGATGTGTCCCAAGGTGATTCCTACCCACACACTATTTCGCCTGAAAATATGTACAATATTCAGCACAAATTGAAGCAAACTATTTGAAGATAAAAAGACGTTTGCGTGTAATAAATTAGCTGTGAACTCAAAGAAATTTCATCCTTTAGCAGAAACAAGCAGTGATGGTGGTATGGCAATGATAGGATCCAAATGTACCGGACTTTGCCACGATGCCAGCGCAATGGGCAATAATAGGACCAAGTATTAAAAAATTCCAGCATATAGACTTAATGGGAGCTTGCCGAATTATTGCGAACACCTAGTCATAAGATCAGCCGAGGAAAGGATCTCGGATGTGGACGCGGGTAGGGAGATCGAGCCACACTTTACGTCACTAAAAATGCTAAAGGGAATATGATAGTACACAAATGGTGGCAAAGTCATCGACTTCACATGATTCTACATACATGAAGTAACAAACAGTTCTATTACTGACATAAAATCAAAATGTTCTCCCTTTTACAAACAGAGAGCAAACGTAAGGCCGTAAACAAGAGCCTATTTTGTCTTCATTGAAAACCTAAATAATAATGAGAGTGATGGTTCTGAGTAATACCACTCAACCTAACTCTTCATCAAGAAGTCACAATTCTTGCATGTCATACAATAATAGAGTTACCTAAAGCTAAAAGAAACAAAAAACAGGCATGCAGAGCAAAACTAAGTTGATCAAATCTTTCAGAAAATGAAATAGCCAACCTCAGAAGACTGTGAAAGAAGCCTGGCCCATGGAATTCCTACATCAGCCTGCGACTTCACCGGCCTCTTCTGCTGCAAATTCCGTCGATTCATCGGTAACACCAGCTGTTTTAAATACTGATCTGCATCATTCAACGGTAACACCACAGAGAAGTTCACGATAAATTACTCAAGAAATTCCAATAACTCAAGAAGAGGCCAAAAGATCAGACCTTGAGAAGGAAACTCCGCCAGTTCTCCGTCTGCCTTCTTCTCCGAGGACCCCACATCGCCGGCCTCTTTTTGGGGATCCACCGCCGCAGGGTCGGCCGCAAGATTTGGTGAATCAACAGGCACAGACGACTCTTCCTCCGGCACCGCCGCCCCCGTCGCCGCTGTCGCCGCCGCCTGAACAAATCAATCAAAACTTTCAACAGGATCTCAAAAATCAATCGAATCCAAAGAAGGGGAAACGATCGGACCTTGGAGCGCTTAGGGTTCCTGGGGGAAGAAGGGGGGGGAGATGAAGAGAGGCGCTTGTTGCTGGAAGAAGAAGCTGAGCTCCGCCTAGTTTCCACCATATCTTCTACCTTCTTCGATAAAAATCTAACTTTTTCTTGATTTCTCCCTTTTTTGGAATAAAAAGTTTCGACCTTGATCCGAGAATATTTTAGGGGAGAGACAAAGAAGAGAAGAATAAAGAGAAAGGAGAATGAGAGGAGAGGAAGATCGAGAATATTTTAGGGGAGAGACAAAGAAGAGAAGAATAAAGAGAAAGGAGAATGAGAGGAGAGGAAGAAACACTAAATAGGTCTGCTGATGGGTTGAAGAGAAGAATAAAGAGAAAGGAGAATGAGAGGAGAGGAAGAAACACTAAATAGGTCTGCTGATGGGTTTTTAATTATGGAATTATGGAATATAATAATAATAATGAGAAAAAATAAGATGTAAAATTTTAGAAAACATAAGACGTTAGTAATGATGGAATTTTTTGGGAAACCTCCTCTATTGAAAGTAATTGTAGAAACAGCCCCCATTGAAAAGACGTGACAATTTCTTCTTCTTTTTTTCTTTTTTTCTTTTTTTCACAAGGGATTTTCCATGTTGACGACCTACGTCGGTTTTAGATATTGCACAATTGGTAAATCTGGAAACTGAATAAAATTAAAGAAAAAACTAATCATTTTACCTCAATTATTTTATTTTTTACATTTGAATTATATTTAAAGATGTATGACTGTTGCCTACCAAAAAAGGATTTATGACTGCTGCAACTACTAGATTTGGATTTGGAACAAAATCCTTCTTTAGGGTTTTAATCCCCTTGTGGTGTGATAGAGAAATGAAATAATGGAGCCCTCAAACAAATGGTCAAATCCAAAGTTAAAATTTGCTCTGACTTCGTCTTCTCCACTAACCTAATTTCAGACTAGTCCTACTAATGATGAGTGATTTGTACCGCAAATTGAAGTATAATGATGATATTTCTAATTGCGATGATAAATAATCAAAACTCAAAAGTTTCAACTTATACAGAAATATGGATTTTTGAATTATGCTTGCACTTCGCTTGTCCATACTCAACTTAATTTACTGTTGTGGATATGAAAGTCGAGTCATCTTGGATACAGAGTCAACAGATATAAGCAAAAAATAAATCATGACAAAGATGAGTGTCTGATGTCATGCGCCTACATATTCTCTCTAACCCACTCCTTACAATCTTTTGAACGGACAAATACAGCGAAACCATCTCCTAATGTTTTAATCTTTTGCACGGACAAAGTCTACGAAATCCTCGCCTCTTGCACAATATTCTTAAATCAGGCTACGCCCTCTGCTAACCCTACATTACAAGAATATCGGTTCTCTCCCTTCTCCTTAGAGCATCTCCAACAGCTTCCCCATTTCCCACTTTTGAATAATTTAGTTAGATTTTTGGTCCAACAGATTCCCCATCTCATTCCTTAAAATAGGGATGAAGGAGAAAAAATGGAGAAGCTTCCCCAAATCTGCAGCATTCTCCAAATTTTTTGGAGGAAAAAAATGATTCTTCAAAAATGGGAAAGCTGTTGGAGTTGGTGTAAAAATAATTTGAAGATTATGACTTTTGCTTCCCTATTTTGGAGAAAATTTTGGAGAAGCTGTTGGAGATGCTCTTAGTTTTTCCTCCAACAATAGAATGATATATATATATATATGGAAACCAAAACTCTACCCCTAGTCAAACTTCCTAATTAGAATAGGATTCAAACTCTTAATCATGATGAGACTCAATCTCCTAATTATGATAAATCTCTAACTCTATCTAATTCTCATGAAGTTATATAAAGAATAAAAGACGCAATCTCAACAGGAATAATAATGTTTCTTTTTAAGAAAGGAGAATGGAGGTTGTCAACATTCTTGAGAAAGTATATCCTTTCTTGCTATATCTTTATTGGAAAACCATGCAGAAGCGCATCATTTGTATGTTGATTATTATATATTTATTATATAATGCAAACTAATTTGTATAGAAATGTTAATTTTCAAAAAAAAGAAAAATCCTTCAAACACAGCGTGCATCAAAATTCACAAGAATCTTTATAAAACTCTCCTAATTAAGTAGTACTAAAATATAATTATTTAAATATTTTTCATCATCAATATTTACATATACAATTTAAAATCAATTTGCAAGTATTCAGGATTAATTTTATTTTTTGACCTTTACTAAGAAAATTACCTTAACAAATAATACTAAAACTGTCCGTAAGAAAAAAAATCATCTAAGATTTCATTTGTTGTATGAAATTTAGCTGGCTTACCTTCATCGTCTTGCTTTATTTTTATGTTTAATGAAAATTATTTATTATTTATCCACTAAGACTAAAAAAATCTACAAACTATGACCCTATTTATCTCCACGTTTACTCACGTGCAACATTACAAATAGGGTCAAATTCACAACACACCGCCCTCCACCCCTGAACGTTGGCGGGTTTTACATATAACCCGGTAAAACCCCCTAAATTCTATCTCACATACACCCCCACCCCCCAAAAAAACTATATAGTATCTCACAAAATCCCCCTGACGTTTAGCTTATCTGACCTAACCCCCCGTATGTAATTTGCAAATAAATAACATTATCTTGAGAGGAAAAAACTCAAACTTTAGAGGTATAAATATGTTCCATGTGAATAACAGGTGATTAAGTTTGAGAATTTTCCCTCAAAATTAGTTAAATGCAAATTATAAGTAAGGGGTTATGTGAGATAAGCTAAAGTTTAGAAGGGTTTTATGAGGCATGTCATAGTTTGGGGGGTTAAGTTAGATAAATAAACTTTAGGAGAGTTATGTACACCACCGCCCAAAATTCACTGGGGGTTTTGTGTAATTAACCATAAGAAATAACACGGGATTGATAAATCCACACAATTATAGCAATTATAGGGGCCAACATGAAAAATTACTCTTTTACTTCACTGCGACTATGAAGCGGTGCAATAAGAAAAAAGAGAGTGAGAATAACGCATTCAAGAGAATCAAGAAATAATTTCATGGTGATAAGCGACGGAACCCCCAACTGCCTCCTCGAGAACCGCTTTTTATTTGGGATTTCCCGCCGTCCGGTGAAGGCCGTACTCACTTCTTTATCGTATTAGACCCTAACGGTTTAAAATTTTATACCAAACCCTCAAATCTTCAAGCTTCTAATTTAAGACTCCCAAATTTATCGTTACCATTATGGTTAAACGCTTATAGAGTTAATAGATTTGAAAGTGTTCTTTAGAAATTGGTTAAATGACACTTAAATATTCTATTGTTTCACCACCTTTACACTTAAAAATCTAATTTATAAAAAGCAGCACATGAATAATCTATGTTGTCTACCATTATAATAAGGTAACCATCGTTAAAAAACTCGTTAAAACAAAAACATCCCTCCATAAAAATTTAATAAAATGATGGAGGGTAAGTATAGTGGTAAATATGATAATAAATATGGTCAATACAAAGACAAAAATGTCATGTGCTAATCACATTGGAATATTCCAACCTACAACTAATAGAAGGTACTATTATCTTTTTTTCAACGTAGGGTACTAAAGTGTCATCTTTTTACAATTTAGGATGTTAAAAGTACTATTTTTATAATTTAGTATATTTAAGTGCAAAGATGATGAAACAATAGGGTATTTAAGTGACATTTAGCCTTCAAAATTTAAAGATTCAATGTCCCATACAAAGAATTTAGTATCTACTAAGACACAGATATGTAACTTCAAAAGTCTCATTTGAAGTAACTTGATATATTTCGCGTGTAATTAGAAACATGAAAATTTATGAGCCGACGATAAATTTAAGAAAGACTAGTATGTGAAAAAGTCTAACTAAATCATTTGAAATAAGGACCCTTTTGATTCTTAAACTCGATCCGCTATTCATTCGAATTATATTATATTTGTTGATGTCCGTGAACACACAGTCGATGGGGGGTTTTCGCCGTGGGTGGCAGTCCTGATCTTCACGCTGACGGCGAAGTAGGAGAGGATGTGAGACGGGGCTGACTCCTCCTCCGACTTTATGCCCGATCCTTGGACTGGAATTCCTGATCTTTCTACGCAAACAAGAAGAAGAAACCCGTAAGAGGGCGGGAACCGGTTCTCCCATGGTACCTCCGACGGTCAAGTCAGCTGATGAGCTTGAGTGGGGTTTGAGGGAAGATCCGAGGATCATTAAGGTCCTAGAATTCATTACTCTTACTAGTTTGCAGGAGAAGACATGGCTTTTTAGAATTGTTCAGAGTTTTAAAAGAGGTTCAGAAGTCTCCCCTGAGTTAAGAGTTTCGTCCCCCTTTTCTTTCCCTCCCTTCCTCCTTTTATAGTCCCCTGCCTTTTGTTGGCCTTCTTGTTTTGATGATGTTTAACAAACAATTTATTACTAATATTGTTTGTCTAGTGTTTGTGCATTCCTATGTTTTGTAGACAAACAACGTTGTTGGAGGATGGATGGAATAGAACTTCAACGATAATATCCAATGGAGGTTGGCGGAATGTCGGTGAAGCCTTGCTATTCAAAGTTTAAGATCCAAGTTAAAGCTTCATCCGAGAGATTACCAAGTTGAGCTACAATGAAGATCAAGATCAAGGTTGGGTAATTTAGTATAGCTTTATATTATGTGTGTTAAGTACTCTAAGCACAATTATCTATACACACACATTTTATTAGTTTCCTTGTATATATATGTAATCACATATATATACAACACAAGTTTTGGTTTTTATGTTTATAAATATGAAATTACATGTTTCATATTTATTATTGTGATTTGGTTTATCTACATAGATATGAAACAAATATATTTTCATATACATACTCATAGGTTTTATTTTCTATTGTATTTGTGAAAATATTGTATACTTAGTTTGTAGACTTCAATATCAGTTTATACATGTTTTACTAAGTCTATAAAAATATTTCACAAAGTTTTAAAAGTTGGTTTATGTCAAAACATCAAAATTCAAGTATCTCATATTTTGGACTATTTTGTAAAATGATGATATTTTTCATTTGGGAGGTGCTTTCTGATAACCAGTCACTGTAGCATGTTTATTATCATGTCTACAATCATTCCCCAAAGTTTTACATTTTTTGGAATTTATTTGATATTTTTAAACAGCATTTTAAAATCAGCAAATCAGATTTTCATATGTCAGTTTTCGGTCGACCGCACCGGTCGACCGAACCCGAGGTCAGAAGTTCACTGGGCGACAGAAAGCCTGTCGGTCGACCGGTCCGGTTCTATTGTATTTGTGAAAATATTGTATACTTAGTTTGTAGACTTCAATATCAGTTTATACATGTTTTACTAAGTCTATAAAAACATTTCACAAAGTTTCAAAAGTTGGTTTATGTCAAAACATCAAAATTCAAGTATCTCACATTTTCATGTTTTGTCCAACTCTTCTCCCTCCACTCTTGATATATTGAGAAGTTTTCTAAACTCTATTTCTAGCTTTTTTATATATTTGATTATCATTGTTATTAAGCTAGAACTACATTGAGTTTAGTTTTGATTTATATCTCTTTGTTCACACACAACCTTTTGAGCTTATTGTATTTACATTCATAGTATAATTTGGGGTTGTGGGTTTGTGACTAAGAGTTGTGCTTAATTGAGTTCTCACCTTGTTTTGAGAACAATCATTTGTCATATTTGTGCTTATTGTGAGAATCACTTTGTAATACACTTGTACACCGAGTGAGGAGTGTGTGGTGAGAGTCGGGGATCGTCCCAAGAGGAGTGGCGTCGGTTGACGTGCCTAGGGAGAGGTTGTAACCGAGCACTTGAGGGAGACACGGCTAGGTCCAACACTTAGTGGGTGTAGAGTGTGATTGCAAGAGTGTGAGTTGTAGAGTTTTCGGTTAGCTAGAAAACCGAGTGTGTAGAAGAAGTTCCGGCTTCCAAACCGGATTGTGTTAGTGGATTTCTCCCCGGGAGTGGGGAGCGGAGACGTAGGACGGAAGGTCCGAACTCCGTGATCATATTGCTTGTTTGAGTTTGTCTTTGGCGTATTTGTTTTTGCATTTATTTTATATCGCCAATTGTGCATTGCTCATTCATTTTATCCACTATCTTATTTAGATTGTTTACCCCTTGTGTTAGTTTATATATCCTTGCATATATATATTCATCATATAGGATATATCTCATTGTTCATATTGTTTATCCTAGCTTACATATCTTGTTGCATTTCATACTTGCTAGGATAACTTATTAATTAATTTTAATTGGTATTTAAATCGGATTAGATTAGCATAAGACCCAAATCACCCCCCCTCTAGGGTCTAACAATTGGTATCAGAGCTTGGTGCTCTTTGATTTAAGGTCTAATCGCCTTGAGTTAAAGATCCAAGTTATCTTTTTGTGCTAATCTAAATTTGAGCTTTATTTGTATCTTGCTTGCCTTTTATATTATGGATATGCATGGTTTAGGTTATACCATCAATATTGCTCCTAGATTTGTGCAAATGATTCCCGTGCACGAGCTAATGGTCCACAAAAACAAATGGATCTCTTTCATTGCACAAATTGCAATCGGAAGGGTCATTTAAATGAATATTGTTTTGACCATGTTAGTGCACCATATGTGCCTAAGAGGCATATGTGCCCAAGAGGGTTCATAACCCTAGGGCTTTGAGCTTTAATGATAGGGGTCATGTCCCTAAATCTTTTGGTACCAAGAGTTCTTGGGTACCAAAACAAATTTAAATTTTAAACCAAGAATTTTAGTATTCTTATTTTTTCCTTTTTTTCTTGGTTATTTGAAAATTATGCTTTGAAACTTTTTATGAAAACAAATTTTCTTTGGTCAAATTCTTATGTTTTCATAATTCCTAGTTTTGATTTTGATGAGAGGTTTGTATTTATATAACCCTCCGGATTTATTGGGTGTTTATTCCCAAATCATGTTTACCGGATGCTAGTATGATTATATGGGTTAGAACAAGCTTAAGAGCTTGATACATTGTTGCCTCTCTTAAAATTCTTTTATCAAAGATTTGTTTTGAATTATTACTTTGAATTCATTATATTTCACTTATATGATGATATTTATGTGTTTATGTTTATGGATCATCTATTCGTGCCTTATAATGTATTCCATATGTGGTTTGATCAAATTTCTTGATAGATCAAACATCGGTTTTGGATTTAAACTTTGATTTATGATTTCAATTGGTTGACTTGTTTTCATTTGAAAACTTTTTTACATGATTCTCATGTTTCTCTTCTTTTGATTTCATAAATCTATTTTATACATTGGCTTTTATGATATGAGACAATATGTTCATCTTAATATATTTATGTGTTCTCATTATCTTGTTTGAATATGAGTGATTGTTAGCACATTTTTTATGCTTACTCACATGTTATGCCATGATCTTTTATTGCTTATATCCTATATGGCTTTTTGATAGGGGGAGCAATCCCTATACTTGTTTGATACACACCTATGCTTTATGATAGGGGGAGCTTTCGCTCTCTTATTCTTTTTGTCCCCTTTTTGATGTTGTCAAAGGGGGAGAAATATTGTGAGTATATATTTATATGCATGTGTATTATCTTGTATATGTTCATTTCCTTCATGCATATACTTCGTTTTGTAAATTGTTTGTCATCATCAAAAAGGGGGAGATTGTTGGCCTTCTTGTTTTGATGATGTTTAACAAACAATTTATTACTAATAAGAAATGTTTTATAGATGAAAAGAAGTTTTTAAAATAAGTTTTAAACAAGGGTTTAAAGTGTGTTTAAGGGTTTGTTTTGTTTGTGAAGAAGTTTTCACAAGTGGAGGAGATCATCTTCTTGTTTGGGCTTCAATCTCCATCTCTTCATCTTGTTATTCAGAGAAGAATCTCTAAACTCATTTCTAGCTATTTATTATTTTGTTTATAATTTCTATATGCTAGATTTTAATTGAGTTTAGTTTTGATTTTGATTTCACTCATTGTTTACACACACCCACTTGAGCTTATTGTATTTGCATTCATAATATATTAGGGTTGTGAGAGTTGTAACATTGAGTGTGGGCTTTTATTGTGTTCTCATCCATATTAGAGAACAATTTATATTTGTTACATTGTGAGATTATTAGGTTTTCGGTGAGCTAGAAACCGAGTGTGTTGTGAAGTTTTCGGTGAACTAGAAAACCGATTGTGAGGAGTGACGTTGATCGGTGAGCGTTGAAAACCGATACTGTGAGGTGTAAACGTTATTCGGGTGAACGTAGAAAACCCGGTTGTAATAGTGGATTTTTCCCCGGGAGTGGGGAGCGGAGACGTAGGACGGAAGGTCCGAACTCCGTGATCATATTGCTTGTTTGAGTTTGTCTTTGGCGTAGTTGCTTTTGCATTTATCTTATATCGTCAATTGTGCATTATTCATCCTTTTTATGATCCACTATCTAGTTTATATTGTTTACCCTTGTGTTAGTTTATATATCCTTGCATATATATTTTGCTATATATCTCTTTGCTAGGATATATCATATTGTATATTGCTTATCCTAGCTCATATATATTATTGTATTTCATACTTGCTAGGATAACTTGTTAATATATTTTAATTGGCATTTAATAGGATTAGATTAACATAAGACCCTAATCACCCCCCCTCTAGGGTCCAACACCTTTGGGATTTGATCTTTGGCTTTAACTATGCACATGAGGGCGGTTGAGGGGTGAGCAGACAGGTTGCTGAGTCATCCTTTGTTTACCAGATGGCTGCTAGCGACTGGAGGGAAAGTCATTCGAGCACAGGAGAGGGCGCCTTGGAAACATCCCAGATTCAATAGATGAGACAGAACAGAGGATAGGCTGACTGTTTGGGCCTCCTTCCCTTGCCAGATGGCGGCTGGCGATTGGAGGGGAAGTCATTCGAGTACATGAAAGTATCATAGCGATCTCTGGGAAGTGACTCGTGAGTAGAATAAGTGGCTTATGCGCGAGATTTGTTAGAGTGGAGATCTTGATGGGACTGATCAATACTGTAGCGTTGATCGATATCTGAAGGGAGCTTAGCTGGATCTTATCCCCTTAGCAGAGGCGGGTTGATCTGTGAGTCATCATTATGATTTACCGACCCGATAGTCGAGTGAGCTTCTGGTCGAGACGTCTGCTCAAGGAGTTGTCTTGATTACGAGGGACTGACTGATCCCGCACTTCGAGTCGGTAATGATAAGTCTCGGTCAAAAGATGACTCGTCTACTCGGCTGGCCGATAGACTTGCTCTTGGCTGGGCTTTTGGGCCGCTAAGCTGGTTTGGACCATAGCTTTTTTGGGCCTATGAAGATAATATCTCGATGTCTTTATCTTTAAATGGTAAACTATCATAACAGTTAGCCCCTTTCATTCGGAGCCAACTTTAGTCAGGTCTGAGTGAAAACTGTGAAATAGATATGAGTTTGCTCAGGATGTTGAGGATTTTAGTCGGTGCACAGACTTCACGGATGTTGAACCACAAGTGTACAACAAGTTTTGAGCGTCTACAGGGGTATCTCCCAACATATGGTGAGCAAACTCCCCGAACAAAAAAGAAGGTCAGCTCTCAAACGGTCAGATTTCACAATATCAAATGGGAAACCACACCCCAGAGCAAACGGAACAACTCAAAATAATGGCAAGCACCACTATATGCTCTAGAGATACACCTCCTGCTTTGTGGATTGCAAAACCCCCAAAACATTATCTGATCATCACAAATTACCCCACCCACACTTGAACCTCAAGAAGCACTAAGGAATCTTCTATCAACATTTAACTTCAGAATCTTCCATCAACATTTAACTTTCACTTTCCCACTGCTGGAATGCACCGCCTATGTTCAGGGTTAGCAACCCCCCATTGTAGGGGGGTTTATAGGTTTCTAGTGTTGCGTGTCATTCACTCACATACCAATAACCTCAACTCCACAAACCCCTTGCATCCTATAATCGAACCCAATAAAAAAACTCTTATTTCAGTCATTCCCCGCAAACCAATAAGCAATGACTCATTACGCTAACAACTCCTTTTGTAAGCATTCAGATAGTAGCTCCACCAATTATAAAAACTCTTTAAGAATGTTAGGGTAAAGAGAGGGAAGTGAAAAATTCACCTCCCACTCTAGATAGACGAACGAGCACATGCATATTGCATGCACAACTGTCTCAGCCTCACTTCACCATCTCATATATATTGATTCCACATTCAAATAACGTTGATGGAGGGTAGAAGTTATTGGAAGAATACCTCATCATGCACACGAAAGGAATTGCTTTATCTTATCTAATTTGGTAGTGACAAACTCTAAATCCTCCGTACAGATCCATCACTGACAGTCCTAACACTCTCCCAAGAACCACTGCCTCTTTCATGTTATCGATGCTAGTCTATAAAGGCAGTCAAAAAGCACAACCATTCAACAAAATCATTTAAACATAAGCGTGGGCCTTACCAAGGGAATTTGGATCATTTGACATTATCAATGGACTCGATAGACTCAAAAATGTTTGTAAGCATTAGCTTCAGATTAGCCAAACCAAGCGTGAGCCAAACTCAGCATAAGCCAAACTCAATGTGAGCCAAACTCTGTGAGACCTCAGCCGGGCGTGACCTCAATTCAACGTGAGTGGGATGACAACTCAGTGACAGTCACCCTCGTCAGATGTCAAATCAACAAATCTCTACATTAAATGTTTGGGATTCAAAGGCATATTGGTGTAACCCGGCGTGAGCTCAACTTAGAGAGAGCTAAACCCGCGTGGATCAGAATAATCAAAATTGTTTGACTTTTATAACCCAATGTGTCCAAAAGTCAAAGGTACTATTCAACATTAAATGCTTGATTGATAGCTATCACATCACAGTAAGCTAAGCGTGGGCAAAACCCGTGTGAAGCACAAATCTAAGCCTATTAATATCTCTTTTCTCAACATTTTAAGGGGGTTCTTTGGGCTCTATCTTCTTATTCTCTGATTTTTGCTCGCAACTGGGCATAGCCACCTAAGTCATCGGGTTATACTCGCGCCATGGCCGCGAGTGACAGATTATAATGTGTTATTTTATTGCATTCTGGAATTGCATAACTTTTGTTACAGTATTTACAGGTTCTATCTTAAGATCCTACGGTTTGAAAAAGGTTATGCATTTGAAGGATGTTGGCTTTTTACTAATAGACTTAAACTAGTTTATTTAAGCTAACCCCACTAGGTTTCTATTGATGGCGGATATCAAATAGTCAATGAGAGAAGTGATCTGGTTGACAGATGTCCTCTAACCCTCCAAATGTCCGGTTCTGATGTGAGATGTTCTTCCTTGTATAGGTAGAAAATCATAAGAGGGCGGAGTTGAGTTCACCGGTTGTTCATCTGATGATCAAGTCGGTAATTTGCTTGAGTGGAGAAGTAACTAAACTGTAAAAATTCTTAAGCATTGTGGGTAGAGATAAAGATATAACCCTTATGCAAAAAATAGTAACCCTGTTTATAGTGGTAGTATAGGGGTAGGATGGTAACTTCGGCTGAGTATAGGATGGCTAGCGGCCAAGTCAGCATCTACTTTATAAGTGTCAGCCGATAAGTGGAGGGGAGGTCACTTCAGCATTTAATGTAAAGTGATCAGGGGCGTGCGGTGCAAAAGTGGTCTGATGTGTCATAAAGACTATTGAGGACAGAGAAATGATTACATTTGATGATAGTAATTGTGAGGTAATTAGCTATCAGTGCGCCGGAGGGGGGCTTGAGCCTCGAGGTAGTTGTCGCCTTTCTACTCGTCCGGTAGAAGGTCGAGAAGTACCGTTGTTTGAGTCGCCCTCACGAGATATCGGTTGAATGGTCGGTCGAGTAGGTTGGTCAAAAGTTGGCCTAGCCAGGGGTTGACATATAATGCCTTTTAAGTCATCCTCGTGAGATGTCGGCGTGTCGAGTCGTCCAAGCTGGGTCTTTGGTTATCTTGAAGTGAAAAGCTGGATCGATTATGCATAATGTGGGACACTTGTCTGCTATTAATTGGAGATTATTTTTTAGCACTAAAATGACTATAACAGTTTCTAAACTAGATCTTTTATGTAATATCTTTATTTAGTATTATACTCCCTTTAAATATACGAGTTCAGGAAAACCTTTTCATGGTTAATATACCCTTAATGTTTTTTAAATATTATATTGTTATTCTAATCTATTCTAATTATCCTATCTTCTTTGAATTGGTAATTAAATATTTTATCCTATTCATAATAAAACTTAACATGTTATTAGATAAAGAAGATATGTTTGATATAATTTAAATTCTTTACTTATTTTAATTCGTAGAGAATTATAAATATCCCCTACATAATTTATAATTTATAGAAAAAACCTTTAATTTTTCAAAAATTACAAAGAACACTCAAAATTAAAAATTTATAAAAAACACCCAGAGAATTTCTAACTCATTAGTAAATTGAAAATATACAAATTGTAAATAATCTATAAACAATTTATAATCTGTAGAAAAGGCCTATAAGTTTAAAAAAAGTTACAGTAAACCCCTAAAATTTATAATTTATAAAAAAACACCATTAGAATTTCTAACCTATAAACACTAAAATAAATATACAGAATTACTAACAATCCTCAGAAAATTAAATATTTGGAAAAAATGTCATACTCTCTTTAAAAGTATAGGTTTAGCAAAAAAAATTATGGTCAATAATATTATCCATAACTTTTTAAAAAGAACATAACTAATCGAAAATATATTAAATTTGAAATTTATAAAAAAAACCTTAATGTTTAGTACATTGCAAATTATCCCTCCAAAGTTTAAAAATTTTTAATGATTTTTTTTTTGTAATTCCTTGATTTCAATGTAATGTTTAATAGTTTTATGTATTTATAACAAAATTTTAGGGCGTTTTTTTTACAAATTTTAAAAATTTTGAGCGTATTCCTTTTGTAGTTTTTTAAATTTTTATTGTGTTTTTAGTGTAATGCATGGATACGTCAATTAATAATAATATTGAAGAGTAAGTCATTCTTAAGATGTATTAGGCCATAGTTAAGTCATTCTTAAGATGTATTAGGCCATAGTTAAGTGTGCATATCACTATTTCTAGACAGTATAGTTTATATATGCAAATATTTTTAAACGATCTATATAGTGGTTAAAAGGATTTTTACTTTAATGTACTATTTTTTATAAATTATATTTAATGTGAATCTACTATATAATTTTAATACATTTGATTGATTGACTATATGGGTATATAGACTATAGATTACTTTACTTTCTCATATGAACTAATAATTGATGCTTAATAATTTAAATTATTACTTCTAAATTTAATATAAAGATGATCTCTAATAACATTTATTTATTTACCTAGAGGACAATACAATCTTAATTCCTATTTTTTGCTTGACATTTGTTCCATAGTTATGCGAATTAAATTATAAGTAACTAAAAAAATAATTATTTATGCTTAAATTACGATGATTGTAGTTGGTCACTCGCTATGAAATTTTCATGAATATATATACCTTACTTTCTATAGCTATCTACATTACTTATGTATATTTTATAAATTAGTTGTTAATTTGACATATTAAATTACTTTTTATTTGTACAAATTTCTTCTTTTACTTTTGGATTATGTAATCACTATATCATCATTGTAGCGTAGAAATGACCTCACTCTAAACGGCTTCAAACCAATGTTTACGTTGAACTGAAGTATATACTATTGTTACTATGTGTATATATGTTTTAAGAAAATAATGTCAACACCTTTTAAACAGAAGAGAATACTCTAACCTCTGATATTATAAAAACTAAATATAGCTAATTAAGTGATTAACAAAAGAGAACTTACATCAGTAAAGTGTGAATAATAAGATAAAGAAGAAAGGTAATGGTATTGCCAACAATACCACTAATAGCAAACTACAATACAAAGTTAACCTATTTTGTGGAGCCCAAGTATTAGCTATAAGCATCGAGGTTTCCATATATATACTTTATAATTTATTAAAAATAGTTATATAATCTTATATAAGTAAAGTGTGAATAATAAGATAAAGAAGAAAGGTAATGGTATTGCCAACAATACCACTAATAGCAAACTACAATGCAAAGTTAACCTATTTTATGGAGCCTAAGTATTAGCTATAAGCATCGAGGTTTCCATATATATACTTTATAATTTATTAAAAATAGTTATATAATCTTATATAATAAAATTAATTTAATACTAAATAGTAATATTATTGTAATAATATCATTATTAGGAAAAATTCTTCGTGAACCGATATGTTCTTTACAATATATAAGCTATGCACTCCAAATTCTTGTGTCTTTTATAGATCTAAAAAGTTTGAATACGAGCATCTAACATTTTACTCTCATAATAGCAAAATCCATTTAGCAGATGTGGATATTACAGATGAGTTATATGTTCTATATACAATACAATCGCCCTAGGCAAGTGAGTTATAATAGCATTTTTCATTTACAACGTTTGGGGCAAGATTTGATAGGGACCTTATATCAAAGAAAAAAGAAGATTTTATATTCAGAGCACATGACAAAATATATAATAAACTTCCTCCTTTAATTTAGCAAGAAAATAATTCATTACACTTTCAACTTTACTTCTATGACAAGGAGAATGAACTATAAAATTGAATGAGAATATTAGATAATATAAATATAAGTGAAATCACAACTAAAAGTTAATATGGATATGAGTCAATGCACAACTAAAAGTTTAATAGACATATTACAAGTAAATTCATATGCAAAATTCATTTGCGATTGAATGATCATCCATCTTTTGAAGACTTTAAGATATTAATAAACAGAGATATTATACTACATTAATGTATTTATAACTCACAAATAGTAGATCACATGGCCGCAGTCTGAGATGAAGGAAACAATGACAATATTTTATTTGAGAGAGAGAGATTATTGAGTTGATGATCAATCCCACAAAAAACTTAGTTTTCTTTTTTATTTTTATTCAATTTTTATCAATTTAAATAATCATCATATTCAACCATGTGCATCTCAACTAGTAACCCTCAAAGCATAAGTTATATCTCATTAAAAACTATAACCTATCAATTGGTTCTAATCTTTTATTTATTAGAACCCTAATAACATAATAAGGTACATTTTGTTAGAAAGTATAACCTATCAATTAGTTAATCATAGTCTTTTTAATTAATTAATCTAAACTTTTTATAATGGCGGTTTAATCTCCTAAGTATAAGTTATGTCTAATTAAAGACCGTAACCTATAAAGTTATAATTAACCCTAGCTTTTATTGATTTAAACCAACCAACTTCTTTACATAACTTAAAGAGATCTTTTTACTAATCTAGAATAGTTACTTGGCTTCCATTTCCAAAGCTTCTCAAGGGTGATTATCTACTCATGATTGATTAAAAATTAATAAAAGAATTAAAAAAAATTAAAGAGAAAGAAGAAAGAAAGTGAAAAAATAGAAAATAAAGACAAAAGTTAAGAACTTACTAAATTGAAGAAATCTGAAAATAAGATGAACTACTCCAAAATAGCAAGCAAAAAAGGAGAATTTTATTCTCACGAATTGAATGTGTAAAATATAATGGGTTAGGCCCCTATTTGTACTATACAAGAATCTCTTACAATCATCGGATTAAACTTAATCTCCAGGTAATCCTCACAACTGTTGGGGTTGAACACACAAACCACAACACGTGCCCTTCCGGATCTTGTGTCAAGAGTAAGCAAGCAAGAAATCATAGCAAATAACAGAAAACTTGCAAGAAAGAATGAACAAAAGAAGAAAACACCAGATTTAACGAGGTTCGGCAAACGTGCCTACGTCCTCGGGAGCCACACCAGATAGTTTTGATTAATTGAAGAAGATTACAATGCTCGCAGTAGGTCACTCTCTCTAAGATATTTGATCTCAAAATGCCATCAAAACCCTCTCAAGGACGTCCTCACATAACCCTAAAAATGTTTAAGGAAACATATATATACACAGCCCAAAAACAGATTCCAACCCGAATCAGGAAATTGCCAGACCCGACTTCAGTCGACCGATAGCATCGCATTTGTCGACTGGTTGATCGCCATCGGTCGACCGATATCATTACTTAGGTCGACCGACCAGAGCTCTATTTTCTATAGGGTTTTCATGCACATTTTTGGTCGACCAGGGCAAGCCCGTCGGTCGACCATCCCGAAATTCCTGTAGTTTTTCTTGGCTTCACATCGGTCGATCGATGAGCTTGTGTCGGTCGACCGATAAGGAAATTTCTATGCAGTTTGTGATTTTGATTCCAGGTTTGGTTCTCCACTCCAAAAACCAATAATCTCCTACTTGGAGATCAAACCGCCATCAACGAGCTCTCCAGAACTCCCGCCATCTTCGCAAGCATCTTCTTCTACCCGAAAAAAAAATCCATTCTTTAATCAATATCATCTCGGTGATCCCTCCTATCCTCTTAGTGTGTCTTCGCCTTCGTCTCCTACGTGTGAAGGCCAACTGAAGTTGCGCACAACTTCAATTTCTCGATGGTCACTGCTTTTGTCAACATGTCCGTAGGATTTTGACTCTCCAAAATCTTCTCTAATTGTAATTTGTCGTCCTGTATCAGCGAGTGTATGAAGTAGTAATGTAGGTCAATGTGCTTCGTTCTGGCATAATATACTAGATTTTTGGCAAGGTGTATAGCGCTCTGGCTATCACATTAAAGAACGTTGTTCCCCTGCTTCAAACCCAACTCTTCCAGTCACCCGGTCAACCAAATTATCTCATTGCTGACTTCAGTCACTGCGACATACTCTACCTTAATTGTGGACAATGTTACTATCTTCTACAAACGTGAGACTCAGCTCACTTCTGTTGACGCTAAGGTATAAACATACCCAGTGGTACTTTGCCTCGTATCATGATCACCGGCGAAATCTGCATCCACATATTCCTACAGTACTAATTTCTTCCTCCTAAAATAAAATGACATATCCGTAGTCCCTCTTAAGTATCATAATATCCACTTCATGATCTCCCAATGTTATTTCCCTGGATTGCTTACACACCTGCTCATAACTCTAACTGTATGGGCGATATCCAGCCTCGTGCAAACCATCACGTAATAAGACTACCAATGGCTGATGAATATAGCACTATGCTCATGTGGTCCTTCTCTGCATTTGTTTTAGGTGATTGCTCATCGGATAACTTGAATTGACTTCCAAAAGGTGTGCCGACGGGCTTGGCATTCTCCATGTTGATCTCTAAAGTACATTCTTAATGTTTTCAGCCTGACTCAACTTTAACGTCCCGTCAGCTTCATCTTGACTAGTTTGCATCCTAAGAATTTGCTTTGCTACACCCAGATCCTTCATAGCAAACTCTTTCGCAAACTGCTTCTTTAATTTGTTTATCACTTCTAAACACAGTCCTGCAACTAACATGTCATTAACATACAGTAATAACTTGATATAGCTGGACTCGAACCTCTTGAAGTAGTAACAATGATCTGAATTACATCTTCCATAGCTATTGCTCTGCATGAAGTTATTAATCTTCTTGAACCACTGTCTCAGAGCCTATTTCAAACCGTACAAGCTCTTCTTAAGCCTACACACCATCTCTTCCTTCCCTTCTTCTACAAAGCCAACATATTGCTTCATGTAGATTTCTTCATCCTACTCATCATGAAGAAAGACAGTCTTCATATCTAACTGCTCAAGGTAGAGATTTTTAGCAACTACTAAGCTCAACGCCACTCTGATGGTTGTAAGCTTCACGACAAGGGAAAATATCTCTGTATAATCCACTCCTCCCCACTATTAGAATCCTTTCATAACTAATCTGGCCTTATATCTCTTACTTTCATCACTCTCCTGCTTGACTCGGTAAACTCACTTGTTATGTAAGGATTTTTTCTGTGCAGGTAGCTGGGCTAACTCCCATGTCTCGTTTGAGTGGAGAGAATCCATCTCTTCTTGCATCATATGCTCTTACTGCTGAGATTCACTAACTTGCATAGCCTCTTCATAGCACTCTGGTTCTCTGCTATTTGTTAAAAGTAAGTAATCAAGTGATAAAATATATCTGAGATTCGGTTTGGGTACTCGGATGACCTCCTAAGCTTCACTCCCTAGGTAGTAGTCTCTGCACTTAGAGTCTCCTCCGTTCTTTGGTCAGAACTGACACTGTCTCCCCCCATCTGGAAGTTCCTCCAAATCTATGTACTCGGATCCACCTTCATCCTTAGTACTGCTCCCACTACTTTAGCTATCATTGGTATTATCCTTGTCCTTGTATATCACATCTTTATTGAATATCATATCTCTGCTCCTGATGATTTTCATGTTCTTCTTATCCCAAAGATGATATCCGAACTTATCAATGTTGTATCCAATGAATATACACTTATGTAACTTAGCTTCTAGCTTGTCCCTGACATGGTCAATGATATGAACATATGCCACACAACCAAATACTCGTAAATGTGAGAGATTAACCTTCTTGTCACTCCAAACCTCTTCTGGAATCCTAAAATTTAATGAAACTGATGACACATGATTAATCAGATAAGTTGCCGTATGCACCGCGTCCGCCCAAAACATCTTAGGTAGATCTGCATGTAAACGCATGCTCCTCGCATGCTCTGTCAACGTCCTATTCATCCTCTTTGCAACACCATTCTGTTGCGGTGTCCCTAGAGTAGTCCTCTCTAAACGAATCTCTTTCAGGCCACAAAACTTCTTAAACTCCTCCGGCTTATATTCTTCACCATTGTCCGATCTCAGGCACTTCACTTTCAGATCTATCTCGTTCTCTACCATGGATTTTCACTTCTTGAAGATCTCGAACACCTCTGACTTGTACTTCATGAAGTATACACACACCTTCCTCAAGTGATCATCGATAAAGGTGACATAGTATACCAAACCGTCAAGAAAAGACACACTAGCTGGACCCCAAACATCTATATTGACAAGCTCTAGCTTCTAAGCTTTAGATGGTCTTCCACTCTTATGAAAGCTGACTCTCTTCTGCTTTCCGTAGATGCAATCCTCGTAAACACCAACTTCAACTGAATCGATGCTTGTTAGCTTTTCCTGTGAGTGTAGAATCTTCATACTCTTCTCACTCATGTGTCTCAGCCTATTGAGCCACAGATATGCACTCTCCTTGCTAGCTGCAACTGCGAGGGTATCACTCGTATGTGAAGTAAGGTAGAGATTTTCTATTTTGTTGCCACGGGCAACCACCATATTACCATTGGAGATCTTCTATGAATTCTAGGTGAATGTTAAAACATAATCTTCTACTCCAAACTGCCCACCAAAACAAGTTTCCTCTTTAGTTTAGGTACGTGTCTAACGTTCTTCAGATTCCACTTAGAGCCCTTTATCTGAATCTGCACATCGCCTCTTCTAACAATACTACAAGGCTCATTATCCTCCAAGTATCATTTCCCAAAGTCTCTTGCTACATAGTTCTGAAGAAGCTTCCTATTAGCAGTGGCGTGGAATGAGGCTCCCGAATCAATAACCCATGAGTCGGAGTCACTGTCCATAGCAAGGATTAAGACATCTTGCACGATATGAGCCTCCTGCTCATTTGCATCCTTTTTTGACCCTTTGCAGACTAAAGACATATGACCCTCCTAACCGCAGTTCCAACACTTTCTTTTGGTAGGCCTAACCTTCGATTTCGACCTCTTCTTTTTCGATTTCGACCGATTTCTATTCTGGTTACCCTTCTTCTGGCTTCGGCCTCTCTGCTCGAGATTTAGGGCCGAACCTGAACCTTCTAATTCGGACAATTTTCTTCTAACCTCCTCGGATAGAATCACACTAACAACCTTGCTCAGCTTCAACTTCTTCTTCCCTGTCGAGTTTCTAATTGCGGTCACGCAACCTGCCTAGCAATCCAACAACTGCGATAGAATCAATAGGGTCTCCACTTTGTCATCAAACGTGATATCAACTAAGATAAGTTGATCAATGTTTGTGGGAAAATTTGCAGTAAAAAGACAATGAAGGAAAATTTGATTTGTATTCCTTTAATCTCAGTTACAATTGGATTTTCTGATTATAAAAGAGAAGAGAATGATCTGGATTCTCCCCTTTGTTTAATTTTGGGTTCTTCACGGTGGCGATGAGATGCCTCCCTCGAATGCTTGCGTCGAGTTTGCTTCTCGTTGACGATCCGACGTCTTGATTCACTGGAACATGGTCTTCTCCTCACGATTTGACGTTGTGGAGAACTTGCATGGCAAGTTTGAAACTCTGGACGAGTTAATAACTCTGAATGAGTTGGAAACTCTCGAAAAAGAGTTGATTTGAACCGAGAATCGGTTCTCAAGCCAAGGATGAAGAAGCTCTTGTTGCAGATCTCCAAAGCTCCAGAAATGCTCTAAGGATCCTGTTGACGAGCAAAGAAGTTCCAACCGACCGACCAAACTGAATTGATTTTCAGTTATTTATAGGGGATTAAGGGGTGTAACCACCTCCTTAATTCACTCCTAAATTTATAGGGGATTAAGGGGTGTAACCACCTCCTTAATTCACTCCTAAGTGGGGCTAATGGGATGTAACAGCCCCTTAAATCACTCCTGAGTGGAGTTGTGATCCCCTCAGATTGTGGGAAACGGTTTTGGAACCGTTCAGCTTGTGTTTGAACGAGTCAAACGCAAATCCTGTATTCTGATGTGAATTCTGTGTTCAAACGCAGTGTTTGGAAGCTCAGACGCAGCAATTTGGAAGCTGCATTGGCATCTTGTTGAAAGTTGCGTTTGGCAGCTTGGGAGCTGTGTTTGGCAGCGGATGAAAGCTGCGTTGATAACTTTTGGAGACTGCGTTTGTGGCTGAACATGAACTGCGTTTGCAGCTTTTGGAGCTGCGTTTGCGGCCGAACATGAGCTGCGTTAGCGGCCGAATCTGAGCTGCGTTTGCAGCTTTTGGAGCTGCGTTTGCAGCTTTTAGAGTTGCGTTTGAGCTGCGTTCGTGGCTATGAACGCGGCGCATCTTGATGCTGATACGCGGGGAGGACTTCCACGTCTTAATTTGAAGAGACCGTTAATTTGTAGTCTCTTTCTATCGAAGTTTTGCAAAGATCGTCATTTTGTAATCTTTACTTTAGCTCTTTGATATGCAAGAGTCGTCAGATTGTAACTCCCGATGTTGATTGTGGAGGCTGTTGATTAGAGCTTTCATCAATTGTTGTGAAGGTCGTCAGATTGTAACCTTCATCGATCCACGTTTCGAAGGCATCTTGGTTGAAGGGATTTGCCACGTAGGACCTGTGTGAAGGTATGCGCCATAATCCTGCTTCTGGAATGTGGGGGTGGACCCTGTATTTTGAACTTGAGATGCGGGTCTCACCCTTGCATGTTGAATTTGGAACACGGGTGTGACCTCGGCGTTCGGTTTTTGTATCGCGGGTCTGACCTCAACGTTTTGACTTAAGACATGGAATTGGCTTCCGTGCATTTTTGACTAAGTCATTGAGACTTGTCTTTGGCTCATCTGTTTTAAGTCTCGGCTCACATCCATTAAGCTGATGGACCTGCAAACGTGCATAGGATTTTTGGCAAACCCTCAGCCATCAACGGATTTGATAAGCCTTTACCGACTACCGTTTGAGTCGGGCTAGCATGTGGATTGTCTAAGTCCGTTCCACATGTAATGTTGTGCTAAGAGAATGAACCCTCCTAGACTTGATGCTATGATTTTGAATACATAGACTTTGTCATTTTTACGGGAAACGACTAACCGGCAACGCGTGTTAGGCGTAGGCTTATCTCTAATTAGGGATCGAGATAAAGTCCCCCATGCGTGTAAGGCATGGATTTCGGTGTTATTAATAACAACCTGCCACGATGTTGAATACGTGGACTTTGTCGTTATTTCTTCCTGTGTTACTTGAAACACTGAAAGAAAGTTGGAAGCGCCAGAGGTGTAATATTAACTTGGCATGAATTTTCACTTAGAGTGAAATTCAGAAATTTTCTTTATTATCACTAGGATAATTCTAGAAAATCTTTAATCCGTTGGGGATTTTATAATGACAACTTGCTATTCTTGTTGAAAAAGGATTAACAAGTTCATTGGGGGGTTTGACTGTTAGAGGTGTGATGTTAACCTAACAATATTTTTTATGGACCTATCGCTCCGTTGATGAGAGTCAATAAGTGGAAAGTGTTGCGATCGGAGCAACTTTGAGGACCTATCGCTCTATTAACAAGAGTCGATAAGTTGATTTTGTCAGAGGTGTTTGATATTAACGTGACAAGATTGTGTTGCGATTGAAGCAACTTTATGGACTTATCATCCTATTGATGAGGATTGATAAGTGAGTTTTTGTCAGAGGTGTGATGTTAACGTGACAAGATTGTGTTGCGATTGGAGCAACTTTGTGGACTTATCATCCTATTGATGAGGATTGATAAGTGGGTTTTGTCAGAGGTTTAGTGTTAACGTGACAGGATTTGTGTTGCGATTGGAGCAACTTTATGGACTTATCATCATATTGACGAGGATTGATAAGTGGATTTTGTCAGAGGTATATTGTTAACGTGACAGGAATGTGTTGCGATTGCAGCAACTTTGTGGACTTATCATCCTATTGACGAGGATTGATAAGTGGATTTTTTCAGAGGTTTAGTGTTAACGTGACAGGATTTGTGTTGCGATTGGAGTAACTTTGTGGACTTATCATCCTATTGATGAGGATTGATAAGTAGATTGTCAGAGGTATGGTGTTAACATGACGGGATTTGTGTTGCGATTGGAGCAACTCTGTGGACTTATCATCCTATTGAAGAGGATTGATAAGTGAATTTTGTCAGAGGTGTGATATTAACGTGACAGGAAGATGTTGCGATCAGGGTAACTTTGAGGACTTATCGCTCTATTGGGGAGAGTCGATAAGTTAATTGTCAGAGGTATGATGTTAACGTGACAAGAGAATGTTGTGATCGGAGCAACTTTGTGGACTTATCATCCTATTGACGAGGATTGATAAGTGAATTATTGTCAGAGGTATATTGTTAACGTGACAGGAATGTGTTGCGTTTAGAGCAACTTTGTGGACTTATCATCCTATTGAAGAGGATTGATAAGTGAATTTGTCAGAGGTTTAGTGTTAACGTGACAGGATTTGTGTTGCGATTGGAGCAACTTTGTGGACTTATCATCCTATTGACAAGGATTGATAAGTGGGTTGTCAGAGGTATGATGTTAACGTGACAAGAATGTGTTGCGATTGGAGCAACTTTGTGGACTTATCATCCTATTGGACTATCAGAGGTGATGGTTAACGTTGATAGTTTTGTGGACCCGCCATCCTACTTGAAGAGGGTTGGTGGGGGAATTTGGAGGAAAAGGACTATCAGAGGTGACGGTTAACGTGATAGTTTTGGTGGACCCGCCATCCTACTTGAAGAGGATTGGTGGGGGGATTTGGTGGAAAAGGCCTATCAGAGGTGACGATTAACTTGATAGTTTTGGTGGACCCGCCATCCTACTTGAAGAGGATTGGTGGGGGAATTTGGAGGAAAAGGACTATCAGAGGTGATCATTAACGTGATAGTTGTGGTGGACCCACCATCCTACTTGAAGAGGATTAGTGGGGGAATTTGGAGAAACTAGACTATCAGAGGTAACTGTTAACGTGATAGTTTAAATTTGTTACTCATAATTCAATGAACTACAAATAAACCAACCCCCAGTCTTGAACAAGTGCAGGGGAAAAGGGTAGACATGGCACATCGCCTAATGGGCCACTATCTAATTAGGTTGACTATCAGAGGTAATTGTTAACGTGATAGTTGTTGGACCTGCCATCCTACTGAAGAGGATTAGCTTCAATAGTCGTAGTATCTTCTTCTTTTGACTGAGAAGATTGGGCTTGGTCCGATTGCTCAGGTGAAGGTTGGGCTTGGTCTGATTGCTCAGGTTGATCCTGCCTACTTTGTTCTTCAGCTTTGATCCTGGCAATAATCTTTTGAGCCTGTTCGCCTTGAGAGATTAGTTGTCTCCAAGAACGACATTCTGCAACTCCGATTCGGGCTAGGAGGTCGCTATGCAAATTGTGCTGACAGGTCTCCACTAGGGTAGACTGTGTCATACCTGTCGAACACCAGAGAGCCATGGTTCGGAACCTCTTGACGAAGGCTTTGACGGACTCCCTCTTCTTCTGCTTAGTGGCGAGAAGAGTATGGATGGAGACTTTTGTATCCTCTTCAAAGAATCTTGACAGGAAGAGTCTCTCTAGATCTGCCCACTTTTGGATACATCCGGCAGGCAATTTTCTGAACCATTCAAAGGCAACTCCCTTGAGGGTGCCAATGAATAATCGAGCTAGTATGGCGTCGTTTGATATCACATTCCCAGTCTGTGACTTGAAATGATAGATATGTTGGTTCGGTGATCCCGTGCCGTCAAAAGTTTGTAGCGTCAGGACCTCGAACTTTGGAGGATAATGGGCTGCATCCCATTCGGCAGGATAGGGTCTGACAACTCCCTCGTCTTGGAGCTTGCTTTTATTGGCAATGACATTGTGGCGGGCTTCCAATTTTTTTATTTTGGCAGACTGGAGATTCTGCTCGTTCTCAGTCTCTTTTGCTTCATCAGAGGAAGATTCCAGGTTGTGGGCTTCTTGATCAGAAGCAGCACCATCAACCACTTTTTCCTTCCCTCTGCTTGTGTGAGGTCGAGATGAAGACGTTTTTCCTCTCCGGGAGGATTCTTGCCTAGGTGGCAACTCTGTCTTCTGAGATTTAGCCTTGTCTGCGACGAGTTGAGTCAACAAAGCCAGGAGTTCATTGATGGCCTCCTGCTGTGATTTGAGCATGGCGTCTTGCTCCGTAACCCTCTTTGAAAGATCTTCAGAATGTTCTGCCATGTGGGTGAAGCTCTCATGCTCAATGAAAGAGCTTGATGATTGAGACTCCGCAATGGCTGAGTGTTCATCATCGGAATTAGTTCCTGTGGCTAACCTCCGATAGTTGACAGGGGGAATGGCTCCTTTCGGCGTCCGAGTGCGTCGGTAGATCCTTCAAACTCGTTTAGCGATTTCTCTGACGGTCGGAGAACGACTTATCTCTGAGTCATCAGAATTAGGCACTTGAGGCTTTCCTCTTCCGATCACATTGATAGTGACTCTCAGGATACTCGGTTTCTGGAGACTTCTCCTGTGAGAACGTCTGTCGTTGTTGGGCAAAACAACATTCGTAAATTGGTTGAACACCAAGCATTGGCCGCATATGAGGCACATTGACATCCCGAGAGGCCCGTAGACAGAATCAGCCGTTCACATTGGAATGAACAACTGATTTGTTGCATCGGTCTTTCTCTTCGATATGAACTTTCTCAAATCTGTTGTGAAGATTCGAGGCAGAACTACTCACTGATCGTCGAGGTTTGAATTGGAACACCCCCAGTCCATGATTGGACATGACTGCTCTGGTGAACATGGATCTGGTTGAGATGCCTTGAACCATGGACTTTTGACAGTTTCCGCCCCTCAATCTAGTCGCGCTACGCAGAGTATTCGGGGGTCTCGCTGCCCGGTTCAGCGAGCCGGGGTCCAGGGGGCGGCGCGCCCCTGGCCAGGGGGTCCGGGGGGGGATGGAATACCCCCCGACGGGGTTCGGGGCAGCGCCCTGAAGCTCCACGGTATACACCAGGTTCGGTATTGAATTTCACCACCCGAACGCATGCCTGAGCTCCAGGTGTTGCTGGTGAAACGCAGTTCTGAGGGCTGCGTTCAGTCTTATTCACACAGAGCCTATGTTTGGGCTCATAGACGCGAGACTTGCATTCTGAAATAGAAACGCAGGGCATAGGGTCGCGTTTAGGCTCACAAACACGAAGCTCATGTTGACTTGAGGATCGGCATTCTCGGAGATGTGCTCGTCGTAAGGATCTCCTCCTCCGTCGAGCGGCGTTCTTCTTAGCCTGCTTCAAGGCCTTTGTCGCCTCCATGGGCATCTTTCGACCCGATACCCGTCGTCTTGGCACGGGTTTGGCTGAAGCTGAGCCCACTCCATCCGGGGAGGGGCTGTCCGAGCAGTCTTCCTTGGGCGGTTCGGCTGCAATTGGAGCAGTTGGAGCTTTAGTCTCTTTGGAGACTTTGTGGATCTTGCGCATAGCCTTGGGGCTAAGGGATCCGGAGGAGAGGGCCTCCTCAAACTTGGCTTGATCGAACTCTACCACGAGAGTTTCGACAGTTGTTCCAGTGAGATGAACATCGGATTGCGCCACCACTTCTTCGTCAGAGAAGCTTGTCCCCAGCGGAGTCGCTATCTTTTGTTTGTGGGAAAATTTACAGTAAAAAGACAATGAAGGAAAATTTGATTTGTATTCCTTTAATCTCAGTTATAATTGGATTTCCTGATTACAAAAGAGAAGAGAATGATCTGGATTCTCCCCTTTGTTTAATTCTGGGTTCTTTACGGTGGCGATGAGATGCCTCCCTTGAATGCTTGCGTCGAGTTTGCTTCTCGTTGACGATCCGACGTCTTGATTCACTGGAACATGGTCTTCTCCTCACGATTTGACGTTGTGGAGAACTTGCATGGAAAGTTTGAAACTCTGGACGAGTTGATAACTCTGAATGAGTTAGAAACTCTCGAAAAAGAGTTGATTTGAACCGAGAATCGGTTCTCAAGCCAAGGATGAAGAAGCTCTTGTTGCAGATCTCCAAAGCTCCAGAAATGCTCTAAGGATCCTGTTGACGAGCCAAGAAGTTCCAACCGACCGACCGAACTGAATTGATTTTTAGTTATTTATAGGGGATTAAGGGGCGTAACCACCTCCTTAATTCGCTCCTAAGTGGGGTAATGGGATGTAACCGCCCCTTAAATCACTCCTGAGTAGAGTTGTGATCCCCTCAGATCGTGGGAAACGGTTTTGGAACCGTTCAGCTTGTGTTTGAACGAGTCAAACGCAAATCCTGTATTCTGATGTGAATTCTGTGTTCAAACGCAGTGTTTGGAAGCTCAGACGCAGCAATTTGGAAGTTGCGTTGGCATCTTGTTAAAAACTGCGTTTGGCAGCTTGGGAGCTGCGTTTGGCAGCGGATGAAAGCTGCGTTGATAGCTTTCGGAGACTGCATTTGTGGCCGAACATGAACTGCGTTTGCAGCTTTTGGAGCTGCGTTTGCGGCCGAACATGAGCTGCGTTGGCGGCCGAATCTGAGCTCGTGGGTTCGACCCTCGCATTTTGATGTTGTAACGTGGGTTCGACCCTCGCGTTTTGATGTTGTAACGTGGGTTCGACCCTCGCGTTTTGATGTTGTAACGCGGGTTCGACCCTGGCGTTTTGATGTTGACACACGGGGAGGACCTCTGCGTCTTGTCTTGAAGAGATTATCACAAAGTAATCTCTTTTGTCATAGCGTTGCAAAGATCATTGTCTTGTAATCTTCGTCTTGGCTCCTTGAGAATATGAGAGTTGTCAGATTGTAACTCCCGATGTTGATTGTGAATGCTGTTGAACTAGAGCTCTCATCGGTTGTCGTGAAGGTCGTCAGATTGTAACCTTCAGCGATCTACGTGAAAGTCTTCAAATTGTAGCCTTCTGGAAGTCGTCAGATTGTAACTTCCATCATCGGTGTTTGATGGGGATCAGCTATCTATTGTGATTTTTTGACAGCCTACAATCAACGATCATATTGAACTCATTAAGATGCAACATGAAGGAATACCCTTCTGCCATCTTGAGGTTGAAGAGTATCTTGATGAGATGCACCTTGTTTGTGGCTGACAGTTGCACGTACATCTTCACGAGCGCTTCCATAAGCCCCACTATCATCTTCTCCTTCAATATGTTGTGGGTGACTGATTTGGCGAGCGATAACCGGATTTGCCCTAGAGCATTCTAATCCAGTATTTCTCAGTCCTCGTCTGATTCCTCTTTCTTCTTTCCTTTAGTTTTTCCCATCAATGGATGATAAAGATCCTTCTGGTATAGATAGTCCTCCATTTGCGACTTCTAGTAGGTGAAGTCAGATCCGTCAAACATCTCGATCTTCGATTTACTTTCTTCCGCCATCTCTTTCACACACAAACTTTGCCAAACGAAGCTCTGATACCAGTTGTTGGGGTTGAACATATAAATAACAACACGTGCCCTTTCGGATCTTGTGTCAAGAGTAGGCAAGCAAGAAATCATAGTAAATAATAGAAAACTTGCAGGAAAGAACGAACAAAAAAAGAAAACACCAGATTTAATAAGGTTCGATAAACATGTCTACGTTCTCGGGAGCCACACCAGAAAGTTTTGGTTAATTGAAGAAGATTACAATGCTCGCAATAGGCCACTCTCTCTATCTAAGACCTCTGATCTCAAAGTGCCGTCAAAACCCTTTCAAAGACGTTGTCACAAAACCCTAAAAACATTTTAGGAAACATATATATACATAGCCCAAAAACAAATTCTAACCCAAATAAGGAAACTGCCAGACCCGACTTTGGTCGACTGATAGCATCGCATCGGTCGACTGGTTAATCACCACCGGTCGACCGATATCATTGCTTCGATCGACCGGCTAGAACTCTATTTTCTACAGGGTTTTCATGCACGCTTTCGGTCGACTGGGGTAAGCCCGTCGGTCGATCGTCCCGAAACTCCTATAGTTTTTCTTGGCTTCACATTGGTCGACCGATGAGCTTATAATGGTTGACCGATAAGGAAATTTCTGTGCAATTTGTGATTTTATTCCAGGTTGGTTCTCCACTCCCAAAACCAACAACAACCATAGGATTTGATATGACCAAGAATTAATTAAATATTTTCATAATATAAACAAGAGTCTAAAATCTAATTAAATTCAGATTTCTGCCAGAATCAGATATTAATGATTTAATTTAAGAAATCTGCCAATATGGATGTCTAGAGGTGATTTTTATATATAATATGCTAGATTTTTATTTATGAATTAGGAAAAAATATTTTTTTCTTTTCTTTGTAGTTGATATTTTTAATCCAAATTTCACTTAGATTTTATTTTTCTTATCCTCGAAGTAATTGAATATTTCTTTTTCTTCTTGATTTCCTACTGTCACTACACTACCTGAAATCATCTATAGCGGCCAAAAAACACTATGATATTATTTCATAGTGTTTTAATAAGCGCTGTATCAGAACCCGCTATAGTAGGTCTGGCTTTACATAACGCTTCCCCAAACGCTATCAAAAAGGTTCCAACCATAGCGTTTTTATGTAGCTATAAAAGGGTATTCAATAGCGTTTCTGTATTGCTATGACGAATATCTTTCATAGCGGTTGAAAAATACTATTAGTTAGTTTTCATTCATAGCATTTCAACGCTGCTATTGTCTCACATTTGATAGCTTTGAGTTACTACAATGGCGTTTCAGCGAATGCTGTCTTTCTTCTTTTAAAAGCATTTCAGCAATTATTTCCACTTCTTATAGCATTTCAGTTGTGCCTATAAACTTTTGAGGTTGAACTAGAAATAGCTTCCAATTATGACAACCATAAAAGCAAACATTTCATTTAAAGGTTCAAACTGATACATAACCAAGTTGTAGCATACAAGAAGTTCAACACAAATGTGTCAAAAAACAAATACTAGTCTTTGGATAATCCAACATGGAGTATAAGAAATTAATCATAGTACACAGAACAACAAAAACTAACTTTGCTGCATTACATATGACTTGGGAGACTCATCATCTTCAGCAATTGAGTATTAGTACTGCTGCAAAAATAGAAATTAACAACACCAATAATGAGATCCTAGATCCATGAATATATGGACACAAAACATAAAACAACAGCACCAATAATTAGAAATCCTAGAGCCATGAAGATCTGGACTAAAAACAGAAATCAGCAATCAAAATATAAACAACAGTCCCATCTATTTTCTTTAATTAGAGGAACTATAACAAACAATTATCAATAATTCTACATCAAGAGCTGTATGTAATATAAAGTCATGCATGAGGAAGTTTTGGTACTTTCTAGACCACAACAGTATTTAAAGTAGTCACCAATTATGTATAACTTACCAGCTTTTCAAAGCATAACAACTTTGTCTGATGGCCAAGCTACTGTCATACCAACGACATCTTCAATGCATTCTAACTCAGATGTTGGCCTCCAAAGAGATGCACTAGAGATCCTAGGGATATCAACCTAAACACACATAGCATTAGGACCTAAAGGAACAAAGTGAACAAGCTGATTCGGATCATTTGAAGACCAATGTCCTTCAGCAACTATCTTTCCCGAGCCACCAATATCTAACAAGTTGCACTTTTTCTTTGAGTTGTTCACACTCTAGCAACAATACAAAAACAGTGATATCAATTATAGAAAAGAAACTAGTACAATCAAATATCAAAATAATGATAGTATCAGCAAAAAAGATTACCGAAGGAGATGATATGCTTGGAGATTCCACATTGTTAATTAAGATATTTTCCAATACAACCTTGTCAGCAGGCCACGCTACTTTAGTGCCGATAGCATCTTCAATAGATGTCATGTCAGGCGTGGGTCTCTATATAAAAGCTTCAGGACTTGTCGGGACATCAACCCAAACAATCATGGCTTTAGGTCCGAGAGGAACACCATTAACAAGCATTTTTGAATCATTGGAAACCCAACGACCTTCAGCAACAATTTCATCTTTTCTAGTCCAATTGAAGATCTTGCACTTGATATGATTCATATTTTTACTCTACCAATCAATGAAAACAGACAAACTCGACTTAACTATATATGTAAGATAACTAATATGAGTAATGAAAGTAAATGAGCAAGCTAAAAATTATTTTACCGAATGCATGGATATATTGTCTTCATTGTCAGATTGCTGACTGATTTGGAACACCACCTTATCAGCTGGCCACGCTATTGTCTTCCCCTGAGCTTGTTGCATACAGAATATATTAGTTGTAGGCCTCCAAAGAAAAGCTTCTGGTTTGTTTGGAATGTCTATCATCACTTCCATTGCATTAGGTCCAAGAGGAGCATGATTTACAAGCTCCTTTGGGTCACTAGAACACCAACATCCTTCAGCTACAACCTCATCTGTTCCATACCAATCTAAAAGCTTGCACTTGTCATGTGGTTTAGGGCACATACTCTACAATGTATCAGACTATAATTAGAACATAAAACTCTATCCCGATAATAACACATTCAATTTTCAAATTTTATACCCCATAATTGATCAAAAAGAAACATGCTAGATAATTGACTTACTTACCTTAGGACTGGTCTTATCAATTTCGGGCCCATTCTGCTCATGTTCATCTTCCTCATTCTGCATTCTCTAACAACACAAAAAAAATTAATAGTAATAATAATAATTGCATTAAGGTTTCATATTATTGTATCATAGATTTACTTTAAAACTTACATCTACATGAATCTTATGGACCTAATGATTTCCAACTAATTTATGGACCACAGTCTCCAAATGTTGTATTCTATTTTAGAATTCAGAATTTTCCTCTTTTAGCTGGAGCACATGCTTGTCTCTGGCTTGTAAGAAAGATACTTTGCTTATAGTAACTCCTCTTCTCATTCCTCTTAATCGCCCAGGTTTATCTTTTCCTAATACTTTAGAAAGAGCATCTTCTCTCACATTAGTTGATGAGGATGAAGGTGTAGCAGTTTTAATTTTTTTAAGCTTATCCTAAAAGGTACAATATATATATGTATTACATTATATATACATGTTCTACTAAAAAAGTAATATATATTCACTCATATGCAAAATTAGTATCCTTACAATTGTTTCACCAACTGCTGAATTCACCGGTGTACCATCTTTTTTGTGTGAGCTTTGATCCAAGCTTTAACCCTTGACACACTAGATGAGTCTGCACTATTTCTTTTCTACAATGATACATGTTTAAAAAAAGAAAGACTGATGACATACTCATAACATTGCCTTAAGAAAACATATATTAATGTATATTATGTATTACCATATCAGCTGTTAATTGAACCATTCCCTTGCCACTGTAAGTGTGTGGGACCTGTCTACGCCTTAATGCCTTGAACTTTTCACTTTTGACCTGGAGACATTGGTCCTTTATCATAATAACATCTCTTAATATAAGCTTGTGATTAATTATCTCAGAAAAACATACCTTAAACTCTGGACTTGTTTTTGTCTTGATAAATTTCTTCCAAATTGCTAAAGATGGTATGTTGTCTGGTTTGAGCTGAAGTCTTTGTTCCTTCTTCTTTGTTCCTCGTATTTGAGCAACTAGTCTTGATTTTGAGGCCCGCCAAAGACATCCCATCGATTGAAATATGACAGTCTTTTGCCATTCTTCTTCTAATATGAATCTAGCCTGCATTTTATATGCATGAAAGTATTATTAGCTGAAGGACTATATTGAAGGAGGTTTACATATGTTAGATAGCTTATGTAAATTGATAGTAGATTATTACCTGAACTTCTTCCCATAATACAACTTTCAGATCATCACCAAGGTTCCTCTAATCATCAAGTGTTACAAGTACATGCTCTCGTACAAGAGGGCCAAAAAACGATGACAAGTGTACTGATCCAGGTCCATATGGTTCACTAGAATCAATAAATTGAATCTAAATTCGGTTCGCATGGTCCCTAGCAAGTTTTTTCTTTTTTCTTGGACCTGTTTTCTTTTTTATGCCTCTTGCAGCTTTAATTGTATCTTGTGTTGGTGAATCTTCAGCTGTATCATCTTCTTGGACCATATCTTCTTCAGGAATATGAATATTTGGAACTGGTCCATCTTGGGGAGCTTCTTGACTGACTTGCGTAAGGCCTTCCTTGGCATTCACATCCCTCGCATCCAAGTCTTGTGACATTCCACCAGTTACCTTATTGTTCTTCCTTTTACACCGACCTGTCTTTGTAGTCTCACCAATCATCCTCGTTTATCTGTCTTAGAAAAATAAAGGTAAGTATCTATATAGTTAAACCTGGTTTCATACGTAAAACAAAATATACATATATCAAAATCACCAATAAACATAGTGACACACATTTAAAGCATGAACAACACCAAAATCATTATAAAGTAGCAGCCAATTAGACAAGATAAATCAAACACTTTAAAGTATGATCAACAATCAACCTCCTTACTAACTAGTTCCAATCACACAAGTAGTCCCTCACAATCCACCCTGACATAACTCTCTTTCTCATAATCATCAATATCCATTTCAATTTCCTGTGGCAAAAAAGATGCATTTGCATTCTCATCATCTGTCTCCAACTCATGGTAACCTCTTGGTGGTGCCTTCATTACTACATACCAATTATTCTCATCATCTGTCTCCAACTCATGGTAACCTCTTGGTGGTGCCTTCATTACTACATACCAATTAGACGAATCATCTTCTCTTGGTGGTGCCTTCATTACTACATACCAATTAGACGAATCATCTTCTCTTGAATAAAAAACCTGTTTTGCATGAGATGTTGGGATATATGGATCTCTTGCAAATGATACTTGACTCTGCTGTAAGTTTACAAGTGTGAATCCACCTTCTTCCTTAACACCATTTCTTTTATTAGCCTAATGACACTTAAACACTGGAACATAAAAAATATGGTAGTCTAGTAAAATGATATCTGTCAATATCCCATAATATGAAACCAGATCAGCCACTTGTGCAGTATCTTTTGCACTTGCTCTACACATGGTTATTGCATCATAAGTCACCCCACTATTTTGTGTTTCCCTGTCAACATCCTTTGTGTGAAACCGTAGCCCATTGATAATGTATCCCTTACATGATAGTGCACTCTTTTTAGGACCATATGCCAACCATCTTAATGTCTTTGAATGATCATTCGAGTCAATAAGAATCTACAAAATATTAATATAAGAGTTAAATGGTGTACCTCAGCTAAGTAATAAATACAAGAACATGTTTGAGATGATTAATTTTAAATAACCTTATTAATGGTGTACCTCAGCTAAGTAATAAATACAAGAACATGTTTGAGATGATTAATTTTAAATAACCTTATTATTTTTTGTCCATTCTACAATTTTCTCAGTATGTCGCTTCCAAAGTAAGGTCTGGTTTTTTTCAAGCCGTTTGTCTTTTACTTGCAACTCCTCCAAATGCATACTAATAGAACACAAGAACACAAGACCATATGAATTATAAAATAAAAAGAACACAAGAACACAAGACCATATGAATTATAAAATAAAACTAATAAATATAAAAGCAAACTAAATAAGTACATAAATAGCAATAAAACTAATAAATATAAAAGCAAACTAAATAAGTACATAAATAGCAATGTACTTACTCTAAAAATGGATTCATTATTGCTGTGTTCAGTAGTACTGAACGATGTGCAATATCTTTCTCTTTATCAGTAAGTGTGATTGAAGTAGTCTTAGATATAGGACGACCTTCAAAAATGACATCATTTTCAAATTCATCATTGCGAACTTCCTTTTCCTTCACATGTATTGACTGTTTCAGAAACTCGCTACAAAAGGCGATGCACTCTTTAGCTAGGTATGACTCTGCAATACACCCCTCAGGTCTTGTAGGATTTCGGACACATTTTTTAGTGTCTTTATGTACTTGAATAAAAGAATTTAATCTTGTTCATGAGCAAATTATAATTGCATAATGGATTTCAGCATGAAAAAGAATAATAAAAAAAATCTAACCTCTCAAAAGGATACATCTAATGAAAATGAACCGGACCACACAAGCGTGCCTCTCTTGCTAGATGAACTGGTAAATGTACCATGATATCAAAAAATGATGGCGGAAAAAAATGTTCCAGTTGACACAAAGTTTCAATGATCTCATTCTCAAGTCTAACAACTTTTCTCTATCAATAATACGCTGGCATAATCTATTGAAAAATCTAGATACTCGAAGTATCGCTTTTCTAGGCCCTTTCGGTAACAATCCTCTTATAGCAACAACAAACAATTGCTGCATTAGGACATGATAATCATGAAATTTAAGCCCCATAATCTTACAATCCTCCAATGTTATGCAGTTCCTGATATTTGAGCAATAATCATCAGGCCCTTTGAAGTCATATATCCTCTTGCAAAATCTTTTTTTTTTCAGACCTTGAAAATGTATGTAGTGCTGGTGGAAGGTACAATCTGCTTCCCCGCTGTTCTGGATGCAAGTCTTTCCTAATTCCAATATCTTCTAAGTCCTTACGAGCATTTATCCCATCTTTTGATTTCCCACTATGCAACATAGTGCTTATTATGCTCTCACCTTACGAGCATTTATCCCATCTTTTGATTTCCCACTATGCAACATAGTGCTTATTATGCTCTCACAAATATTTTTCTCTATGTGCATCACGTCTAAATTATGACGTAATAGAAGTTCCTGCAAATAAAAAATAGAGAAATACATTAACAAATTATAAAGTTAAAACAAAATATATAAAAAATATGAAATAAAGGAAAAATAGAACACTAACCTTCCAGTATGGTAAAGAAAAAAAGATTGATCTTTTCTTCCACTTAGTAAGCTCATTCTGATTATCAATGTCACTTGTGTCGTCCTCATCCTCATCATCATCACCATCATTCTCATTATTATTCCTTTTCCTTTTTTTGTCTCCACCTTTTCCAAAATCATTTAGAAAATTATTTAGAATATCAGAAATATTGTAACCTGTTAGGGCTCTGGGCTTGCTGCCATGCTCTACACCATTATCAAACAACGATTTCTTTCTTCGATATGGATGTGAGGGTTTCAAAAATTTTCTGTGACCCATATATGAAAACTTATTGCTGAAGCGTAACCATCTATGATGTGTATTTTACCCACATATAGGGCATGTTTTTCTTCCTTTTGTATAACAGCCAGCAAGATTTCCATATGCTGGAAAGTCATTTATAGTCCTCAACATTGTCTTCAAATTGAAAGTTGATTTACTAAATGCATCATAAGCCTCAACCCCATTCTCCCACAACAATTGCAAATCATCTACAAGTGGTTGCAAATAGATATCTATGTCGTTTCCCGGTTGCTTTGGACCAGGAATCAACAATGTTAGCATAATATTCTCTTTCTTCATACACAACATAGGAGGCAAATTATAATTCACAAGCATTACCGGCCAACAACTATATTTAGAGCTTAAGATGGAGAACGGGTTGAAACCATCAATAGCTAGGGGTGCATTCGGTCCGGATACGGCTCGGATATGATGCTTATCATATCCATATCTGCTTACCTATCTCGGATACGGATACGGATATACCTCGGTAAGAAAAATTTATAACCATATCCGCTAAAATAGGATACGGTTACTAATATACATGCGGATATATAAGCGGATATGCATGCAGATATAAAACATATATGAGTAAACTAGATAGTATTGAGAAAAACATAGTTCATGTGATACAAACGAGTTTGTTAATATGTCCATTATAATTGAAAAGTTAAGATTAGACATCTTGATCATCAAAATTAACCACAAATCCATAATCTAAAAATCGAAACTATCGTAAGAGTATGGCTAATATGTATTCGGATATTTCGAATACGGATACAGATATTTCACTACAAAACCATATCCTATCGGTTATAGATTTGAGTAACCATATTCATATCCTAACGGATACGGTTACGGATATTTTCTCGGATACAGATACTATTTAGCACCCCTATCAGTAACAAGTCCAAGTCTGAGATTGCGTGGATCAGCTACAAATGAGGGCCATTTATCATTAACCAAGTCCCAAGCTAAAGAATCAACAGGGTGAAGCATTTTCCCGTCAGTGCTTTTGTTACCAAAATGTCATCTCAAATCTTTAGCCATTTGTAAAGACCTGAACATCCTTTTAAATCTAGGAATAATAGGAAAATATCTCAAAACCTTAACTAGAACACCTTTTCTGATTTCTTTAGTATGCTTATTTATCTTCCATCTTGAAGCACCACATGTTGGACAGTTGTCCAGTTCCTCATACTTCTTTCTAAAGAGACAACAATCATTCACACAAGCGTGAATCTTTTCATACCCCATGTCAAATATCTTGAGGAAGCTTTTAATCGAGACGGCTGAATTTAGCAAAACATTGTCCTTTAGCAACATACGTTAAATGATATCTAACAACTCATTGAAATGTTTACTTGATAATCCACTCTTACCTTTGAGTCCATACAAATCTACAATGGCTGGCAACTTTGTGTAACTTTCACAGCCTGGATACAAAGGAGTTTGTGCTTCTTCTAGTCTCCTTATGAACTCGTCACCATGTCCATGTTTAGTAGGTTCATTAATAGGTATAGGCTGGACAAGTTCTTCATCCATAAAGTAGGCAGCTTGGAATAAGTTATATGTCTCGTCCTTAGTGGCTTCATAATCAAGCTTCTCACCACTTTCATGTTTCTCTCCATGCTTATTCCAATGTGATTTCATTTGGTACGAAAGATTCATCCCCTTTGTAACCAAGTGTTCAAAAATAGTACTTCCATCTTGATGGCTCATATTACGACATTCTGTACAAGGGCAGAACATCCTTGTAGGAAATCCCAAATTCTTTTTAGCTGTCTTTACAAATTATAATGCTTTTTGCTGGTACTCGAGGGTGGATCTATGATTTTCAAAGAAAGAGAGCAAGAACAAAATACATTCCAGATCTAGTTAAATTACTATATTTTATAAGTATTGGTGAACCAACAGATTAAGATATGATTCTTACTCGTAGAGCCACACCCACTCTTTTTCCATCATCTTTTCAATGAAGATTTATACAAACAATGTCTAAAATATAAAAACAAAAATAAACTAATTCTAATTGATTAATAGAAACCACCAACAATTATATAATTCATCAATGAGTAAAATACACAATAACTAAGAAACAAAAAACAAGTTGCCAACAAATACAATAACAAGCACAATGACAATGCAAAACCCAATTCAGATAAAGAAGCACAATTGACACAATAGACTCAACTTAGGTTTCTTAGTTAAGATTAAATTATTAAATGATTTCATCAAATTAAAGAAGTTTATAAACTATGTGTTGTTGTGCCATTGACAATGATATTAAACCGATCTGCTACTTGTTCTCACTATTTAAAAACTACAAACATGAATGAGATAATAAGCTTGTGAGGGAGCTTTAAAGATATTCTCATTTCATATACCACACAAGTATGAGAAAGAAAAATAATCAAATTACTTATATGATTATGCTGATGAATTTAAAAATGTCATACACGTTTTCTAATCCAAAAGGTCCAGGCCCCAATTATTGTTGTTTGCATCAAACATGGCTCTTGTAAGAGCTAACTGCATAGTATTTGGGAACAACATACTCTCACTCAAGCATACTCTACCGTAATCACAGTTTTAATGATTCAAATCATATAACTTGTAACTTTTAATGATTCATAGTTTTAATAATTTTGCCCTAACCGAACATCCTTACTACATATGCTATGTATTTGACAACTAGCCTAGGAAGTGAAAATCAAGATAACAACATGAAGTTGAAGATTGTTCAAACAAGATATATAATAGTTGCATAAGTGTGTGCATGAATGAAACATTTTATCACCGTTACTGAAATTGAAAGATTTTGTTTTAACGGGAGGGAAGTGATTTGATATTTGAAGAACCCATTCTCATTATCATACCAAGTTATACCATTCGAATGAAAGGGAAGTGATTTGATATTTGAAGAACCCATTCTCATTATCATACCAAGTTATACCATTCGAATGAAACATATAATAAACTCAAATCAACCCATTCTCATTATCATACCAAGTTATACCATTCGAATGAAACATATAATAAACTCAAATCCTAAACCCAGCCCAAAAATTGAAAACCCTAAACAAACTAATACACAACTATCACTCAAATACCTAACAGAAAAACAAAATTAAACTCTTACCCAGTTATCAAATTAAACTCAACAAGAATTTCAAAAGTAATTTCAAAGGAATAAACAAGATTGTGAGGGAAGATTGATACCTTGTGAAGAAACAAAGATCAGAGAGATGTAGTTGACACACACACACACACACACACACACACATAGAGAGAGAGAGAGAGAGAGGTTGTCGAGAGAGGCCGCCGGGAGAGACGGTCGCCAGATGAGAAGAGAGCGACCACGTTGTTCTGTTTCTTCTTTTTTTTTTTAATGATAGAAGGGAGGCTAGGGAGAAGAAAGTGAGAGCACCCACTTGAGCGTTTATTTAGTTTTCAACGTGCCTGTTTTAATTTTCCGTTTCCCGCTTAAGTTTTCAACGCGCCAAAACAAAAATAATTGCGATCAAGTACTTATAGCGTTTAAAAATTTTCAAACGCTATCAAAAAATAAGACACATACGATCTATAGCACTTACAACATAAACGCTATCATTCAATGCTATAAAAAAACAGTTTTGTTGTAGTGTGTAGACCTAATTGTTAGTTAATTAATTCTTCTAGAATATGGGCTTTTTGGCTTTAATGGGCTTAACTGGATTTTTTGGGCTTTCCTTTATTTAAAATTATTTTTTCCTAAAAATTCACTACAAATACCTAAGTAGCAATTTAACATATACAAGAACAAAGATAAATGGGGATATAAAAATGATATACGATATGCTATCAGGTTATCCATGGGCTGTGTGCCAAACTCTTGGGTTCCAAGAGTCTTACACCATAAAGAATTTGGTTTTCAATCTCGTGTTGTCATTCTCCTTGCCTTCTTCTGAACCTTGGCTCTTTAGCTCGTCAACAAGGCGTTTCCTCTCCAGTGAGTTGAGCTCTACATCAATGGAGCTCCCTTCATGATATGAGTCACCGAACGAGCACATTTGATCGTGAAATTATCAAAGGTGAGATTGAGAAGATAACAGTGAGAACACATAAAAATTAAAGTGTCGAAGGAAAATACCTTCTCTAGATTATAAAGAATAAAAGATTACAAAATCTCTCCCTCACAATCTCACTAGAATAAAGAACAATCTCTCTATTCTTTCTCAACCCTAATCTCTTGATTAGAATCTCTCTTATGTTAATCTGATATTTAGAAACCCTAAATAATCCCTATTTATAGGTTAAACAACATGGATGACAATCTCATAAATAACCAAGTCAAAACCCAATCAGGATTCGTCTCAAAACAGAGTCCAACTCGGCCCAGGAAACTGATCCGGTCGACCGATGTACCAATACCGGTCAACCAGTCTCCCACTATCGGTCGACTGACAAGTGTGTCTCGGTCGACTGACCAAAGAACACGTTTGTTATCCTGTAGTGTGCACTAATCTGGTCGACCAGTGCTGAGTGTTCGGTCGACCGGCTAGAGACTTGTCGCCAGATTCCTGACTTCGTTGTTTTCCTACTTTTGACCGTTTTTGCAGCCACCAACGGCTCCACCCACGCCTATATTCTCAAGCTCCCATGAGAATCATCTATTGTCAAGCTCTCATGAGGATCGCTAAGTTCCCAAAGCAGAGAATAAGATACACCCGTATCATGGCTCACCCCTTTAGGAACTTGAAGTTCCGTTCAAGTTAGAACTTCAGTTATGGGAACTCACGAGTCCCTCCTTCCCTATTGAACTACATGGCCTTGCTAGGAACCTGATCTTGATGTCTGATCAGAAACGACTCCTTCGTCCCGCGTCTCGTCATAGTCACATTCCGCTCCAAAATGCAATCCTCTTTTAGTAGCTCCTCATAAGGCCAAATGAACAGCGAGATAAACTTCTTGCTAGCATTCACTAGCCTCTTCGCTCGGGTCACCGTCACCAAGTTTGTCTCCTTCGGAATTGATGTCGAACAAAATATAAACTTCTCACCATCTTTGGTAAATGTGTACTTCTGAGTCCGTCTTTCGTAGATTGTGTATCTATCCCACAAATACGGATTGGCCAGTATAACCTGACAAACATCCAATGGAACTACTTCACACATGACCTCGTCAATATACCAATCGTGGAGTGCAAGTTTGTATTGATAAGAAAGCTTATTACAAACTAATAATCAAATGGTTACAACAGAAGCAGAGGGAATGCCCTCTTTGTTTTGTGTGGGGACTTTAGGTGGCTATAGGACGCTTCGCTCGATGCTCGGGTCGAGTCTGCTTCCCTTGGACCGTTCGATCGAGGTTGCTGGAGAGCTTCAGTTTGCAGTAGAATCTCGAATCGATGGAGTTCGGGTCTGCTTAGTTCGCCGGCGATCGGAGCTCGGAACTAGACAGTGGTGCTGCAATGCAAAGATTATGCAGAGAGCTTGGTCTCAACTACTTTTCTCCAAGTTTTGCGACCTCCCCTCCAGTGTGCTGGAAGGGGCTTTTAAATGGAAGAAGGACAACTTGACTCATCCTTGAATTGTGGGATGTGACCATATCTTCTTCAGAGACGTCTAGCTGCTCCTCGATACCATGAATGGTCATTCGAGGGATTGTGCTTTATGTCCTGTCACCTAAAATGGGAAGGCCCATCCTTGTATATGAGGCAACGGCCGTCTGCTATCCGAGTGGACTTGACCAGTATTAATGAACCGCATTTATGAGTTCACAGGTTGATGAGGCGTCTGTCCGATCACTCGTACCGTGCGTGACCGTCCGACGTGCTTTGAGCACGGTGCTTTCTCCTTTCCGGTCAGGAGAGGCGGCGAAGTAGGTGCACAGTACTCGAGTGGGTCTAGCCAACTTGCCGAGTGCCGGCGGATCCAGCTCTTGACTCAGACAGCCGAGGTGAGTCGCATTTATGAATGCTCAGGTCGACTCGACACCTGTCCGGGCCTTCGTACTATGAGCGGCCGCTTGACGGTCTGGGGGTACCATGCCCTCTCCCTTCGGGTCGAGAGAGATGGGATGGCCCATCCCAGCACGTGGGGTAGCGGATGCCCAGCTGTACTAGTGGCCTTGAGGTTTGCAGGCGGATTCGTCTTTGGACTCGGGCGGGTGAGTCGAGTAAGAGGCGAACTTCAACTGATCTCAACTCGTGCAAGCGAGTCGATTATTCAGGCGAATCTGGAACCGAGCACATTTGACGGCCATGCGGCTTAGGCAGGCGACTTCTTGTGGGCGAATTTCCTGTAGGCTCATCAGAGGTATTTTTTACCGTCTACAAGACCCCCTTCAAAGTTTTCAGACCTAAACTGGCTTGCGTGGGGTCTGGAATACTTTGAATGAAGAAAACTTCAGCGGAGCAAGTGCCCTTGGGTTTCTTTTAGGATTTTTAGCAAACCCTCAGCTATCAACGGGTTTGATGTGCCTTTATCGATCACCATTTGAATCGGGCTAGCCATACTATTCCCCTCAGTATGATGAGTTGTTAAACAGTTTCTCTTAGGCTTAAATGCTAAGATTTCTGCTCTAACCCTTAGCCGTCTGAGGCGTGGGCTTAACCGTTTAAGCGAGGTCATTCTATTGGCTTCGTTCGTAATCTTACCTTTAGGGGCGAATGAATCGTCAAGGCGAAATTAGTCTTTGGGAACCACATTCGTCAAGGCGAAATTAGTCTTTGGGAACCACATTTCGTGCGACTCGTGGGGTCAGGCCAAATGTTCGCTCGTCAAGGCGAAATTAGTCTTTGGGAACCACATTTCGTGCGACTCGTGGGGTCAGGCCAAATGTTCGCGGGCGAGACCTCTCCTTTTTGGGGCGGAACCAGATCTGATGGGAGATGAGCCACGTGTCCGTCGATAGGGCTTCGTGCTTCCCAGCTAAGGCGGCGCGGTCTCGTCGGGTCGTGGTGATCGTGACTCGACAACATGACGTCAGTTTCGTGTGTTTTGCCCCACGATGCATCGTGGCCGTGGTCTTCGAATTCAGCCGTTAGATCACGTCGCGGGTTTTGGTTCAGGTCTCGGGCCTTGGCCGGCCTGTTCCCCTTTTTCGGTGGCTCTTCCGCAACTGTAGAACAAGTTGTGAAGGACAATCTGGGCCGTCGATTTCGATCGTGGCCACGCGCAACTGTAGAACAAGTTGTGAAGGACAATCTGGGCCGTCGATTTCGATCGTGGCCACGTCTCTTGAATGTGAGCGTCTTGCTTTGCGAGTGCCATCAGAGCCACGCAAGCCCTTTCGCCTTTAAATATGTTTCGTCCTCTTCCTCTTTTTAAAAGTTACTGCATGCGAAAATCCCTCAAAAGAGAAAGAATTCCCGCTTCGTTTCAATGGCGCCGAAATCCAAGAGGTGTAAAGTGAGGGGAAAGGGTCCCGGACGCTACTCCGACCGCCTGTCCGCCGGTGCGACCGCCGATGTGTCTGAGGCGTGCTCGGGTAAGTTGAGAAATTTTACTTTAGCGTTCTTGTATTGGTCATCGCTGTCATGCCAGGAAGATGAGTGCTGCTCATCTTGCCTTGGTGGGTTAGGCAATCCCCGCGATCTTGGTAAAACTCCCCCTTTTCAGGCGGATTTTACCTTCATCCGTGTTGGGCGATTCTAGCCTTTATAGGCGAGATTGGTCTCTATTAGGCGGGAGTGAACTCGTCTCCTGACAGGCGAGTTCGATTTTCGTCTAATAAAGGCGAACGTGTCCTGTGCAAACGGGCCTCGTCATGTCTGGCGAATTTTGCTTCTTGACAAGCGGATCTGCATCTGCCCCCCTGATTTTTTTTCTTGACCCTGTTTTGTAGTGACCTCTTCCGACCGAGCCCTCCCAAAGGGCGTGGCCACTGGCTTCGCCGGAGGTGAAGGTAATCCGGCGCCCCCCCGATTTCCTTCCTTGGGTCCGGTGCCTGTCTTCTCCGCCGATAAGCCGGTTGGTTCGACGAGGAGAGTCGCCGATGGGCATCACCTGACGCTGCGTGAGTTGACCACTGACGCGGTGTTGACAGACGAGGACAGGGCGGAGCTGCCAAAGCCTTAGTTTTTATTTGGGATTCTGTCACCGATCCTTCCGCTTTGCTGCTCAAGGAGAGTAGATGGCTGCGTATAGTGGAGGGGACTCACTATTACCTTCCCGTCATGCCGAGGGGGTTCTCGATCATCGGGCTACGGTCTTTCACGGTCCCTCGAGTGATGAACTGGGACTTGACCCCTACTCAGGACGGGGTCACCTGTGGTGTCTTTACAGGCTCCACGGCGGGATATGGGGTGGAGGGCTCGTGTAAGCGCGTGACGGGTCTGCGCCCTGGCTTACTGTCCAACGAGCCGCCTGCAGGGGAGTCGACGGCGGTAGCAGAGACTTTCCGTCACTGCTTCTTCTGAGTAGGCGGGAGTTTTCCCCCAAAGGACTTCAGAGCCCTAGGGTGGGTATATTCCGCGCTAGGCAGCGATACTTGGTGGTCCAAGATCACCGACTGTATCCTGGCCGAGAATTCTGATCTCGAGAATTCGGAGCTGTACGTGGCCATCCAAGCCACTCGACATGGTTTAAGGATTAACGCCTCTCAGTTCTACAGCATCCTGGAACTGTATTGTGCGGAAAGCGGCACCTTCTTCACCCCCAACGGTGAGCTTGGTATTTCCCCTCACGAGATGTATGACGTGTCGGGGCTGCCTCTGGGGGATCTCCCTTACGAGGAGTACATCCCTGATCAAGAAGAGATCGACCAGCTTTCCGACTGTTCTCCCTTGGCAGTGGAAACTCTGTGGGAGCTGCTCTGCCATTATCACATCTGCCTCAGCACCTTAGGGGCTAGGGATCACAAGGGGAAGAAGAAGAGGACTCCGGGGATCAGTCATAAGAATTGGGCTGACTATCTGTTCTCGGGAAACGACGTCAAAGGGAAGCCTGCTATTCCTCTAGGCGGGTGCGACCAGGCCGAAGTGGAGAGGAGGATGGCTGAAGAGGAAGCCACTATAGCTCTCGATCATGACGAGGGCGGGTTCAAATCTGGAACAATCTTCCACTCATTTCATCATCAGGCCATGTCCCCTATCTCTGGGAAGGCTCTGTTCGCGGGGTACCTCATACTGTGGCTGAAGAGGTGCGTGGTCCCCACTCATTCCTTCGAGGCGATCCCGGTGGAGGTGGTGTATCCCACGGTTTGTTTAGCTCACGGGAAGTCCTATTCTTTGGTATCGGCGACGATAGCCTGTATCCATCGAGGACTCAGCACGTTGACGGCTCAGTTCTGTCGTGTGTCGACTGTTGATGAAGGGGAAGGGGGAGTTGTCAGGACCCCCAATCCCAGAGTGGGACTGCCGTACACCTACTTGATAGCGTGGTTTGTTTACCACTGCGAGTGTTTGATGAGCGTCCCTGTGACCCTTCAAGGAGACAGGTTCGTTCCATTCCTTGAGCATTTGGAGAGGTACTCTTGGAAGTGTAAAGACATTCCCGATGCGCGGAAGACACTTTCCCATTTTGTCCATTACAATTTTCGTCGCTTCTTCCCTTACTTCAGCGGGGGAAGATACGGCGAGTCTCTTAGGGATGTGTCGATGGCGGATTGCCCCACAGCTCTCTCACGTGGCGCTTTTCGATGGTTGGTGAATATTCGGCCGGGGTATCACATTCTACGCACAGGCTCTGTGTGCTATCTCGAGCCGTATATCCCCTGCAGGTTCGCCCGTCAGTTCGAGTACGACTAATTGTACGTGGGCAACACCAATCCCCGCCTACACTTCGAAGGAGGACTGGGGGATGGAGCTCGGGGGTGGTTCTGGACCCATGCCAGTGGTACCCAGGCTCGTTTTGAGTTACCGGTAAAGGATCGCGACTTACACCATACGCTCTTGTACTGCCGATGGTATCGGGGCGCCAGTGCTAATCCCGCTGGTTTCTGGTTCCAAAACGCATGTCTGCCAGAACGCGATCGTCCTGCTAGAGGGTCTCTCCGCTCTTCAAGGTGAAGAGGCCAGCAAACTGCTAGGGAGCTGTTCTCAGAGGATCCAGTGGAGGATCCCGAGAGCTTTGACGCCGGTTTAGACGAGTCTGAGGATCCCGTGGTTGCAGTTCTTCTGCCTGGTCCTTCGTGGTACTCTGCTCGTGAACACACAGGAGCGGCGCGCCGAAGACAGGTGCCGCAAGTCCGACAATTGGCAAGCATGGGGGGCGGGCGGCTCTTCTGTCTCGAGTAGCTCGTTCTCGCTCAGAATGGCTTCCGAGTCAGCGTGTGACTAGGGCAGCGCGGCCGAGAGTCCACGACAGGAGCGGAGGCGGGCCAAGGAAGCCGCCGTCATATAGACAAGCAGCAGAGACTATCCGGCTGCAGCGTAAGCATGTGTTTTTAGGCGTTACTCCTCCTCTGTACCCCGACCGTTAGTAGGTCCCTTTCGAGGGGTCTCTGTTAACCCGTTTCGTGTATTTGTAGCTGATCCTTGCCCTTGAAGTCGCTGCAAAGAGCGCATCCTCACTCTTGGGTTGAATCGTCATCTGGGGAGTTGGCGCGAATCTGAGGAGTGATGACAACGTCTCGATTCATGAGGCGCTGTCAAGTGAGGAAGAGGATTGGCTCTTGAGATGCACCTGGCCAAATTAGGGCGGGTATCCTGCTCCTGCGGAAGCGTCGGTTGGGATCGTTCGTCGGGCGCAAGAGTCTCCGCTTCAACGGGAGGCTCCCACTCTGCAGGTGACCATTTCTCCGTCGACGGCGGCCGTTGATGTTGTGACCACTGCACCGAGGGTGTCATTGGTCACACCGGCTTTGGTGGCGCCAATCACTACTTCTACGGTTATGACTAAGGGTACTTCAATCGTAATTTCATCCATGGTGGAGGAGGCTGCCCTCTCTCCCTTGGAGCGTGAGCGAAAAAGGAGTGCGGCACGATCCGTGGCTGATTTCCAAGACACTCTAGCTGCCTGTATCAAACTCGCTTTAGAGGAGAATTGTCCCTTCGAGGATTTCGAAGAGGATCTCGACTATATCATGGGCTTCTTAATCAAGAGGCTTAAACACTCTGGGGCGAAGCCTTATTTCCAGCGTAAGGAGGAAGTGAAAGAAGCTATTCAGCGGTTGCTCGCTCTTCGCGCGAAGAGTTCTACTCTTGTGGGTCTTGCGTCCGGCGAAGCCTGAGCAGCAGTGGAAGAACGTGATCGCCGTATGAATAAGACTATGTCACTGGAGGCGAAATTGTCAGCAGAGTTGGAGCAGGCCAAGGCTGAGGATGAACGGACGGCCTCCGAGAGACAGAAGGCCGATAACCGTGTTTCTCGCTTGTCCTCGGAGGTAGAGAATTTGAAGAAGATTATAGCTAAAGCGCAGGCCTCGTTGGCCGTTCAGGAGAAGGCTCTCGAGCAGGAGGCCAAGGAATTGGAAAGCATTGAATCTCGTCGGCAGCTGACGGCTAATTCCGTTGAGGAAAAAGACCGAGCTTATAGGGAGTCGGCAGCTGACGGCTAATTCCGTTGAGGAAAAAGACCGAGCTTATAGGGAGGTCAAGGAGACCGTCCGAGACTTGACCTCGCGTACAGAGGAAGATCTTCGCCAAGAGATCCTGCGGAGGTTGGAGCTTCGTCACGCTAGCGAGATCCGTGAGGCGGAATTACGGTTGAAAGCCTTGTAATCTGCCCCTTTTATCTTTGATTGCTAGTTGTACTTAGGATTTCTTCTCATGAATGAAATTATCCTTTTGTTTTTGATCTATTGTCACTTGCGTGTGTGCTCCATCTTGTAATCCTGCATTAGTTAGATCTTGTCCGTAGGAGAACCTCAACTGCAGAGGAACTCTTGTCAGCGAGTTTTTACTACAAGATTATCTCATCTGCAGGCGAATTTGTCAGCAGGCGGAGTTGCAGATGTCTTGACGGCGAATCTGGTCCTGATTGGGTTCTGCTTTCAGTGGGCCACGTGTCGATCCACGTGTATGCCAGTTAAGGAGACGTGGGCTAGACGTTTTGCATTAAATGCGAAGTGGTGGGCCTCTTCGTCTCTCACGCCCGATTCGGGTCGTTGTTGCAGATCGTGGTCACGAACCGTCAGATCTCGTCCGTCCAGGTAAGATCCGATCTGTTTTGGCCTCACCCTTTAACTGTTTTAGCCTTGAACGGTCTAATCGAGTCTTGGGTAACCGTCTAGGACCCTTAGGGTACTTAACTCCCTTGTTCTCTGTTAAGAGGATCCACAGACTTTCATCATCCTCCCTCAGAGTAAACCTAAATTTTCTCTTCTTCACACCCCTGATGGCGCCGAAGGTGAAGAGGGTTGCTTCCAAGAAGAGGAAAGAGCCGTCTTCTTCGGGCGCTGCTGAATTTGCCGTGGTCGAAGGTATCTTCTTGCTTCGACTTTCGCGTGAGTTGAGTAGGTATTCTTCCCTTGACTCCTCTCTATGTCGTTGTTGTGTTTTACAGATCGAGGGGAAACGCCGGCTGCAGAGGAGCATGAGGTTGAGCCTATCTTGATTTCGGACGATGAGTCTGAGGGTCCTGCGACCCCTGCCGCCTCAGATCCCGCTCCCCAGCTGGGAGCTGAGCCCTGCCTCGAGATCCCACCCATCATGGCGCTCGCTCCAGGCCAAGAGCATGCTCCCACCGAGTCCTTGTCCTGGCAGGCTCGCATCAAAGAGTTCGAGAGCGCTGTGAGGCAGGTGATTTCCATTGTCGAACTCAGCATGGGTAGTTTCGACAGCTTCAGGCAGTCCCTCTATGATCGCGTGGCTGATTTACGGTGATCGGGTGAAAATCAGCTTGCTACCCGTTGCGTGCGTGAACTCCGTCTCTTGGAGTCACGCATGATAGGGTTAGAGACCTTGCTACGGGGAGGTTCGGAGGCTAACATGGAGTCTTGCCTGGCTCACGTCAGGCGTCGGGAAGCCCTGAAACAGGAGACCCGTTCCAAAGAAATAGCGGATTTGGAGTCTATCGCCAACTTTTGGGTGAGTCAACAACGTTTGCTAGAGGAACAAATCATTGACCTCAATCACACTATGGCTCGCTTGAGGGCCGAACTGGGACATGCGGAGGCGAAGTGGAAGGGGCTCCAATCCGATGTTGTTAAGGTCAGTAAGAACGCTGAGGCGGAAGCTCGACGCCTGCTAGCCTTGCGTCAGGCGGATGCCGCCGCCAAGTTGAACCGCAAGGACCGGATTCGGAAGGCTGCTGAAAACAAGGCTCGGGAAGACCACGCGAGCTAGGTGGAGGCGGCCAAAGAAGAGATCTCCACTTTTAGCGTCTTCGACTGAGACTTCTGCCTCATGATTGTGTTAAGACATTTAGTTTGTGACTTGTTTGTTTGTGCAGTGATAACTTTGTTCAAATGTATTGTCTTAAACATTGGGTGCATGTTTTGCTTCTTTGAACGTAATATTATGACTTTCGCAATTGCAAAAACCATAACTTTGTTCAAATGTACTGTCTTAAAGCATCAATGAGGTTTGTGTCCGCTCATTGTGTGCATGCTCTTCGGATATGTCGCTTTCCAGTGTTTCGCTCTGTAGTTGCCGACAATCTCGTACCGCAGGCGCAGCCTCTTGCGTGACGACGAGTCTACTTTCGAAGCTAAACTCTATCCCGATGAGTTTACGTCGTTGGCGAAGCTAGGGAGACGGCGAGTTCGCTGAGATGGCGAAGCTTGGCTCCTGTCGAGCTCACATTGCTGGCGAAACTCAACTGATTAACGAGTTTGTTTGCAGGCGAGACTCGATCGTGGTGAGTTTTGTTTTGGAAACTAAACTCAACTGCTGGCGAGTTCGAGTAGATGGCTAAACTCAACTACTGGCGAGTTTACGCTGCAGGCGAAACTCGTATGACTTTGAGTTGTGTCAAAACCAAACTCTATTGATGGCGAATTTGAACTGTAGGCAAAACTCGTATGATGGCGAGTTCAAACTACAGGCGAAACTCATTTGGTGGCGAGTACTGCGGGCGAAGCTCGTGCCACGCGTCCAGCTGCGGGCCAGAGTGCTCGCCAGCTAAGACTCTGCGGGCGCATTAAAGCTCATTAATGGTGAAGCGACCGAACGCTTCGCCTCTCGTGCCTAATCCGATCGGTCAGTTTGGAGTCTCGAGAGGAATAGCCTTTATTGGCGTTGAGTTCAAAGCGTCGCAGAACATCTGGACCGCTTGATCGCTTGGAGTAACAAATCTCCGCCGTTGAGTTCTTTTCGAACATGTATTAGTACTTGCCTCTCTTCAGCAGAGTTCTTACTGCTTCGAGAGAAAGAAAAATTCGCTAGGAGAAAGCCACCGCAGTAGCTTCCTCTGCCCCATGGCCTCTGCTTCTGACCACAGCGATACTGAGGGCGTCGGCTCCTCCGCCACCGTTGTCGACATCGGCGCTCCGGCTGCTCCTCCTGCGAGCTCGATCCAGGGGTCCTATGTTCCAGACCCCGTGGCTCACCCCGCGTTCGTGCCCCTCCAAAGTTTGGTGGGCTTGGTGCATGGGGTTGCCCTCTCGATCAGCGTGGGCGACGAGCGTTACTACGATGCACTTCCTTTCGTGGAAGCGGGTTTAGAGGCGGTTCGCCGTGCGGGCGACGCCTCTCTCGCCCGGCGATGCGAGCGGGAACTCGAGCGCGTAGAGGGGTGGATGTACCGCCTCGAGGAGCTGGCCCATGACGATCCCTCTGATGTGCCACCGCCCCTCTCGCTGTACCAAGTGCTCGAGCGCCAGGAGCGGGCGAAGAGGATTCGGGCGAAGGAGGCCGAGCTCCAACGTCTGCGGAAGCGACATCAAACGGTACTGGACCGGATGGACGCCTACCTGGACAGGGCCTTCTTTGAGGACGCTGGCTCTCTTCGCGGCGAGGCGAAGCTGCGGGAGCGTGAGCTTGAGGCGAGGAGGCTCAACGAGGCTGCTGCGACGGTGGACCAGGAGCTCCAACTCCTTCGCCAAGAGGAAGAAGCCAGCGAGGTGGACTTAGCCAAGCGGCAGCAGGAGCAAAAGGAGAAGGCGAGGATCCGGCGTGATGCTGAGCGTGCGGCGCTCAAGGCCAAGATTGGCTCTTTTAGCCTACTAAAATTCCTGTAATGCTCACGCTGCTTAAGTCCCCTTTTTTTGTTAATTTAGTCGGTGCCTTAGGCACCACAACTAAACTGCAAACTTGTGTAAACTTTGGCCCGTTATGGCCTTCTTTTGCTTGTTATGTCTTTCCTTACTTTGCTTGCATAGCTTTCTCTTTCTTTATCTGCGTTGTTTGGCCTCTGAGTTAAACTTGGCGAGCCTTTGACTGTTCTATTTTGGATTTAGTCGTTTTAGGCTCCTGTTCTGCCCTCTGTTGCTCCCAGCGTAGGATCGGGTTAACTCCGATCTTCGCGTTGTAGCTTCAACAGAATTGAGAGAGCAGCACTTGGCTTGCAGTAAAGAACAATCGCTCGTTCCTGCGGCCAACTGAAAGACTTCAACTTCAACTCGCCTCTTGGCGAGCTATTGCCTGGGGAACCGACAGACAAGTCGTTTGCCGAACCGCCTTTGACAATTGTCGTCATTTAGGAATGTGACAATTGATTGTGGTAGGAGCCATCACATGGTACACTACTACCTATCAGTTATTCTAAAGGAATGTTAGAATATCTGGGATAGGTCAAATAGTTCAGGGACGTAGGAGTATGACTACTGACAGAAGTAATAGCACGTTGTGTGGTAGGCTATTACTTTGGCTGTGCTATTCGTAGGAATAACGGCGCCAATCATCAGAGGTGATTATTAACTTGATGGGGTCTCATCGCGATTGGAGCGACTGTGGGGGCCTACCATTCTTCTGAAGGAGATTGGCAAGTGAATTGTGTCAGAGGTTTAATGTTAACGTAACAGGAAATGTCGTGATAGGAACGACTTTGAGGACCCACCATCCTTTGAAAGAGGATTGGAGAGTGATTTTGCCAGAGGTTTAATGTTAACGTGACAGGAAATGTCGTGATTGGAACGACTTTGAGGACCCACCATCCTTTGGGGGAGGATTGGAGAGTGATTTTGGCTCTGGTCCTAACTATCTGAAGGTTTGACCAAGTGGGCGTTGGATGTCGCCTGCTAATCTCGCCTGTTTTGAAAAGTTCGCCAAGACGAGGAGCTTAGCTCAAGGAGTAGACTTCGTCTAGACTGATAGGCTTGCCTGATGTGATCGATTCGCCTGATTCGGGCAGTTCGCCTGATTTGGGCAGTTCGCCTGTTTTGGCAAGCTGGCTCAAGAAATCGAAGCATAGGAATAGTTTTACCTCTTATACCATTTGGAGGGTGCGAGGGCCAGTTTAGACTCGTGCACTCGTGGGAGTCGCGAAGGAGAAGTAGGGGTAGTACTTCTTCAGATACTTGCCGTTGATGGGCATCATGATCTTATCGCCATTCGGTTTGACGAGGCGATAAGCGCCGTTCGAGTAGACTGTCTCTATTACGAATGGTCCTTCCCATTTGGACTGGAATTTCCCCTTCTTCTTGGAAGTGAGGATCATTGATCGACGAACGGAGAGCACGAGCTCCCCCTCTTTGAAGGCTCGGCGCCTGACTTTCTTGTCGAAGTTCTTGGCCATCCGAGCTTGATAAAACTCAATGTGCTGTTGAGCTTCCAGTCGTTTGTCGTCCAAGGCTTCGAGCTCTGCGAGTCGTAGCTGGTGATTTTCCTCGCAGTCGTTTGTCGTCCAAGGCTTCGAGCTCTGCGAGTCGTAGCTGGTGATTTTCCTCGGTCGTCATTCCCGTTGCTAAGGCGACACAGAGGGATGGAATTTGAATCTCTAATGGCAATACGGCTTCACAGCCGTATACCAATGAGTAGGGCGTGGTGCCGGTCGGTGTGTGGACCGTCGTGCGATATGCCCACAGGCTCTCGCCTAGCTTTTCATTCCAATCGCGTTTGCTAGTGGAAGTCAGCTTGGTCAAGATCTTGATGATTGTTTTATTGAAGGCCTTGGCCAAGCCATTCGCTGAAGGGTTGTAGGCCGTGGAAGAGAGGTTCTGTATTCTGAATTTGTCACAGAACCTGGTGAAGGCATGACTAACGAATTGTGTGCCATTGTCATGAATGATACGCCGGGGTACGCCGTATCGGTATATGACATGGTGCTTGATGAATTTGATCACGTCGCTAGTCTTGACTTCTCTTAAGGGGATGGCTTCTGCCCATTTAGAGAAGTAATCGGTGATCGCGAGGATGAAGCGATGGCCTTTCGCCGATGGTGGAGAAATTGGCCCAACTATGTCCATCCCCCATGCTTCGAAGGGCCAAGACGCCCTCGTCGGATGCAGATCCTCAGGAGGCTGGTGTATGTAGTTGGCGTGGATTTGGCATTCGTAACATCGCTTTGCATAAGCGACTGCGTCAGTAACCATCCCAGGCCAGAAGTAGCCTATCCTCCGCAGGCGATCCCAAAGTTTGGGTCCGGGCTGATGAGCTCCGCACACACCGTCATGTGCTTCGCGTATGGCTTCTTGCGCCTCCGCTTTTGAAAGACAGCGAAGCAACAAGCCATCGTATGACCTCCGATACAACGTTTTAGTGATTGAATCGTAGTAGAACCGCGAGGCACGTCGTCGGACGGACTCTCGTTCCTTCGAGTCCTCGGGCAATATGCCGTATAGGACATAATCGATGATCGGGAGACGCCAGTCTTCCTGATCTGGCTGATCCGGGGCTTGATGAGTGGCGTTCGCCTCTGGGGCGTCTCTGGGTCAAAAAAGTTTTCGGATGGCGACAGCGACTCGTTGGGTCGTTCCAAAAGGCTGGGCTAAGTTAGCTGCCAAGGATGCGAGAGCATCCGCATGAGTGTTCTTTGAACGGAGCACGTGCTCAATGCGAAAACTCTCGAATAACTCCACTAGTCTGACGGCCGCTTTGTGGAGTGGGACGAGATCGTCATTCCTGACTTCATACTCACCAGTCATTTGTTTGACGATGAGTTGGGAGTCGCCATAAGCCTCCAGGCGCTCGATCCCGAGCTCCTTGGCCAACTCGAGCCCTATGAGCAATGCGTTGTACTCAGCTACGTTGTTGGTGCATGGTTCCATCAAGGAAAAGGCCCGGGGTAACACGTGACCATGCGGAGAGGTGAGGACCACCCCCACTCCTGCAGAAATAGAGCCGCTCGCACCTGCGCGAGACGCGCCGTCGAAGAACATCTTCTAGACCTCTGGCGACGAAGTCATATTGCCTTCGGGAGGTTCATCTGGCAGATCTTCGAATAGATCGGTCTTTACCCCTAGCGGGTGACTAGCCAGGAGATCGCAGATGGCTTGTCCCTTGACTGATTTCTACGGCATGAAGTGGATGTCATATTGAGAGAGCAGAAGCGCCCACCTGGCCAGGCGCCAGTTTAACGCTGCAGGTTGTGTCATGAAGACCCGAATGGGATTCATCCGGGAGATGACATGGATGGTTTGGCCAACCAAGTAGTGCCGCATCTTTTGGATAGCGAACACCAAGGCTAGGCATTCCTTCTCGACCATTGGGTACCGCTGTTCGGCGCCCTGCAAGGTTCTGCTCAGGTAGTAGATGCCTTGCTTGTGGCCTGCATCATTGTTTTGAGCCAAGAGGGCACCTAAAGAGTGTTCCATGACCCGTATATATATGAGGAATGACCTCCCTGAGATTGGCGCCACAAGGACAGGCGGATTTGAGAGATAAGCTTTGATCTCTTCAAAGGCCCTTTGGCATGGCTCGTCCCAGATGAAGGAAGTACCTTTCTTCATCAGCTTAGAGAAGGGTTGACATTTGCCTGAGAGATTCGAGATGAATCTGGATTCATCTTGAGCTGATGAGTCCTCATGAGTTCGAACATGGCCTTCAAGTCTTGGAGGTGATCCTCCTTATGGTGACTCTTCACGACCAAGTCGTCCACATAGCATTCGACCGTCTTTCGTAAATGATCTCGAAAGATCATGCTCATGGCGCGCTGGTAGGTTGCGCCAGCGTTCTTGAGCCCGAAAGGCATGACGGTGTAACAATACACCCCCATGGGAGTTCTGAATGCAGTGTGCTTCTCGTCCTCGGGGTGTATTTTGATTTGATTGTACCCCGAGAAGCCATCCATGAAGGACATCCTCTCGAATCCGCACGTGTTGTCAATGATGACATCCGTGATGGGCAGAGGAAATTCGTCTTTAGGGCACGCGGCGTTGAGGTTCCTAAAGTCGATGCAGATGCGGATCTTGCCATTCTTCTTCAAGACTGGAACAATATTCGCCACCTAGTCGGGGTGTTGCTCCTCTCTTATGAAACCGGACTCGATCAGCTTCTTTACTTCAGCTTCGATCGCCTCCATGATCTGGGGGCGAAACCGCCTCTGCTGTTGTTTGATTGGTTTGGCGTCAGGGCTGATGTTGAGGCGATGCGTGGCGACCCGCGGATCCAGACCAGACATGTCCTCGTAATTCCAGGCGAAGACATTAATGTATTCCCGTATGAGGGCGATGAGATCCTCTTTTTCCTGAGTGGGCAGACTGCCGCTGATGAATATGGGCTTGGGATTCACCTCAGTACCCATGTTCACCTGGAGGACTTCGTCTTCGGTTGGTGGTTCGCACTGTTCGAAGCGACTATTCCACTGGGCGTTAACATGGCGATCCCATGTCTCGTCATAGAGTGGGAGCTGTTCGTCCTCTGCCATTTCGGCGGGGTCTACTGTGGCCATGTTGACTGTAAGGCCATCGAGCAAATCCCTTACGCTGACGTCTGAGTCCCAAGCTGAGGTCGTCGACGATTGGTCCCCCGAACATGCATAGTCCTGACGTCTGAGTCCCAAGCTGAGGTCGTCGACGATTGGTCCCCCGAACATGCATAGTCGGAGTCCTCGTTGACGTAAAAACACAAATCCTGAGGTCGTCGACGATTGGTCCCCCGAACATGCATAGTCGGAGTCCTCGTTGACGTAAAAACACAAATCTGACAAGCAGGAGGAGTAGCCTAAGCCTCTCCGAGTCCTGTTGAAGTAATTCGAGGGCTTCCCTTTGGGAACGTAGGAGGGTTCGATGACCGTCTTACGTCCTTGGCCGTAATTTAGGCCCTCTAAACGAGTGAGGTCATACCCCATGTCGCTCATCATGCGTTTCGCAACTCGACTGTATTGCGAGAACTGAGGCGCCGGGTCTTCGTCCTCGGATTCGTCCCATAGCGTGCGCAGGGGATGATCGATCCGACCAAAAATAATATCTTTTTGATAATTATTTTGGGCCGGTACGACGAACACAGCTTGCGATGACCTGATCGGCTGTGTCTTGGCGGCGTATGAAGAGCATACCGGCAAGTGTATGGAAGGCTCACTGTAGAGTTTCGACCATGGTTCATTTGGCGCATCATCTTCGGACGTGGAACAAGACGACAAGTAAGCAAAGTCGGGTTTCTCATTCACGATAAATTCTTCCGCCTGAACAACGTTGGTTACATGGTGACTCTCGTAACCAATTACAATTGACTCAAAGTCATACAGAATTAAGCTGTCACCGTATTCAGGCTCGCTATCCGCCTCGTTGCCGCTTTCTGGCTCTTCCGCTGGTGGCGCGTCGGGGTCCTGGTACAACAGGGAATCCGTGAAGTAGTTTTTGACGCCCTTGAAAGGCTGCTTGTCGGCCACTACTGTCCTAACTCGTTCATAGTTGTCCACATACTTCAAGCACTGGTGTAATATGGACGGGACTATTCTGTTGTCGTAGATCCACGGACGCCCTAAGAGTATATTGTACGAGGGTTCGGCGTCGATGACATAGCATGTCACCTCCGTCTTCATGTCGCCTATCCGACATTTCAGGCGGATTTTACCGAGTGGCCGAGTCCCTGTGGCGTTAAAGCCGAAAATGGTAGTCGCAGTTGAGGCGAGGCTCTTTGGCGGTATCCCCAAGTGCTTGATCAACTTCAGAGGCACGATGCTCAGCGCTGACCCTGGATCGACCTGAATCCGATCTACTTTTGACGAGCCGATGTATCCTGTGAAGTACAACGGCCGGTCATGAGATGTGCTCTTGATGAGCATATCTTCAGGGGTGAAAGTGATGCATGGGACTCGTCTCTCAGAGACTTGGCAGCAAGTTGTACATCCCTGTTCTGCATCCGTTACCTTCGAGAAATGGGTATAAAACACCTCTGAGTCGGCCAGCGCCTCTTGGAGGGCCTCTCGGGTGTACCTGGACAACCGGAGGAGGTCGTACATGGTGATTCGCGCGGGAATGCTTTTCAGTTGCACGAGCACGTTGAAGCGGAAAGGCTGGCGACTTGTGCTTGGTCCGTCCGGGTTGGGATGGGTTGCTGCGACTGGCCTCGCGGGAGGTCCTGCCGGGTTTTCCACCCTCAATTCTTTCCCTGCCCGCGTGGCGAAGACGTTGGTGTCTTCTTCAGAATCGATCAGGGCAGTCATCGCCGTGTCATCTCTACCTAGGATGGCGGAGACAACGTTGCAGTGCTTCCTCTTAGCCTCCTTGGAAGGCTGTGCAGTCCACTGCTCGTCATGGAGGAGGTCTGGATGAACCCACATCACCTGCCCATCTGGCAGAGTTATTGGGACCAAACCCTTTTCCCGCTGGTTGTGAGGATCGTCGTTAGTGATCTTCGAGGTCCTGCCTTGGGGATAGGGATCACCCCAGCTGGGGCCTGAACCTCTGGGAGATTTGTCCCGAAGCTTAAAGTGATCATGTTCGTAGTCACTTGCTTCTGGACTTTCTCTTTCTTCAAAACCCCTGTGTCGTAGAGGGCTTGGAGCTTGTCCTTGAGGACGTAGCATTTGGTTGTGTGATGGCCAAGGAACCTGTGATATGCACAGTAACTTGGGTCACCGGTTTTGTCCGCCTCCTCAGGTTTGGCGTCTTCTGGCAACTTAATTCGCCCACTCTTGAGTAGAGTGTCGAAAGTCGCCACCACCTGGTCTTCTTTGAAATCATATTGCCGCTGGAGGCGTGGTTCAAATTGCCTGGGTTTCGGCTTTTGAGCAGCTTTCGGCGCTGGGGCAGTGTCGACTGCCATGATTTCTTTTCCCCTCGACCGAGGAGGATTCTTTGGTGTAGCGGGCTCCGCTGCTCCCTTTTTGGACTGCGGCTCTTCGGCCTCCAGCCTCTTGATCATATTTTCAACTTGCTCGCCTTGGCGAACAAACTCCTTCCAAGTTCGAGTCTCTACTGCCCCTATTTTGGACAGGATATGGATCGACAGATTGTTGCGGCACATCTCAATCAGCGTCGCCTCGGAAACTTGGTCCTGACAGTGGACTGATCGATTCCGAAATCTCTTCACGAAGTCGTTGACCGACTCCGATTTCCGCTGCTTCTCAGCGAGGAGAGTGGCCATTGACACTTCCGTGTCGTCGTCGAAGAAGCGGGCGAGGAAGAGCTTCTCGACGTCGGCCCATGCCTTGATAGAGCCCGGCTCTAGTTTACGGAACCATTCGAAGGCCACCCCATTGAGGGTACCTATGAACAGTCGAGTAAGAATGGCGTCATTTCCAGTAAGAAATCCGGTCTGCGCCATGAAGTAGTAGATGTGCTGCGAGGGTGACCCCTTGCCATCAAACTGTACCAAGCTGATTGGTTTGAACTTTGCTGGGTATGGGACTGTGTCCCATTCGATGGGGTAGGGATGTACCACCGCCAGCGCGTTGAGTTAGTCCTGGAACTCGTCGAATCTTTTGTCACGGGTACTATCCCCAGTGTGCGACATTCCTATCGACGTTTTGGAGGAGTAATCGGAATGCCG
>NC_033800.1:28384050-28384569 GCF_001876935.1 Asparagus officinalis
TCGGTGTAACGGGACCTTGGAATGGCTTCCGTTCTTGATTCCTTCAATCCTCCAGGCTATTCGGTGCTTTGTCGAATGTCTGTAAGAGTTCCGGTGCTGCATTTATTGTCTGACCGTTGTCGGAATTTCGAATTTGAAGTCGGTTCCTAATTTTCTGATCTTTAGCTCGTGCTTGTTGGTTCAACATAGAACTGACCATCGATTGTTGGCGTTGAGTCTTTATTTTGCGACGCGTTGTCCGGCGTAGTATTGTTGAGCTATCCTTAAGAATATTTTCAGAAAAATATCCTCCAGGAACTTCTCAACAAACAAATAGGGAATAGTTTATACTCGTATACCTTATTGGAGTATTGATTTTTTTATTGCAACGCATTAATCGGCGTTGACCTAGGGCTACGCGTTGACCGGCGTTGACCTAGGGTTTCGAACGTCGTACGTTTTAAGTTTGGTCGCAACGCATTGATTGGCGTTGACCTAGGGTTACGCGTTGACCGGCGTTGACCCTAGGGTTTTGAACGT
>NC_033800.1:28385741-28401492 GCF_001876935.1 Asparagus officinalis
TTCAGTTGGAAAGGAGACTCGAGGTGGGATCTCCATCCCCAGAATCCGAAAAGGTGAAACTAAGAGTGAGATCTCCACTCCGAGAATCGAAAAGATTCGGATAACCCTAACTGTCGGAAGGTTTGATTACCGAACTAAAGATGAATTTCTCGTTTATCGAGAGTAAATTATGGTTTTGACCCTAACTGTAGGAAGGTTTGGCCAAATGAGTTTGAGATGACCCTAACTGTAGGAAGGTTTGATCACTCGATTTGAAAGTGGCCCTCTCGTTTATTGGAGGAATCGAGAGGGGATTTTTGCTGTGGTCCTAACTGTAAGAAGATTTGACCAATTGGGAGGTTTGAGACGATCCTAACTGTAGGAAGGTTTGATCGCTCGATCTGTGGACCTCTCGTTCATTGGGGGAATCGAGAGGGGGATTTTGGTTGTGGTCCTAACTGTAGAAAGGTTTGACCAGGTGACAGATCAAGATTTATTATATCTGGACTCTAACTATGAAAGTGTTGAGTGCACGAACATAGCGTAAGTTTGATTGGATTAAACTTGATCGAATTTGGTGGTCCCACCGTCAATTAGTCTGATCGGTGAGAGATTTAGTGTTCATCACTTTGTTCATATCGATCGGGTTATCCCTAAGAATATTAACATTCTTTTGGGAACTTCCCGTTACACGAATTATCCACCCCCAACTTTCTTGCAAAACTGGGTGTAACGAGGAGTACGTTATCCTCAATCGCATGTTCAGGTTATCCTTAAGAATATATGATTCTCTAGGAACTTCCCGTTACATAAATCGTCCACTCCCAGCTTCCTCTACGGAACTGGTCGGACATTATTCTCAGTTACCTGACCGGGTTATCCTTAAGAATATTAGCGTAATATTCTCCAGGAACTTCCCGTCAAAAGTGGGAAACAGTTTAGACTCATATACCTATTGGAGTATCAGGGAGTAGTTTAACCTCTTATACCGGTCGGAGGATTGAGAAACAGTTTATACTCGTATACTCTTTGGAGTCTTAAGAAGCAGTTTATACTCTTATACTTATCGGAGTCTGCCATTCTCAATTGGCTTACCTCAGCGTTATGACGCCAGCTTCAACCAAGGTCTGAATGCTATTCTTGAGAGCAAAGCAATCCTTGGTGGGATGAACGACCCTCCTGTGGTATGCACAGTACTTTGGGTCCGTAGTGTTGTCAGCTTCCTCCTGATTTGTGATAGGCGGTAGCTTGATCTTGTTACCTTCAAGGAGGGATTCGAAGATGGCTGGAACGTCTTCGTCCTTGAAGGAATACTCTCTTTGGAGTCTCGGACCCGAAGTCTTTTGCTGCCTTCGGGATTGCTGTTGTGACGCTTGATTAGCACCACCAGTAGCTGCAGGTGTTTTGCCCTTACCACGAGAGGCGAAGTTTGAGTCCAGAGGATTAGCCGTCGGTAGGTTCCTCTCGGCCTTCTTCCTTCGGAGGAAACGTTCGGCTTGTTCACCGCGCACCTTCAGATCCTTCCAAGTGTCAGACGGTGCTGTTCCCATTGCTTCCAACACGTCCAACGCAAGGTTGTTGTGGCAAGTTTGGAGGATGAATTCCTCTGTGATCGGGTCCCGGCAATTCATCGCCTTGTTCCGGAACCTTTTGACGAAGGTGTCGACTAACTCCCCGTCCTTTTGTTTCTCGTCGAGCAACGATCCGATAGATATATCGTGTGTTGGCACGACTTCTCAGGTATAACACTATCGTCATCAGACGATAATGTTTCTTTCTGAGGGGAAATTGCCTTCTTCGGGCTTTCAAAAGTCACGCGCCTCGAAACATGCCTTTTTGGGCGTGAGTTCTCGGCGGGCTCCTGGACTTCAATGCGCAAGTTGGTGCGCATGACTGCCTTGGTCTCTTTGTCATGTTGGAGGTGACGGCGACCCCCAGCATGCTGCGTCGTCCGGGGCTTTTTCATCGAGCCCAAACGATCTTGGACAGGAGCTTTGCCTCTCTCGTCGGGAATCGGACCGAGGGCTCCAAAGACTGACTTTTTCCTTCGGGATGATTCTGCATGATCTCCCGGAGAAGCTATTGGGATTACCGGCGACTTTGGTTGATTCACCGGAGGTTGAACTTTGGTTGGAGGTTGCTTCGGCCTCCACACTTGGCGGGTTGATGGCGGCTTCTTGGCCACTCTTTCTTTCTTCAACTCCTCGGCCTTCTGCACAAGGATTTTTGCTTGTGCAAGCAATGCGCGGTGTTTGTGAATCCGCTCTTCGAGTGTCGAACGGTTCCGTTTGACCCGGATCCATTCGTTCGTCGGCGGCTTGGAGGAACCGCCATTCTTCAGTTGTTGAGGCTGTTTGCCTCTCCTATTCTTCAGATCCGCGTTGTAGCGGACCCCGTCCGTGGACTCCATCGCTTTGGCGAATTGCCGCTCAAGGCGTTGACGTCGCCTCGGGCGGGCTCTCTTCGAGAGAGTCACAATGCCCTCAACAGTAGAAGCGTTGACAAGAACAGGTTTGACCTCGTTAGAGGTCGGTGGAACTTCACCTGACGCAACTTTGGCGTCAGCTGGGGTGAGAGCTTCGTTGGCGTTCTGAACTTCTTCAAACTAACGAGCTTTTCTCCTGGAGGAGAATTTCTTGGACTTGCGGGGGGTGGTAGATCCGGACGAGGACGAAAGGTACTCCTCGAACTTGGCCTGGTCGAATTCATACTCGACCTCCTCCTCGACCGGGATTGAGATCCGCGGCTGCGACGTGACGATCTCGGCAGCGAGATCGTTGGCTCCCACTGTGGTCGCCAGATTGTTCGCAGTGAAAATTATCTTCATTGAATTCATTGTGCTCTCTGGATAACAACTTTTTGAGTTACAAAAGATCCTGTCTTTTTTAGATCCGGTTACAACGAAATCAAAGAAAAAGAAAAAGATTATAACTTTCCTTTCGAACGAATCACGAGCTCCTGTTTTGTGGTCACTCACTTTTGTGGGTTCTCTGCCAACGCCGGGGTTAATCCGTGGACCACCGCGCGATCTAGATCCGGTCGGATCTACGCAGTACGACGGGTATTATTTCACCAAGGAAATAATAGCCGGGGAGGATTAGTTCACCAAGGAAATAATCGTCCAAATCTCGGGATCAAAGGCCAAGCTTTGATCCGGAGTATGCCTGCGTAGATTTGAGATCTGATCCTCTCGAACACCTGCCTTATTTGACGTTGATGATCGCCGAGCACCAGATCTGAAGGAGTGAGTCCCCGAAGTCCCAAAGTTTCAATCTTTTTTAAGTTCCGAGTCTCCAATCCAGCAGGGCTTCGCCTCTCTCCAAAATTTCCAACCCTTCAAAATGAACAACCCCCTCTCCTATTTATAGCCAAGCGTCACTCAGATCTGGGTCGGCCACCCATGGGTGGCCGGCATTTGGCCGAGCCACCCATGGGTGGCTCGGTCTTGGCCGAGCCACCTATGGGTGGCTCGGCTTTGGCCGAGCCCCCCTTAGGGTTTTGGGTGTTGTCGTTTTTCCGTTGTATCCGTGATTCGGTTGTGCGGTTGATTTGTCTGAACTCGATTTGTTGACCTGATTTGGCAGTAAATCCTATTCCTGATTTGGCAGTAAATCTACTTCTGAGTTCGAGTCCGAAACTGATCTTGATTCGGTCGTGATTCGTCCGAGTCCGCTCTTGTTTGAATGACTCGTTGATTCCCCGAACCGTTGGCTTGATTCCACGCTCGAATGGATGTATTCCGTTGCTTGCGTGCGATTCGTCAACCTCGTCGCCTCGTTGGTTCGTCGGTTTGTGCCGAGCTATGCTAAGGGACCTATAAGCAATTTTATATGCCTACACCTAATTTACTTCAAGTCTCACCTAGGCGTGCTCTCTGGCAATGAACCTTTGATGGACCGGTCATTCGTCGACACCCTTCACGGAGCCTCCTTCGAGTGGTACTACCATCTCAAGCTGGGGAGTACCAATAGTTGGGACAACATGGAGAGCATGTTCCTCACAAACTTCTTCGATGATGACACTGAAATGTCAATCGGGACACTGTTCGATGAGAAACAAAAAGACGGAGAGTCAGTCGATAACTTTGCCAAACCCTTCTGGAATAAGGCAATAAATTGCCGAGATCCAGTCATAGAGGATTTCATCCTTCAGATATGTCACAACAATCTTTATTTGGATGTGCTAGAAGCTATGGGCATGGCACCATCCAAAACCTGGAAAGAGTTAAAGGTGTACGGAGAGCAAGTCAAACATTTTCTTAAAAGGAAAAAGGCTGAAAGAGGTCAACTGATGGCTTGTGCTCCGAAACAAAACTTGGTCCCTTGTGGTAAAGAGAAGACACCAGTGAACGTAGTAGATACGAATCAAACATTCTAATGGCAATCGCAACAGCAAGCTCCACAGAAGTCTCCCTCCCAGTGGCAACAGCGAATTCAAAGACAACAAAAGACTTCTGAAACAAAATTCCCAAAGGTATACTCCTTTAAGGAAGATGAAGTTCCTGCTATCTTCAAATACATCCTGGATAACAACAAAATCAAGTTTCCTCCAATCACTGATGAGGACGAAGCCAGGAGGACAACGGATCCAAGATATTGTGCATTTTACAGGCGGGTCTGTCATCCCACTAAGATGTATTACACCCTTAAGGACAAGATACAAGCCTTAATTAATGTCGGTATCATCACTGCAAAGCAGCCCAAGGAGAAGAAAGGTGTTAGACCCTAGAGGAGGATGATTAGGGTCTTATGATAATCTAATCCGATTTTATGTCAATTAAAACTAATTCAAATATTATTCTTGCAAGATAGATATACAATATGATATGAGCCAGAATATGCAATATGAACAATGAGATATATCCTATATGATAAAAAATATGCAAGGATATATAAACTAACACAATGGTGATATAATCAAACTACAAATGTGATAGGGCAAAATATACAAGAGCAATAGGCAATTGGCAATATAAGATAAATGCATAAGTAAATGCGCCAATGACAAACTCAAACACACTCAAATGATCACGGAATTCGGACCTTCTGTCCTACGTCTCCGCTCCCCACTCCCGGGGAGAAATCCACTATCACGACCGGGTTTTCTACGCTCACTCGAATAACGTTTACAACCATACTATGTCGGTTTTCAACACTCACCGATCAACGTCTACACTCCTCACACTCGGTTTTCTAGCTCACCGAAAACTTTACAATCTCACAATATAACAAATGATTTATTCTCTACAATAGATGAGAACTCAATGTAAGCTCACTCTTAATTGTTACAACTCTCACCAACCCATTTATACTATGTATGAAAATACAATAAGCTCAATGTGGGTGTGTGTAACAAAGAGGTAAATCAAATCTAAACTCAATACAAAACTAGCTTTAATAAAATGATAAACAAGCAAATAGATATAAAACTAGAAAATAGAGTTTAGAAAACTTCTCAATAGATCAAGAGATTGAAGGAGGGTGGTTGGATGCTCAAGCACCAATAGGATCTCCTCAAGCTCTTGTGAAATTGATTTCACAAACCTAAAACTCTCAATTGCTTAAAAGCTTATTAAACACTCTTTTAAACAAACACTAAATAAGTTTAAACCCTTGTTAAACTCTTTTAAAACATTCTTCTGGGTAGTTGAAGAACTGAGATCAAAGGGGTATATATAGCCTCCCAAAACCTCAGCCAAAAACCCCAAAAAAGACCAAAAAACCCACGAATCAAAAATCTGATTCTGTACAAAAATAGTCGTTGGAGTGAACGGCGGTCAACCATGAAAATCTCGCGGTCGACCGCGAGTCACTTTCGAAGCTGAGAATTTTCCAAAGACTTTGGCGGTCGACCGTGGCGGTCGACTGTGGAAAAATTCGAGCTGACGGTCGACCGTGGCGGTCGACCACAAAAGTTTCTATTTGACTCCGCAGGTAAAAACTCAGATGCGGTCGACCGCAAACTAATACATAAACAGAACAGTTTGAAAGTTGATTTTCTGATTTTAAAACCTTGTTTAAAAATATCAAATAAATTCAGAAAAATATAAAACTTTGAAAAATAATTATAGACATGATAATACACATGCTACAAAAACTGGTTTTCAAAAAGGACTTCCCAAATATAAAATATTATTATTTTGTAAGATAGTCCAAAACATGAAAATATGAACATATGAGTTTTGATATTTTAGCTTAACCATGTTTTGAAACAATACAAAATGATTTTGTAGACTTAATAAAAGATATATATAATGATTGTTAAGTCTATAAACTGATAATACAATATTTTCACAAATACAAAAGAAAATGAAACATATGAGTATGTATATGAAAATATATTTGTTTCATATCTAAGTAGTTAAACCAAATCACAATAATAAATATGAAATATGTAATTTCATATTTATAAACATGAAAACCAAAACTTGTGTTGTATATATATATGACTACATATATATACAAGGAAATCAATAAAATATGTGTGTATATGATATTGAGCTTAACGTACTAACACACATAATATAAAACCTAAATTAAATTACCCAAGCTATCTTGATCTTCAATAAACTTGACTTGGTAAACTTACGGATGAAGCTTGAACTTGGATCTTCAACTTGAATTATATGGCTTCACTTCACAATTCCGCCAACCTCCATTTGATATGATAGTGAATGCTCGATTCCATCCATCCTCCAACATGTTGTTTACCTAGAATAAATACAAAAACACAAACACTAGATAAATAATATTAGAAGTAAATTGTTTGTTAAACATCATCAAAACAAGAAGGCCAACAGAAGGTGGGCATAAATGTAAGTGGTCAGAGCAGTAATGAATTCACAATACTCATGTACACCATATCATACAATCTGGGAGGATTGCACGAGCAATGCACGTGGTAAAATTTTTAGATTTATTTTAACTTAAAAATTTTATTTAGAAAATATTGTTGTAAAAATTTATTGAATGTAAACAATTGAGCAAACATATGGATAGAAGCTAAAATTCAAAATGTTTGAACAATGAAATTACATTAGGGATCAATTGGGCGATAGTACAGTGGATACATCCTCAACAGAAAACAAACTATGATATACAAGCCATGATAACACATCATTTATGTGTTAATGATATACATTACTCTACTCAATAAATATGGAAAACAAGTATTATTCAGGCTACAACCAGAATCAAGTCATACAATGATATATGACAATGATATTCCGACAATTGGATGAGACAAATAATGAATGTGTATTAAAAACTACCTTAAGTTGAAAGTATAACAATCCTCAGCAAACCAGCAACAATAATATTATCAACTATCCTCCTCAATTGAGAGCGCTAAGCTAAAGTTACAAATGCTAAAAGCAAAGAAATGTAAGTCAATTCTAAAATAAATTATAAAATAACAAAATATTATTAACTATCCTCCCCAATTGAGAGCGCTAGGCCAAAATTACAAATGCTAAGTTGGATGTTGGTTTCTAAAGTTATGTTTGTATTAAAGTATTATAATGATTTAGTAAGAAATTTACAAATGCTAAGTTGGAAATAGTGCAATTTTTATTATATTGTTTTGATTTTTTTGAGTTATGTTTGTATTAAAGTATTATAATGAGTTTTACATGATACACGCAATAAAACAAACATGTTTCAATAAATGGTAGTAAAGTGAAATTGGTAAGAAATTTTGAGGTATTAAAGTGTTAAAAGTATATTGGGTGCACCAAATTGATAAAAGTGGTAAAGTTTATGGTACCAAAATGAAAAAATACCCTTTTTCCATCTCTACACAATGTGAGTATAACTTCATCATATTTGATAGGCTTGTGTTACTCCAGCAAGTCTTCACCTAATTTTCAGATGTAATTAGACTTTTAGAAGAAGCATCCTAATTTCTATGTGACCTATATCTTTTAGAAAAGTCCCTTCTACATTATTTTCTCAAATATATTAGTCTACCAACCTGATTAAATTTCACTAAAACAATATTAGGTTACTGTAACCTTGCTCACAAACTTTACAATTTCCTACTTACATCCTAACAGTGACGCCCCTGGTTTCACACATGGCTGCAGTCCAAGGTGAACCCAAATATGTCAAACATGTCATGCACCTAATACTATGCATAAACATGTTTCACTATCACCATTAATATCACTCTAGCAGATGTAAAATGTAAAGTAGTGAGGGTACAAGCAGATATAACAAAGATGAGAATACAAGGAACATAATGTAGAGAAGAGATATCCAATAGTATCAATAAATATGTCCCAACAGAAGTACATTCTGATAAACTGAGATAAGAACAATGAGTCTCTAACATATAAGAGTTAACTGAACAGTACATAAGCACTCAGCCTCCAAAATAAAATACATCCCTAAAAGATTTAAAATTATAAATAGTCTACTGTGAAGCACTAGTTACCTATAAATGACGGTAAAATAAATGATGGTAAACTATACTAAGTCTCCGTCAACCTATGGCTCTCCAAATCCCTGACCTGCTATCTGAAAAAGATAGAAACAACGAGCGTCAGAGTGCTAACAAGAACATCTCTGCCACCCCCAGGGGAAGGGGTGTGTGTGTGTGTGTGTGTGTGCGCGCGCGCGCGCGCGTGCGCGTGTGCGCGTGTGTGTGTGTGTGTGTGTGTGTGTGTGTGCGTGCATGCGTGTGCGTATGCGTGCGTGCATGTGCGTGTGTGTGTGTGTGTGTATCATGTATCATGTACCAATAAGAGTTAAGATTTAGAAATCCATAATACGAGATAAGTACATTGAGGGAGTAATCCAAACAAGAAAACTCTCATATATATATACCATGTATCTCAAATTGTGAATCGCTAAATATCACTCCAATTTTTATGAATAGTAAAGAAATACATCATCAGTACCTTATCCAGGACATATCATGCATGTCAAATCATAGTATCCCACCCTACCCTCCAGTGGATTGCAGTGGAGCTATTAGGACGCATGTTTATGAGCCTACTATCTAATCTAGTTTTGATGATTAACAAACAATTTATAACTATGTATTTTCTAGTATTGTTGTTTAACATGTATCTAGGTTGAAAAAGTTTTGCAATGAAGATATCTCAAATGAATCTAACAAATCAAGTCAAAGATTCAAGATCAAGTTTCATATGCTATCAACTTAGGTATATTAGTTTAGATGTTATATTTTGTGTGTAAATACTTCAAGCTCAATTTTACACACAAACACATTCTTGGTTTTATCAAAATATAGGTATTTTTGAGAAAACATTGTGTTATTGGTTTATGGACAAAATAATCCTTGTATACATCTTTTATTAAGTCTATAAATCAATTCAAAAAGATTTCATTACTTGGTTTAAGTCATAGTGTTAAAATCAAGTGTTTAAACGAACATGTATTTTGAGTTTTTGCAAAATGATGAGTTTTTACAAATGGGAAATGATATTTTTTAAAAAAAATTGTAACATATTCATTTCCATGTTTATAAATATGTTCTTAAATTTTACATTTTTAGAATTTATTTGCTATTTTTAAAGGGTTTCAATGATACGGGTGTATCCTCTTTGCTTCGGGAACTTAGTGATCCTTATGGGATCTTGAAGATATATGATTCTTATGGTAGCTTGAGAATAGAAGCGTGAGATAGTCGTGGATGACGACGGAAACAGTCAAAATTAGGAAAATGGTGAAAATTAGGAAACTGGTGAAAAGGCTCTGGTCGGTCGACAGGATTCATGCACACTGCAAGGTCGAGAAACATGTTCTCTTGTCGGTAGACCGGCGAACTCTTGTTGGACGACCGATAGTTGTACATCGGTCGACCGAATCGGGTTTCCTAGGCTGATCTGGATTCTGTTTTGACATGAATCTTGGTTGGGTTTGTATTGGTTATTTACCACTTTGTCATCCACATTGTTTAATATATAAATAGGGATTGTTTAGGGGTTTCTAAATAGGAGATTAGAGTTTAAAGATGATAGAGAAGTTATTCTTTATTTTAGAGAGATTATGGAAGAGAGATTTTATAATATTTTATTCTTTATAATCTAGAAAATGTATTTCCTTCGCCAATTGAATTGTTTTGTGTGTCTTACTGTCTTCTTCTCAAAACCACTTTTGATAATTTTACGATCAAAGGTGCTCGCATGGCGACTCATATCAAGTTGATATCAGAGCGTATTCAGATCTTGTGAAGGGGTATCATGTATATGATCCTTACTCGATCACAATACAAGATGCTAGGTGAGATTCTTATTTCTTTGGAAGAAGTCCATAAATCAAGGAAGAAGAAGAAGATGACAGAAAGCGACAATTCATCGAGACTTTATGTGATGGAAAAACAGATTGAGACAATCAGTTCAACTCTCATGAAGCTTGTCGATCTCATCCACAAAGGTGAAAAGAAAGGTGAATCTTCAACGGGGCCCAAAAAGAAACCTATAGAATCTGATGGAGGTAGTGAGAGTTCAGATTCCGACGAGAATGTCGAGGTCATCAAGACTGTTCCGCAACAAGAGAGTAAGAGTTCTTATCAGAATCTGAAGATTAATTTTAGAGTTGAGATTCTTGTTTATGATGGGACTGTCAACATTGAGAAGCTTGATGATTGGATTGAGCGTATGGAGATCTATTTCACTTTTTATGGCTATTCGTCAAAGAAGAAGATTATTTTTGCAACATTAAAGCTTTTTGGGCACGTGTTGATGTGGTGGAAATTTTACTACAAATAGGAGAAAAAATTAATATCGTGGAATAGGTTCAAGGAGCTACTGAGAAAGCAGTTCTACCCAGTGGGATTCCTTGAAGAGAGTTAGTACAAGTGGTACGGCTTGAGCCAAAGATTCAATCAAACCATTCAAGAATACACTACAGAGTTTCAGCAGCAAGCGATGGTCCTCAACATTATGACAGAGGAGTACTCTGTTTTTATGAAGTATATGGTGGGTTTGAATGAGTATATCCGAAAGGAGATGAAGCTATACACGTTTGAGTTTATTGCGGAGGCGAGCGTGAAGGCTATTGTCAGTGAAGGCAAGCAGAAGAAGAGTAACGAGACGAAGGGAGATACCAAACAAGCTGGAGGCAAGTCTAGTGGCTCCCAACCTAAGAAGGAGAAGAAGAAGGGTGATCCAGGGAAAGAAGGATTGACTTGTAATCACTACAAGCAGACATGGAACGTTGCTAATCGGTGCTGGGAGAAGTATCCTCATCTCAAGCCGAAGGGATTGAAGAAGAAGGAGGAGAAAAAGTCATATGTGATAGCTCAAGGTCAGAACGAAGTCCTAGGGATGACAGAGCCCAACAACAGTCTCAACCTTATGGCAGGGAAACAGGCCGCGAAGGAAGACGAAGACCCCCGGGAACAGCTCTTTGTTCTTAAGTTGTAGGTGAAGACTAGCTTAGTTGATGTCATAGTTGATCCAGGGAGCCAGAAGAATTTGATATCTGAGGCCTTGGTTTAGAAGTTGGGTTTGAAGACGATCAAGCATCTGAAGCCTTATCCTTTAGGGTGGATTCAGAAGTAGGGGGAGCTGAGTATAGTTAATCAATGCACTTATAGATTTGCACTCCACGAGTCGTATATTGACGGGGTCATATATGATGTCGTTCCGTTGGATGTTTGTCAGGTTATACTGGGCAATCCTTATTTGTGTGATAGGTATGCAGTCTACGATAGGCGGCTCCAAAGTACATGTTTACTAAGGATGGTGAGCAGTTTGTATTTTGTTCGGCGTCTCTTCCACAGGAGACGAGCTTGGTGACGGTGACTCAGGCAAAGAGACTAGTGAATGCAAGCAAGAAGTTTGTCTTATTGTTCATTAGGCCTTATGATGAGTAGCTGAATAGAGTATGCTTGACAACCTTGAGCAAGCTTCAGGAGGAAGATCTTGACAGGTTAAAGGTCAAGTATGCGGACTTGTCTTCAGAGATCATTAGACTTCCACCGAGACGGAGTGTGGAGCACGAGATTATGTTGATGGGAGAGAGTTCTTTACTGAATATAGGTATTTATCGCACATCCATACAGGAATCCGAAGAGATAAAGAAGCAAGTTCAGGAGCTTCTAGAGATGGGAGTGATAGTGCTGAGTTGTTTGCCTTGCAGGGCGCCAGTGTTTGTAGGTAATAAAAATTACCTTTACACAAGAGAGCTCAAACCTCGCCTGTTTGAGTTCGCCTGCATGCTCAAAGCAAGCAAAACTCACCTGCATTCGAGAGGCCAAGCAGAGCTCGCCTGCAAGCTTGACTCACCAACACTCTTTGCTCCCCTATTCGAGTCAAAGTTCACCAACATAGCTTGACTCCTCTGCACAAGTCAAGCTCGCCTATTAGTTTGACTTGCCAGCACAAGTCAAGCTCGCTTATTTGTTTGACTCGCTAGCATAAGTCAAGCTCACCTGATTTCTCGACTCGTATGCATGAGTCGAGCTCGCCTGAATGCTTCGCTCTCCCATACAAGTCAAACTCACCTATAGGGAGTTCATTTGCACGAACCAAGATCGCCTACAGACTCAAGCTCATCTAATGCTTGCGAGGTCTATTAGCCGATCTCGCCTATTCTCCAAACTCGCCTGAGCATTCAGACGGGACTTGAGCTTGCCTGCAAGCGCACCAGCTTCGCTTGAGTGGTGCAAGCAGCTGCTTTCTTGTGGAAGTGGGCAAGCCCACGTCCCATGTTCTAAGTGATGGAGCATGGCTCTCATCACCCCTAAGTGGTCACATCCTATAGCTATAGGGGAAGGTATGATGCTCTTCACCTGTGAGCGGTCACATCCCATTAGTCAAGGGATTGACCATGCCTTTCTTTGCCTATTTATAAGCCACCTTTGGCAACATGAAGGAGGATGGGAATTTTTAAGACTCTTCAATCAGAGGGCGGGTTCATGTCTTGACTCTGGTGTTGCTCTCGGCTAGTGTTTAGGCTCTCCAAATAGAGATTCCTAATGGCTTGCTTGGTCGAGCTTTCTTGGTTATAAGCTTAGATTGTTGAAGTAGACTCAATATGAACTCTTAAATTTGAGACTCATTAGCTCTCTATAAACTCTTGCATTGTAGCCCTCTCTAAGCTTTCGGTCTTGATACTCATCAAGCTCGGGTATAATCGACCTTAATTACACAGGAGCTTCTACTGCATACTGAAGCTCAACCGCAATTTCTATCAGATTGTCCAAGGGAAGTAAACTCGATGCAAGTATTCAAGGGAGGCATCCTATCGCTACCAAAGAACCCATGTTAAACAAGAAGAGCATTCACTTCGCTTCTGTTGTAACTTAATTTCTTGATTTGTAATAAGCCATTCTTATTAATACAAATCTCCTCCTTTTCGGAGAAATTAATTTTACCCACCTACAGTGTGTTGGTGCCCAAGAAGGATGGAGGTTGGCGCATGTGTGTGGATTACCGGGTGATCAACAAGATAACGATCAAGAATCGTTACCCACTACCATGGATCGATGATCTTATGGATCAGTTAGAAGGAGTGAGGTTCTTCACAAAGTTGGATCATAAGTCTAGTTACCATCAGATAAGGATTCAGAAGGATGACACTTGGAAGACTGCGTTCAAGACCAAGTAGGGCTTGTTCGAGTGGTTGGTGATTTCATTCGGGTTATACAATGCTCCAGCGACCTTTATGAGACTCATGAATGATTTATTGCGACCTTTTATAGAGAATTTTATGATAGTTTACCTTAATGATATCTTGGTGTACAGTAAGACCTAGGAGGAGGATCTAGTTCATGTTGAGAAGGTTTTTGAAATATTACGAAGCGGTCAGCTAAAGCTCCACAGGAAGAAGTGAGAATTTAGGAAGGACAAGTTAGTGTATCTCGATTTCATTGTGGGGAAAGGCGAGCGGAGGATAGATCCAAGCAAGGTGGTGGTGATTACGAAGTGGATGACGCCTAGGAAAATAACGGAGATGAGAAGCTTCATGGGGGCTTACCAGTATTTGCGTAAGTTTTTTTGACATTTTTCTACTTATGCGACACCTCTACGCGGTCTTACTAAGGCAAAGGTTTAGTTTGAGTGAGGGTGGATGCATGAGGAGGCTTTTCAGGTACTAAAGAGGAAGATCTCGGAGGCACCGATGTCGGCATTGCCTAATTTGCAGAGGACCTTCGAGGTAGAGGCTGACGCTTCTAGCTATGCTATGGACGTTGTGTTGATATAGGATGTGAAGACGATAGAATACCATTCTGAGATATTTACGGGTGCTATTCAGAACTATCCTACTTATGATAAGGAGTTTTATGCACTCTACCAGGCGATCAAGCATTGGAGGGTGTACTTGTTGGGTAAGGAGGTGGTTGTGCACTCGAATCACAACCCATTGGAGTTTCTACATGCCCAGACGAAGCTGCAGCAGGCACGAGACATAAAGTGCATGTCCTATTTGATGGTGCTCAACATCATCATTAGGTACAAGAAGGGGGCGACTAACAAGTTGGCTGATATGCTATCTCGACCGCCAGTGAGAGCTTTGTTGGTGGCGACGCATATTCAGCCATTGGTTTCTTTGGAGTATGTGTAGATGTACACTGTAGGCGTATAAAATTGCTTATAGGTCCCTTAGCATAGCTCAGCACAAACCGACGAACCAACGAGGCGACGAGGTTGACGAATCGTACGCAAGCAACGGAATACATCCATTCAAAACGACGAAACCCAACGCCTAAGGGGGGCTCGGCCAAAGCCGAGCCACCCGTGGGTGGCTCGGCCAAGACCGAGCCACCCATGGGTGGCTCGGCCCAGTGCCGGCCACCCATGGGTGGCCGACCCGGATCTGTGCGCGGGCACAGTTCAGAGAGCCTATAAATAGGCTCCCCTTTGTTCATTTGAAGAGGTTGGAACTTTGAGAGCCGAAACTCTGCCGAATTGAAGATCGAGCTTGGAGTTTTGAAGACTTGAGGACTTGAAGATTCAGATCTGATTCTCGGCGAGCGTCTACGTCACAAAAGGCAGGAGTTCGAGAGAGGTAAAGATCAGATCTGAGATCTACACGAGATTACACTCCGGATCAAAGCTTGGCCTTTGATCCCGAGATTTGGACGATTATTTCCTTGGTGAACTAATCCTCCCCGGCTATTATTTCCTTGGCGAAATAATACCCGTCGAATCGTGTAGATCCGACCGGATCTAGATCGCGCGGTGGTCCACGGATTAACCCCGGCGTCGGCAAAGAACCCACACAAGCAAGAGACCGCAAAACAGGATCTTGCGATTCGTTCGACAAATAAGGAGAAAGTTGTAATTTTTTATTTCTTTTTTTTATTTTGATTTTTGTTGTAACCGGATCTAAAAAAAAGACCGGATCTTTGTAATCGATAAACTATTACAAGAATTTGCAATGGAATCAATGATGAAGAAAGCAACGATTTTCACCGCGAACAATCTGGCGACCACAGTGGGAGCCAACGATCTCGCTGCCGAGATCGTCACGTCGCAGCCGCGGATCTCAATCCCGGTCGAGGAGGAGGTCGAGTATGAATTCGACCAGGCCAAGTTCGAGGAATACCTCTCATCCTCGTCTGGATCTACCTCCCCCCGCAAGTCCAAGAAGTTCTCCTCCAGGAGAAAAGCTCGTTGGTTTGAAGAAGTTCAGAACGCCAACGAAGCTCTCACCCCAGCTGACGCCAAAGTTGCGTCAGGTGAAGTTCCACCGACCTCTAACGAGGTCAAAACTGTTCTTGTCAACGCTTCTACTGTTGAGGGCGTTGTGACTCTCTCGAAGAGAGCCCGCCAGAGGCGACGTTAACGCCTTGCGCG
>NC_033800.1:28402111-28412711 GCF_001876935.1 Asparagus officinalis
AGCAAAGGCTGTCTCGCATGCGAGACAGCAAAGGCTGTCCCGCACGGCGAGACACTCTATACTTGTGTTCTTTTGATTTTTTGGATGATTTCCTCTTGAGCTGTATTTGGATATCTTTCAGCATTTTTTAATGCCTACAGATACCCCCTCTAAAGTATTCCAGACTCATTCTTTTATAGAGGAGTCTGGGATACTTTGGATAAGATAGATCTTATCTTCAATCCCTTCAATGCTTGATTGAGTAGATCGTACGGAAGGACCCATAAATGGCTTCAACTTTTGACTTCTTCATCTTTTAGCCTATTCAGTGCTTTGTAGAATAGCTAGAATTCCTCCGGTGCTGCGCTTATCGCGTGGCCGTTGTCGAAGTCTTGAATTAGAACTGCTATTGAAGAATGGAGAAATAGTTTATACTCATATACTTTATTGGAGTGTTCGGGAAATAGTTTAACCTCATATACCCGTTAGGAGGTAATCAGGTTATTCTTAAGAATATTCTGAGTAATATTCTCCAGAAACTTCCTGTTGAGATTAGGGAAACAGTTTAGACTCGTGTACCTATTGGAGTAACATGGTCTCTTTTTTGGTGGTAGAGATGAACCCAATGATGGAGAGGAAGAATTTTATATTCTATCTCCTGGTCTCTTTTTTCGTTGGTAGAGATGAACCCGATGATGGAGAGGAAGAATTTTATATTCTATCTCCTGGTCTCTTGTTTGTTGGTAGAGATGAACCCAAAATCGGAGAGGAAGAATTTTATATTCTATCCCCTGGTGCAAAGGAAACTCGAAGTGGGATCTCCACTTAGAGAATCTGGAGTGGTTTGAATAATCCTAACTGTCATAAGGTTTGACTATTCAATTCAAAAGTTGACCTTTCGCTCGCAAAATGAATCGAAAGGATATTTTGGTTGTGACCCTAACTGTAGTAAGGTTTGACCAAGAGGGAGTTTTGAGACGATCTTAACTGTAGGAAGGTTTGATCGCTCGATTTGTGGACCTCTCGTTCATGCAACGAATCGAGAGGGGATTTTGGCTTTGGTCCTAACTGTTTAAATGTTTGACCAAGATAGGAATTTGAGATGACCCTAACTGTTTAAAGGTTTGATCGTTCAATTTGTGGACCTCTCGTTCATGGAACGAATCGATAGGGGATTTTGGCTTTGGTCCTAACTGTTTAAAGGTTTGACTAAATATGAGTTTTGTGAGGGAAGATTGATCCAACGAAGTGGTCGAACCTCATCTCAGCAAAAGAGTATTCGGAAATCACCGTGGGGATGTAGTGTTTAACACTTTGTTTGTAATGATCGGGTTATTCCTAAGAAAATTACATATAGCATTCTTCCGAGAACTTCCCGTTATATGAACCATCCACCCCCAGCTTCCTTCGCGAAACTAGGTCTATCATTATATTCAGCTGTATGATCAGGTTATCCTTAAAAGTACCATGCATGGCATTCTCCAGGAACTTCCCGTGAAAGAAAGGAAATAGTTTAGACTCATATACCTGTTGGAGTATCAAGGAGCAGTTTATACTCGTATATTTTTCGGAGTGAGATGGAGAAGCAGTTTATACTCGTATACTCATCGGAGTCTGGGGAGTAGTATGGTCGTCTTTACTTGGCTTCTTTCGCCGTTATGACGCCGGAGTCAATTAAGGCTTGGATTCTGTTTTTGAGTCCGAAGCAAATTTCGGTGGGATGAAGAACCCTTCTGTGGTATGCATAATAGTTTGGATCCGTAATCCTCTTAGCTCCCTCTTGATCTTTAATAGGCGGTAGCTCGATTTTGTCATTGGCAAGGAGGTATTTCAAGATGGCTGGAGCTTCATCATCTTCGAAAGAATACTCCTTTTGGAACTTCGGATCGAGAGTCGCGTTCACAGCGATTGTAGATATCGTCGGTTGGCTTCTCTCAGCTTTCTTTCTTTTAAGAAAGTATTCAGGTTGTTCACCACGTAGTTTTAACTCTTTTCAAGTGGTGGATGGTACGACCCCCAGAGCTTCCAGGACATCGATGGAGAGGTTATTGTGGCATGTTTGCAGTATGAACTCCTCTATGATAGGGTCTCTACAATTCATTGCTTTGTTACGGAAGCGCTTGACAAAATTATCGACTGACTCTCCGTCTTTTTGCTTCTCATCTAGAAGGGTTCCGATTGACACTTCGGTATCATCATCGAAGAAATTGTTGAGGATCAAACCTTCCATGTCATCCCAATAATTGATGCTCCCCGGCTTGATATGTCGGTACCAATCGAAGGCGGGCCTACGAAGGGTGCCAACGAATGACCGGACCATTAAAGCCTCGTTTCCAATCCCCAAGAAATTCAGAATCCGAAGCAGTCTCGTTTCAGTCGCCCGATTGGAAAAGACAAATCGGAAAGCTCGAAGGCTCCGCAAGTCTTCGATATAATGGCTTAACTAGCCAATATTCCAGCACGGATAACGCTGTATGAGCTGCTACGGTTGTCCAAGGAAACCAGGGAGGCCTTGCAAGAAGCTTTGGCCAATTCAGAGGTGTTTCTGACTCAAATCAAGCCGGTGCCTGAACAGCCAGAACCTCGTCATCGCCTATGTCTTCATTCGAAGGACGTTGAGGAGAATGAGTTAGGCCACCCCCTGTAAGAGGTGCCATTGAACCACCCCCAATATCGTTATTGGGAGGGTGCGTTAAATCACCCCCAGCGTTATTGCTATTGGGAGATGTATCAGCCATAATGACTTCATCCACTTTTGGATCACTGTCATCTATAACATTCTGAATGTGGCGGCTGGATTCAGGAGGTTGAGACCATTGAGCTAGCAATTCCCTCATTTGTTGGATAGCCAACTCCATCACTGTCTTCATTTCAGCTCTAATTTCTTCACGTTGTTTGGCTAGAGCTTCTTGAAGTATTTGAGCGAACTAATCAGAGGTGATTGTGAGTACTTCTCTGGTTTGCCCTATGCTAGATGATGTATCATCCGAAGCGATCGCCGGGTTCTGCTGTGAGTATTATGCCGCTTCGCTTGATGCATTTCCTTGGTATTCCAGTTAGCAAGTTGGCGTCCACAAGCACTGTTATCTACGGATTCAACACTAGTGGGTACCTTTACGTAAAATCCGAGTAAAGTGTCAAATGGGAGATTTGAAGACAGAAGTCACATGTTATGTGATCGACGCCGAAACTTCATATAACTTACTATTGGGTCGGCCTTGGATCCATAGTAACGTTATAATTCCCTCAACTCTCCACCAGTGTTTGAAATATGTCGACACTGATAATAGGGTTAGAGACATTCCTTCATGCATTCTCTTGTAGTCTCTACGCCTGATAGCTCCTAGCTGGAGTCGAGACATCCGTTAGGCAATTCTTGAATCGGCTTTTCCTCCCGGGGAAAAGTCGGGGTTTGGTTCACTTGAATGCCACTTAGATTTTCCTTTATCAGCCATGTTGATGGTGACTTTAGGGAATTCATCCTCTTGACACTGCTAGAAAACGGGGTTTTGCCGACGGACTTATAGCGACGGAAATTTTCGTCGCTATAAGTCATGTTATAGCGACGGAAATTTCCGTCGCTATTATTCCGTCCGCAAAATAGTTTTACCGACGGAAATATCATTTTTAGCGACGGGAACTGTACGTGGAACAACCATGATCATCCCGAACAAGATAGGAGGTGCAAAAGAAGTGATCTACGGTAAAGGAAAAAGCTCTCCGTTACCAGATCATTTCCTGAGTGAAGATGAAGATGATGACAAACCTGGTCGGCATTTATCTAAGTATAGTCCGGAAGCGTGCAAGCTCATGGAAAAGCAGGGATACGATTTCACGCTCGGAGAAGGTCTATACTTCGATCGAGGTCCTCGTAATCCAGCCAAAGCAGCATATGTACCAAAAGGGAAATCTGAGGATTATTATAAATACGGGCGAGGCTTAGGCTATGTTTCCTCGTCCGAAGTTTAATTGTTGGAGGAGATTAGGTCTTTTCTTTTTAGTCTTATTCCCAAATTTTGCTACAAAATATCTCTGGTTGGTTTTTTTCCAAAAGTCAGTCTGTTAAATTTGGGCTTTTCGCCCCGAATTCACGTGCTATGTTTCTGTGATCGTTTTAGTGGAGATTTTAAGTTATTAGAACGGTAATGAAAAAATGGGTAATTTTCAATTTTGGCAAGGGATTTGGCTAGGGCATTTATTTTGGGGTTTTTATTTGATGTCCATTTGAGAAACTAATCAGGGGCGAGAAGGAAGAAAACTGATTACTTTCTAAAGAAAGTAGTGATGGGTCTCGGGCTTTAAATTTGACGATGTCGAATCTTTACATTTGGTTCCAGTTTCTGATAATTTTCAACATTTTAGTTACTTTGAAAAAATCTAATAATTGTTGATGATACATGCATATCATATGAGTGAACTATGATTCTTAGACAGATGCGAATGTCATACTATGACATGGACAGGGGTTTGTGAAACTGGCAATAGTCCAAAGTCCAGATGTGATAATATGGTTATATATGCACGTTTCTTATGAATATATCTATATGTGACGCACATAAATATATGTATCATGCTGTTCTTCATATAAGATAGAACTTAATTTCAGCAAATTAGTTCATTGAAGAGAATGTTGAGTAGAGGGAGGATGAGTTATAATGTTGTTGTTGTTGGTTGTTGTTTTTGTTTTGTGATCTCTGTGCATGCGTGCTTATGGTGTCTGTAGTGAATTTGGGAGGCGTTGCTTTCTACAATGGACAAATCAGTATGAAAATAAAAGCTTATCTGATGCAAGTCAGGCCTCTAATTAATGAGCAAAGCTTGTGGATGAAACCCTTGTTATTGTTAACATCATCCTTCATGTAATTAATTAAGCTAATAAAATATAAGAGTGCATTCGAAACATAGTCGCTCTCTCCATATGATTTCACGCTACTATGTCAATTAGTTAATGTGAATTGGATTTAGTGACAATCTACTGGTATGCGTTTGCCTTGCATCTGTAAAGTTTGTGAACAGACTTATTAGTTTAATTATATGCTTAGTTTATGAACAGACTTATTAGTTGATAATGTTTGAGATGGGATCTGTGTGGTTTTTGCAAGGGCGGCTAGCTTACATCCGGCGGTTCATCTCAAACCTTTCTGGGAAGTGCCAACCATTTTCTAAGCTAAACAAGAAAGGGGTGTCATTCATTTGGGACGACGCCTGCCAAAAAGCATTCGAAGATATCAAAACGTATCTGGTGAATCCTCCTGTTCTTGTTGCACCGAAATCGGGTAAACCGTTCTTGATTTATATCAAGGCGATGAACCACTCGATAAGTACTTTACTGGCACAAGACGACGATAACGGTCACGAATAGGCAGTTTATTACCTAAGTCGGACCTTGGTAGGCGCCGAGTCTCGATATCCGATGATCGAGAGAGAATGCCTCGCATTGGTATTCGCGATGCAAAAGATGCGGCATTACTTGGTTGGACAGACGATTTACGTCATTTCCAATGTTAATCCAGTACGGGTGTTTATGACGCAACCGGCCTCTATGAACTGGCGGGTAGCGAAATGGGCTCTTCTCTTGTCCTAATACGATTTGCACTTCAAGCAACAGAAGTCGATCAAAGGACAAGCGATTTGCGATCTTTTGGCGGCAAACCCGACCATAGATACGGCAGAAGTATATGATGACTTGCCGGATGAAACCCACGAGGTTAACACGACGTCGCACCAACAAGTATGGCAATTATATTTTGATGGTGCTTCGAGAGCAGTTAATAGGGTAATAACCCCAGGAGGTTCCACAGTTTCCTCCGGGGTTGGAGTTGTCTTAATCTCCCCGGGAAAGCATGTGATGCCTCGAGCTTATTCATTGACTAGTCCGTGCTCCAATAACGTAGCCGAATACAACGCGCTTCTCATTGGGCTCAGTTTTACTAAGGAGTTGGGGGTCGAATATCTCGAAGTCTTTGGGGATTCTCAGCTGATAGTCAACCAAGTCCGTGGAGAGTATGAAGTCGGGAACCAGGACCTGATCCCGTACCACCAGGAAGCCATCAAAATAGCAGAATCTTTTGAAGAATTCTTCATTGAATACATCCCTCGTCTCCAGAACGCTTATGCGGATGCACTGGCAGCATTAGCAGTATCACTTGCGCAGCCTCCCGAAACTGAGCTGTTAGTCACAGTAAGGACGCATCAGCTCTGCATACCCATATACGATATGGATATTGAAAAGGAAGACGATGGAAACATAAACACCAAGGAGGTGAATTCAACTCAAATTGGGTCTGAGTCCCGAGATTGGCGTTTTCCCATCATTGACTACGTCCAGTATGGTATTTTGCCAGAGGACGTAAAAGAAAGAGAATCAATCCGCCGAAGAGCACCAAGATTCTTCTATAATGCCGAAACCCATACGTTATACCGTAGAGGGTATGATGGTTTATTACTCCGATGCCCTTCGAACAAAGAAGCAGAAGAAGTTCTTAAGGAAGCGCACGAAGGAGAATGTGGTGCGCATCAACCTGGTCCCAAGCTGTATGATCGCATCAGGAGAATGGGATATTTTTGGCCAACAATGGTTCGTGACGCAATCGAATACGCTCGAGAGTGTCATGCTTGTCAAATACATGCAAATTACATGCATCAACCGCCAGAGCAGTTGCACACGTCAACCACGTCTTGGCCGTTCGAGACATGGGGTATGGACATTGTCGGTCCTATTTTTCCCCCTTCAGTCAAAGGCGATCGATTCATCCTCGCAATCATAGATTATTTCTCAAAGTGGGCTGAAGCAATCCTGCTCAGAGAAGTAAAGACGAACAACGTCATCAATTTCATTAAGCATCATGTCATATACCGACACGGCATGCCAAGACGGATCATTCATGACAACGGTCCACAGTTCATAAGCAACGCCTTCGTCAGATTTTGTGACAAGTTCAAAATTGATTCAAATCCCGTCACTTTGGATCGCTCTCGCAACTGAGATGACGACAGAAGAACAGCATCAAAAACGTCTCGAAGAACTCGAGAGGTTGGATGAAAAGCGCTTGGGAGCTCAACGACAAATTGAGTTTTATCAAGCCCGAATATCCAGAGCTTTTAACAAAAGAGTCCGACAGAGAAGCTTCAAGGAAGGAGATTTGGTCCTCGCTGCTCGCCGACCGATAATCCTCAATTCCAAGAAGAAAGGTAAATTCGAGCCCAAATGGGAAGGCCCGTTTGTGATAGACATAGTCTACTCAAACGGCGCATATCGCCTAATTACTCCAGAGGGCGCCAGGCAATTAATGCCAATAAATAGGAAGTTCCTAAAAAAGTACTATCCCTAGTACATTCAGGATAACCCATTTACCGGGAAGTTCCTTGAAGAATATTACACTTAATATTCTAGAGGATAACCCAAAATCTTTTTCACCACCAAAATCCCTCACTGATCAATTTCAATTGACAGTGGGTCCACAAAAAAATGTCTTTCTGACCCTCTTGATTCTTTCTGTGAACAAGAGGTCCACTTTCATTTCGGAGTCCCCTTTCGATAAACGAAAGAACCCCCTTCTTCTTTTCTTTGGTTAAGCCCTCTCATGGCTATAATCGAAGTTGAAGTTTCACTTCGATAAACGAAGAACTCTTTTTTCAGTTTAGATAACCAATCCTATAAAAGGCAAATTTATCTAGATTTTCCAGATTCTCGGAGAGGAGATCCCACTCTTAGTTTCTTCTGCACCGGAAATAGAATATAAAATTCTTCCTTTCCGGAATCAAGGAATAGAATATAAAATTCTTCCTTCCTTGTTATTCGGGTTTGCCTTCACCCTAAAAGAAGACCGGGAAATAGAATATAAAATTCTTCCTTTCCCGCACCGGTCTTTCTAAAATTTGTCAATTTAGAGTTCGATTCTAGGAAGTTTATCCCGAATCCTAAGCAGGGATAAGTCTGCGCCTAACACACGTTGCCGATTTAGTCTTTTTCCGTAGAAAAAAACACCAGAGTTCGATTCTGGGGTATTTTATCCTGAAACCTAAGCAAGGATAAGTCGGCGCTTAACCCGTGCCGCCGGTTAGTTCTTAACCGTTAAAAAGAACACCCGTTCACATATTCAACATTGTGGCAGGTCGTCATTAATAACACCAAAATCCATGCCTTACACGCATGGGGAATTTCATCCCGAATCCTAAGAAAGGATATGCCGACGCCTAACAAGGATGACTATGGTTACACACTCGTTAATCTTAACAAGGAAATATATCAGAATGAAAAGTACATGTTAGTTGCTCACGCCAAACAGTGCTTTTATGTCAAAGATATAATGAAAAATGACGAATGAGTTGTCCTTAAAAATCCGCCTAGAGCCTACATTCATGAAGCTGTGTCTGATGAAGATCATGATGAGGAGGTTATCTTGGCCGACGAAACAGTTGCTGAGTTTTCCTTGACACAAAATAATAATCCGATGGATGAAATTACACTAGCACGCCCTGATGTACCTGCGATTATATGTGAGCCAAGGCGTAAAGGTAAAAAACCAGTCCGCAGCGGAGTCCATAAAACTATAAGAACAGTCCTCTTAGCGCAACGTGACATGCGGAACGGATTTAGACAATCCGCATGCTAGCCCGACTCAAACGGTAGTCGGTAAAGGCTAATCAAATCCGTTGATGGCTGAGGGTTTGCCAAAAATCCTAAAAGTATTATGGTCAATCATTTCAAACGGAATGAGGAATCATAATAAAGATAAAGACAAAAACCAGTTCCACTAAAAGGATCAAAAGTCAAAACATTCAGCAAATGAAATCATACATCAAGAACATGGCCAAAAATCTGCTGATTAAGCCTAGACAGCTTCTCATCATAAGCTTGTCTCAGCTCAGCTCTTGGATGCTCATTATATTTTCAAAGTATAGATGACAAAAGGACTACGTAAGAAAGCGCTTGAGAGACTTTTTGGTGGACATTCTAGAGGCGACGCACATGCCTCTACATCAGGTATTTTTATTTATTTGTTTTATCTCGACATTTCTATAAACTATTATTGTGAGCATAACATTATTTTTTAACATTTCCTACACAGAACGCAGAGATGCTACACATGACTCGCCGCCACAGGACACAGGCAGCGGAGATGCTTCACATGATGCAGAGGCACATGCTGATCCTACACAGCATGCTGAGATACCATCGCCGCCGCCGCCGCTACGTGCAGATGTATTGGAGGAGCGGAGATATGAGCCGTATAGTGCAGCTGTAGAAGCTGCGCCACTACCACCAGATTCTATTCCAGATCAGCGAGTCCACGACCCGACCAAGGTGAAGGGGGATTGGGAATCTTATCATGCTTTGCGACCTATCGCGCAGCGTAGATACGAACAAGCAAGGCGTAGATGCATCGAACTGAAAGGTGTGAATAGATTTTTATAGTTTATCGGTTATTATTTTACTTTTTATCATCGATATGGATTGATTTATATGCCACCTATTGTTTCGCAGGTACCGAGCGACCTCCTAAGCACGGTCGCAGTGCTACCAAGCCATAGAACCTCATCCCTGATATTCATCTGAGGGCCGTGATCCGATGGGAGCACGGAGTGCCTGTCGGGGCATTTGCTAATGCTTTCAATAATTTTCTCGCCGCTTTAGCCAGGAGACATGATTTCTTTAATATTTTTTTGAAGTGGAAATCACAACGAATTGATGCGCTGGTGGCTTGTTGGAGATATATATGTGTAAGTCATTTATTTGAATTTTCATCATTTGGAGTTATTAGATTATTATTATGTTTAATACACTGATTTGTATCTCTTTTTTATATGCTGAAGCGATTTTTCTTCCTTGACGATAACATTTGTGCCTGGACTTACTACTTCATGCAAATCAATCTATCGTTTAAGAGGTGGCAATCTGAGGTGAAGAAAAAGTATTTCGTTCAAATAACAAATGATTGGGAGCGCTTCTGGCATCTTGACGAGCGTGTAGATGGAGTAGAATTTTTTGCACTTTGTGATTACTGGGACACGGCTGAAATCCAGGTATTATTATCGTACATTTTTTCATTTTATATGCTAAATTTCTATATTTTCCTGATTTGACATTGTTTTCTAGGCTCAAGCTGAAATAGCAAGGAGGAACCGCAACGCTCCCCGCAGTTACGAGCATCACGGGGGCTCCAGGTCCTTTAGTCAGCATTATCATCAATTGGAGCTTGAGGTATATAATATATTAGCTTATAAATTGTCAATTTGAGTATACTTTATGTGTTATGGGTTAATAATATATTTGAATAAAATAGGGAAGGGGAGATCTCGGACATTTTACAGATCGTATTCTGACTTCTTGGAGCCCGAATTACACCAATGAAGAGAATAAGACGAAGAACAAGGATCTGGTTATAAGTAGCAGTTCATTTGTATATTCAATTTCATAACAATGCATCATTAAAAAGTTGACTTGCCCGGGTTGTTTTGAAATATCGCAGGAGAAATTACATGCCAAGGTACAAGAGCAAATATCTCAGTCTCAGGTCGGTTCTAACACTCCGGCCCGACTAAGTAGAGAGGAGGAGGACTCCATCATCGAGACGGTCATTGGACCGAGTAGGAAGAACAGATACCGGTGGAGAGGATC
>NC_033800.1:28423856-28454029 GCF_001876935.1 Asparagus officinalis
TGATGCTCAGGAGGCATATAGGAGACGGTTTTTGGCGGATCAGGTAATATATATATATATATATATATATATATATATATATATATATATATATATATATATATATATATATATATATATATATATATATATATATATATATATATATATATATATATATATTACTTTTTTAAATTAAATGAATTACATATATTTAATTCTTACTTAGTTATGAATATGCCATGTGACTAAATGATATCACACACATCGATACACACTTTTACATACAAACCCTAACTCTAACCCATATATATATATATATATATATATATATATATATATATATATATATATATATATATATATATATATATATATATATATATATATATATATATATATATATATATATATATATATTACTTTTTTAAATTAAATGAATTACATATATTTAATTCTTACTTAGTTATGAATATGCCATGTGACTAAATGATATCACACACATCGATACACACTTTTACATACAAACCCTAACTCTAACCCTAACACAAAGACCAAAATACATACGTATAATATTTTTATGTGATGGTGGTGTTGATGGTGCGTGCGTGCGTAGTGATGATAGTATTGGTTGGTGAATTGGTTAGTTGGTCGTGGTTGTGTTGTTGTGGTGCGTGCGTGCGTATGGTTAGTTATGTGATCGCTTGGTGGGTGATTTGGTCATGGTGGGGGAGGGGAAGGAGTGTGGATTTGGTGGTGGTGGTGATGTAGGGTGAGGGGGAGGGGGTGGGGGGTGTGGAGTGTGGTGCATGCGTGCATGCGTGCACGCGTGTATGTGTGCGTGCGTGCGTATACGAGTATGTGCATGTACACGTATGAGCATGTACGCGTACATGCGCATATGGTGAGAAATTGTGCGTGTACGCGTATTGTTGTAAAAATTATGCGTGCATGCGTTGTTAGGGTGTGTGTATGCGTTGTTGTAAAAATTGTGTGTGCGTGCGTATAATACATAAGAATATGCCATGATACTCTCTTATTGCTATACTTGAATGTCATGCCATGTTGTTAACGTTTGATTTATAATTGCAGGCCGGGACTTCTAGACAAGGTGGAGCTGGTGATGAGGATGATGATCAAGAGGACTGATTTGTTTTTTTACCTTTGAAAACAATGAATGAGTGTGTTGTATAAACAATACTTATCATGGTGTGTACTGTATAAACAACGCTTATTATGTTGGGATATTTTAATTAAATTATGTGTTATATATGCGTGAGAATGAATATTATACTGCTGATTGAACAGGATTTTAAATTTATTATATTATTGTACATGTTTTTTCAATTTTCAAATTATTTTTAAAAAAATATTGGAAGATTTTAGCAACGGATTAGCCGTCGCTAAATATACTTTTAGCGACAGAAAACAGATAATATTAACGACGGATTTTCCGTCGCTAAAGTTAATAGCGACGGAATATTCGTTTTTTTAATTTTTTATTTTTTTAAAAATAGTTATAGAGACGGATTTTCCGTCGCTAATAACTATTAGCGACGGAAAATCCGTAGCTAAAAAATTTTTTAGCTACGGAAAATCCGTCGCTAAAGTTTTTTTAATTTTTTTAAATGAAGTAATGCGACGGATTATCCGTCGCTAATTTTTCGTCGCTAAAATTTAGCGACGGAATATCCGTCGCTAAAACAAATTTCAGCTACCCTCACTATACTGACGATCTTTTAGCGACGGAATTTTATTTTTTCCGTCGCTAAAGTTTTTAGCGACGGATTTTCGACTTTTAGCGACGGATTTGTCCGTCGCTAAAAGTCATGTTTCCAGTAGTGTGAATAGCAAGCTTCTTGTTGAAACGTCTCGGTTTGGGCTTTGACATTTCAGTAGAAAATCTCTGGAATACAGAAACTTTCGGCGGAATGGCTTTAAAGCAGTTGCATTCGGACAACACTGCTTTGATAAGTTTTTCACATACACAATGACGATTCGTTTCTCAAACAATCCTTTTATGTGATTTGTTTCCACCTTTAGTTTGATAGTACAACTCGTTAGCATGGTGACCAGAGTAACCTATCTTCTGTTTTTGTGTTTGAACCTTGTTAACATACCCAGGATGACTTGTCGTTGCCTCTGAGCGATCCAAGGTTATGTCAAGAGTCATACGTTTAGAACCACCCCCTTGCGGGTGTGGAGTCCTAACGGGCTCCGAATGCTGATTTTTCACAACTCTAAACTTTGGAATCCAAACTTGGCAGAGTTTCGGTAGTTCTTTTGCTACCGTTTCCTTCTTCCTTTCTCGTCTTTGTTATAAGAGAGCACGGGCATGAGCAGCGTTTGCACGACATTTTTGTATACGGCGGCGTTGACGTTGTCTCTGACGAGCTCTTTTTGTCAGCGCTGGTGGGCTTTGATTCAATGACTCTTTAACTAGATAAAAGTTATTGTGAGCAGAGGTGTTGCGAGTAAAATCCTCAGCAACAATCAGGCGAGAGTCTTCATTTTGTGCCTTCTTTGGCATGTAGGTCTTCCTCAATTGTGAGATCCTCTTGTACTTGCGAGACAATGAAGATCTTGAAGAGGATGATGAGAGATATTCCTCAAACTTGGTTTGGTCGAATTCGTATTCGACCATGGATTCAACTGGAATCTTGATGATTGGCTGCGACACGACGGTCTCGGCAGCGAGACCGTTGGCTCCCACTGTGGTCGCCATCTTGTTTGGGTCAAAAGTTGGTTTTGTCATGGAATTCATTATATCTTCGGTCGATTACAACAAATTCAAAAGAGATAGTCTTTTTATAAGACTTCTTTTACACAACAAAAGGAAAATTATAACTTTTTAGAAACAAACGCAGGATCGTTGTTTGGATCGCTGCTTGCGTGGGATCTTTGCCTGTGCCGGGAGCGCTTTGACTCGTGGACCACCAAATCACAGATTCTGATTGAATCGTGAGGGGTTTAATGATTCTTCATTCGTTTATCGAAGTGAGAATTTGAAACGAGATCTTATCAAAATAAGATAGTCGTTCTTCTTGAGATCAAGTCAAAGCTCGAATCTCAAGGGATTGCCAGAAGCTCAAGAACTCTGCTATGTCTGCTCTGAAATCAGCCTCGCGATCAGCCCCCCCTCAAAAATGGCCTTCGGGGGGTATTTATAGCCTCCAGGACAAAATCTGCTTCCGAGACAGTGTTTGCTGTCTCGACGGCCGAGACAGCAAAGCCAGCAGTTTTCTTATAACTGTCTTCCCATGTTTTACAACTCCGTTATTTTGGCAGTTATCAACGTGATTCGCGCCCACGACGTTTCCCACGTTCTTGAACAGTTGGTGGCCACGTGTCGGCGGTTACAAAATAGTTTCTGATCTTTTGAAAGCTGTCTCGCGTGCGAGATAGCAAAGGCTGTCCCGCACGGCGAGATAGCAAAGGCTGTCCCGCACGGCGAGACAGTCTATACTTGTGCTCTTTTGATTTTTTGGATGATTTCCTCTTGAGCTGTATTTGGATATCTTTCAGCATTTTTTGACGCCTACATTGAGTAAATTCAACTAACTCTTTGTGACCCTCGGGGGTCTATTTGCCCAAACACGGAAGAGACATCCCCTTTTTGGATAAAAGGTCAAATAATTTACCCTGGGAGTACCAGACGCTATCGAACTTGTGGAGTAATAAGTATAGAAGAGTTAAGTGAGGGGTTAAGGAGACTTAACCCCTTCTTAACCCGCCAAACACAGAAAGTCTATACAATGGTTAAAGTGAGTTAACCTTTCATAACTTGCCAAATATAAAAGTATAGAAGAGTTAAGCTAACCCATCTAGAGGGATTAAAATGAGTTAACCCCTCAAAATGAGGGGTTTACTAATACTCCTATATTGAAGGATTAAGAGTTAACATTTCTAATTATAAAGAAAATAGTCAAAATCATTATTATTCCCAAACACTAAAACTGATCACAATGGCTAAAATAAAACTTATTTAACGGGTTAATAATTTAGCCCTTCTGATTATCGAATGACTATTAGTATTGGGTTTGGATCGAGGATTTCGATGCATACTGGTTGTTTATTCAACAGGGGCAAGAATCTCGATCTATAACCAATCTGATTAATATCAAATTAGTCTAACTAATGGAAACAATGTTGCGCGTCGGTAGAAGCGTACTCTCGAACCAAACACCCACACGAGTCGGCGAACAAGAGAAAAGAACAACCAATGAGTGCAATTCACAAAAGAATGGCACAAACCAATCACAAACACAGATATTTACGTGGTTCGGCAAATTGCCTACGTCCACTGGGAGAGGATGATGAGTTTTTACTATATGGAGGAGAAAAAACAATGGGTTACAACTCTCAAACACTCAAAATAACTCTCACCAAAAGATCTCAACTCATCTCTCAGAAATCTCCCTCTCAAAGTGCTAAAAACACCATCTTTTTCTCTCTAATAATAATCTTTTCTAAAACGTTCTACATATATAGAAACCCCTAAAATCAAAACAGACTAGGAATGCAACAATTATAAAACCAAAACCAAAACAGATTAGGAATCCCAATAACCCTAAAACTAAAATTGACTAGGAATCCAACAATTCTAAAACCAAAACCAAAACAGACTAGGAATCATGTTTGGTTCAATATCCTGCTATACAACAATTCTCCACCTCAGCGAAGTGTTCCCAAAACTAAGCCGACACCAACAAGAGCACCAATGTGTTGTCTCTCCAAATTTGACTGCACCAAAGTGGTTGCCTACTGTTTGCATCAGGAATAAGTTTTGTTGTAGAATTTATTATAATTGTTTATCGATTACAATGAATACAAAAGAGCAAGTTTCGTGCTTTGTAAAACTAATTTTTACAACAACAAAAAAATAAATTTACAATGCTCCTTAGAAACACAAGCCGTGATCGTTTTGGATCGCTGCTTGCATGTGATCTTTGCCTGTGTCGGGGTTGCGTTAGCCCGTGGACCACCGAATCACAGATTCAGATTGAATCGTGAAGGCTATTTGAGAAATATTGTTTCGTTTAGAAGTAAGAAAAAGGAAGTGAATATCTTATCGATGTAAGATAAACACTCTTCTTAAGGTCAAGTCAATACTTAGATCTCAAGAAATCACAAAAACTCTGAAAAAGGCTTGCACGTGATGAAGACTCTCTCTTTCTTGCTTGGAATTCACCAAATTGCTTAAGTCTCTCTGCTTAATCTGCTCAAAAATGCTTCGTCCTCGTCAGTAATGATCCTAGGGGGGTATTTATAGCTCTTAGGAACAATAACTGAAGTCAGAAGTTGAAAAGAAGCTACGTCGGGGAACTCCTATTTCCAAGACAGTTGTAACTGTCTCAGAAGCGTGGTTGGCTTTCCATTTCCGAGATAGTTACAACTGTCTCAGAAGCATGCTTCATTTTTTCTTTTGTAACTGCTTTAAACACGTTTTAATGCCATTATTTCGATAGTTATTAACATAATTTTCGATTGTAACGTCTTCCCCACGTTCCCACACAATCTCTGATAGTTATGGAGCCACATGTCATGCGCGAATCTTAAGAAAACTGTCATCTGTATCACCTTAGCCTCCGAGATAGTTGTAAGTGTCTCGGAAGCTATAGTCTTCCTCATAGCTTTCGAGACAGTTATAATTGTCTCAGAAAAAGTGGGTTCCCTTCATGCTTCCGAGACAATTGTATGTGTCTCAGAAGCTATAAGCTTCCTCGTAGTTTCCGAGACAGTTGTAACTGTCTCGGAAACTGTGAGTTCCTCTTATGCTTCTGAGACATGTTTTGCATCTTGAAACTTGCATGATGTGCTTCTTGTGCATTCTTTAGTTGATCTCTAGCTTTGGATGATCCTCTGCAACTTAGCTGATGATGTTTATCACCTCCTCTCTATCTTGGGTTACGTATGATAATCTATAGGCAATTTTTATCACCTACACCTACGTACACCTTCTCCCATGGGATCAAGCCATCAGTAGTTCATTCAAATGGCCTCGAAAGGCCTCAACAAGTGCAAATCCGCAATAAGCTTCTACCCGTATACCGATTTCTTCAATCTACACACCAATTTCTCCTTTCCGATAGCTCAAAATTCCAATGGTTGAGTCATATAAATTTTTTCATCAAAATCACAATGAAGAATAGCTATTTTCATATCCAACTGACCTAATTCCAAACCATACTGTGCCACCAAAGCTAGCAAGTTTCGAATCGAAGAGTGCTTCACCACCGAAGAAAAGACTTCATTGTAGTTAATGCCTTCTTCCTGTGCATAACCCTTTGCTACTAAGCTAGCTTTGAACCTCACTGAAGTGCCCTGAATGCCCTCCTTCTTGGTATACACACATTTACAACTAATTGCCTTCCGCCCCTTTGGAAGCTCGACAAGCTCTTATGTGTCGTTCTTCTAAAGAGACTCCATCTCCTCTCGCATAGCCTCCTACAACAAATCAACCTCTGAACTCTACTCAGCCTCTCTGAATATAGTAGGAACCATCTCGTCGACACTCTCTACCGAAAGTTCATATGCAATGACTGTGTATATATACCTCGCTAGCAACTGTATGTATCTCCTGGGTCTCCGAACCGCAATCGAATCCTAAACCTGAACCGTCGGTCCCTAATCATGCTCTGTTGTACCTGTATCCTCGAAATCATCGTTGTACTCACCTTGCATCACTTTATTTGTCACTCTAATAGATACAGTCTCATCTGGACTCTGTGGAGCTGTATCAATCTCCACCACTTGCTATATCTCCTCTGTTAGGGTGCTCTCTACCTGATGAGAGCTGGGAAGCTTCAAGATTGAAGCCTCATCGAAAGTGATGTCTCTACTTAACAAAATCTTCTTCTCAACTGGATCCCAAAGCTTGTATCCTTTAACACCACGCTTGAACCCCACAATTATGGCCTTCTTAGCTTGCGGTTCCAACTTTTTATTCTTCACATAATAAAATGCAGGACACCTAAAAATCTTGAGCTGATCATAATCGTGTGCTGACTATCCTGACTAGATCTTCATAGGAGTTTTCCCCTTAATCGCAGATGAAGACATCCTATTAATGAGGTGGCTAGTATATAAAAGTACCTCAGCCCAAAGATCTTCTCCAAGCCACTCTATGATAACAAACATCGGATCTTCTCCATCAAAGACCGTACCAATTTAACTTTTCTGTCATCCCATTCTGCTGTGATGTATGACTAACTGTGAAGTGCCTCTCTATACCCTCGTCTCGACATAGCTGCTGAAAGGGGTCTAAAGTATACTCACCATCATTATCGGATCTCAACGTCTTGATCTTTCTCCATGTCTTCAATTCTAATATTCTATTCCATTCTACAAATATGTAACGCCCCACCCCAGAATCCCGGAGTCGGTACGCTATTAGATCTGATGAACTGGCCTCACAAACCACCACATTTCTTTGCAGCACGTTTTGTCCTCACTCACGCGCTCCCTGGAAAACTTCCCAGGGGGTCACCCATCCTAGAATTTCTCCAGGCTAAGCACGCTTAACTTTGGAGTTCCTAAGAGTTGGGTTCCCGAAAAGAAGATGCATCCTGGTGGTATGAGTATTCCAATCAAATCTATCAATACTAATCACATCACCCTCTCAAGGGTTAGGGTATTACAAAATATCTCTAGGACTTTACTCTTCCTCGTCATGGTGTACACCCAACAACGCCTAGAATAGTTATCTACAAACGTGACAAACTAATGTCGACCACCAAGTATGTCGTCTTGGTGGGACCCCAATCATCCGCGTGCACATAGTCCAAGATGTCTATCATCCTATGAATGGATATCCCGAACTTCACTTTAGTCTTCTTGCTAAGAACACAGTACTCACAAAATTCAATCTTCCAACTCTTGGATCCCTTCAGTAACCCCTGCTTACACAACACCTGCAATGACTTTTCACATGTGTGCCCTAATTTATAGTGCCAAAGTCTACTCGTGTTCGTCTCTGAAACTACTAAAACTACCTGGCTAATATCGATGCTTCCCTTCAGATAATATATATTCCTACTACAGACTCCCTTCATCACTACCAAAGATCCCTTAGTAACTTTTGCTACAACGTTCTCAAAAGTCACATTGAATCCCTTTGCCTCCAAAGCTCCAATGAAAATAAGATTCCTTTTTAGCTGAGAAACAAATATCACTTCATTCAACTCACAAACAACTCCGTCGTGCATGCGAATTCTGATGGTACCTATCCCACAAATGCCACAGGACTGATCATTTCTCATGATCACCACACCTCCATTGAGCTTCTCGAAAGATGCAAACCAATCTCGTCCGGAAGTCGCATGATAAGTAGCACCAAAATCCAGTATTCAATCTGATGCACCAGCATAGTTAACCTCTAGAGTAATCAATAGAGAAAAGCATGACATCAGAATCATTATAACTATTAGTAACATTCACCTCACTGGCCTTCAGGCCCTTCTTCTTGCTATTCTCCTTCTCTCTGAGCTTTGGGCAATCTCTCTTTCAATGCCCTTGTTCTTTACAAAAAACACGTTGGTTCTTCGCAATTGGTAGTGACCTCTTGACTTTGACCTGCTTCGATTATCACCACTCGGATAGGGACTCATTTTTCTTGTCGACAAGGCCTCTCCTGAAGTACTAGCTCATTACGTCTCTTTGTCCTTCCTCCTCAGATCGTAATTCGTTAACGCATTAGTCACTTCACTATCGATAATGGAAGATCTACCGTTTAACAAAGTGAGCACGAATATATCATACTCCTCGTCGGGTAAGGGGCCTAATAAAATAATCACCTTGTACTATCCGATATCTTCTCATCCACATTCGCCAAGTCGGATAATAACTTTGTGTAGTTATTCACATGGTCTGCAAGTGAGGTACCCTTGGACATTTGGAATCTAAACAATCTTCGTAGCAAGTGTGTAATGACCAAAAAATTTTGATACTAGTTTAAATAAATTTTCTGGTATTTTTAAAATATAAGTTATTATTTTTAAAAGAGTGTTTATATTTTCTTGATTTTCTAGAATTTTCTATGATTTAAAAATTCGGTTTTATATAGTTTTGTTAATTATAAATTTAATTGTCACGGTAAAAACTTTTTCAAATTAATATTTAAAATTTTACTCTTGTTGTTATTATTATTATTATTATTAATTATTTATTTATTTTGATTTTTCCCTTAATTTCTCCCTGATTTTCTCCCTATTCCCCTCCTCAATTCCCGTAATCCCCTCCTCAACTCCCTCCTCATTTTTCTCTTGGTATTTCTCCCTAAATCCCTCCCCAATTCCCTCACTCACGCTCTCATGTCTCCTCACACTCTCTCCAATTACCTCTCTCTCTCCGCCTCTACTTATTTATCTCTCTCCTGCTCTCTCTCTCATCCTCCTCTCTCTCATCATCTCTCTCGTTCCTCCCCCCTCTCCTCCCCTCTCAACGTCTTCAAAAATCAACATCCTCCCACCAGCCCCCCTAAACCTGGCCGCCCTAACCAACCTGCTCACTCAACCGCGCACGCCTCCCTTCTCTCCGACGAGCAGCCGCGCCCTCCGGTCTGACGGCCACACGCCATCCACGGCCACCACCGTCCAAGCCTACCCCTCTCTCCCAGTTCGCGACCTGACCCCGCCATTGTCAGCCCATTCACCAGCCGCCGGCCCAAGTAACAACTCCTCCGCTCCACACCCCTGAGCAACCGACAGTCTGAGCTCGTTGTCTCCCCCTTCTTCCTTCGGCGCTGCCGTCCTCCGCTGACTCAGCCAGCCCATCCGCCACCCTCAGCCTCTCTCCACCCTTTCCGCCTGAGCTCCGTTTGCCTTCCACAAGCTGCCAGCGCCCCAACTCCGATGCACGCACCACGTCGCAGCGTCCTCCTCCGGCCAAACCTCCGCCATCTCTGTCTCCACGTCACTCGAACCAGGCGCCCTACTCCCCTAATTCTACCCAAACAGCCCTTTGAATCTGCGTCACCACCTCACTCAACTCCGATGGGACTCCTCTACCTCCCCAAACCCAGATCCAACCCCGATGACAGCCATCGATATCCCCTCCTCCACGTTCAGATCCACCGTCAACTGCTCTACCCGCTTCAGACTCGTCATGCCATATCCATAGCGGCGCCGCTGCCTTGTCCGCAGGCCCTTGGCCTCGTAGGTAAGATCTCTCTTGCCCAAATCTGAATTTTAGATCCATTATAAATTATATGCATATATTTGACTATATTGTGATTACTTGTAGCATGTATATTGTGATAATTACATGAGTTTGTTGATGAATAATAATAAAATAATAAATAATATTTTTAAAATAATTATAAATAATTTAAAGGAATTTATTTTGGAAAATAAATTATTTTATATTTAATGTTATGAGAAATAATTTAAAATAAATTATTTTGGAAAAAGATTATTTTCCGAATTACGTAGACATTATTTATGATTTATGATTCTTAGATTTAATTATCTGATATGCCATGATTTATTGCTCATGATTAGTTGCATTTCTTGTTGTGATTGAGAACCGTTAGTAGTTCATGACCTTAGTGACATTGCGTGTCATGTACCAGATCTAGAGACATGTGTTGTGTTGACTTAGAAAAACAAGAAGAGTTGGATAAGAAAGTCTTTGTTCATATGATCGGATGTGGCTGTTGATGTATCTTCCAGGCTCGCACCGGTGAGTTTGTGTAGCACTGAGGTTGGTTTGTTGGGTCAAAGTGAAGTTTGTGTAGTCACTTTGCTCCGTGAGTTTGATATTCACCTGAGTTTAGCTTGAGTTAGGACCAGGCTAAAAACAGATTGTGTGTAGTCCTCTGACCGAGTTTGTGTAGCGGTATTGGATGCACGTAGGGGATATGCGTGTAGTCAGTTATCCGATAATATGAACATTGACTCTATGTGAGATGTGGATCAGCGACCTGTTATAGGATGATTAGTTACAAACCCTTGTTACCCATTTGATTTTTATATTCTTATGATTATTATGATTTAGTGGTGGATTGCATTTCAATTTGTTAAATTTCTAGTTACACGTTCTATTTTCATTTCTGTTGTTGCATTGGTTATTGTATTGGTTATTCGATAGTTTTATTTTTCTTTTGTGAGATCTTACTGTGTGCCATGCACGCTGACGTACACCTGTTTTCTCTGGTGTACGTCAGATTTAGAGGACGGACAGATCCAGTATGGAGATGCCTCACAGTCGGAGTGTATTCTAGATGGAGCAGAAGAGCAAGCTGGAGCCTAGTTTTTTTTTCTGTAGTTGCCGAGAGATATTAGATTTCTTATGTAGTATTTTCTCTTTTAGTCTTCGAGGGATTTAGTTATTTCACGGTACTTTTATACTGTTGGACTATGTATTTTTATATTTTGTTGGACTGTTTTGTAATAAGGGCATGTTTGACCCAAACATTGTGTCTCGGATGTTATTCCATTTGTGATATTAATTTTTATTCTGAGTTGTTTATTATATTCTTACTAATTGTGATTGGGGACTTGTGACTTCGTATTTTATATTGCTTGACGTTTAGCGTATTAGGTTGAGAAGAAATATTTTTATTTATTCTCCTCAATCTAATATGTCGCGGGCTTGTTCACGTTTCGATTCCCTGGTATTTTGGGAAGCGGAGCGTGACAAAGTGCAACCGGCTCTCAACGCTCTTCGTAAGATATTTGTTGTTGAGAATCTCTCACATCTTCATCGCAGATGTCACACCGATCATATCATATTTTAACTCTTGTTCCAACCAAGATCTTATTACCCCACAAGCGTTTCGATTCATCTTGTCCCATATCGTCTCATCATACTTCGGTGGCCTCTCATTGACCATGCTAGTCTCCTCTAAGTTAATATTCCAACTATTATCTAATAATTTTTTGATTTTGTCTCAATCAAGCTATGGGATTGGATCAAGATCAGTCACCCTCTAATTGTAGTGTGTTTGGTTAGGAATAGTTGGAACTCAATGTTGTTCTAACTTCCTCCAAATTTCATTTTTGTTTGGTTGAATGTTATTACAACAGCAAAAGAACGTTAAAAAAGCAAAAACTTGCCCAAGATAGTAATGCTGCCGTAGCGTTTAGATCCTAGATTGTTTCAATTGTAGGAGTTTGAACAACATCATGTTGCAAATATATTTGTTTTTCCAGCTACTTCTAACCAAGTACATCTGTGTGCTAAAATTTCTAATATGTTTGTGATATTTTTAATTCTTTTGGGGATCTCTCTGGGAGTTATCTCAACAATGTTGCTTTTGCAGGGTGATGCTGACAGTGCTCTGAGCACAGTTCTCAGAAGAAAGCTAAAATTAACTCAGACAGAATTAGACAAATATTATTCTCGTCCACATGTTAATTTTTTTCTTGATAATTTTCTATTGATCAGTAGATGAGTGGCAAACCTTTTGATTTGATCTAGACTTCATCCAATTGTAGAGCACCTACTTGAATGAACACTGTAGCGAATGCTTTGGAATGTAAGAGTACATGGTGGCTGTATGCAACTAAAAAAATCTCCTTAGCTTCAACATTTTTGGTGCTTCAAATGCGGCCTGTACCTGTTATTTGAATTCTTTGTGCTGAAACCTGAAACATGTTATCAGCTCACATAATGTTTGATAGATAAGTGATGCAAATATCTGACTACTTGTAATTATATCAACAGAGGAAGAAAAAAAAAAGAGAAGCACAATGAGAGGTCTTGGTTTCTATCCTTCTGAGTGCTCGCTAGCTTTTTCTTTGTTTTTGACTTTTATAAGAGGTTTGCATCTAAACAAACTGATGTAACAAGGAAGTACAATGTTCTCTCATCTTTTGTTGTACCTTGCTGAGGCTAGAATTTATCCAAATTAACTGGCCTTTGTTTTGCGTAATTGACGTGTGGGTTTTGTCGATTTGTCTTGCGCGTATCTTTCTCATTGTTTTTTGAAAAATATATTGCTCTAACTGTATATATATTGTTCTAATTGATTGGTCGTTAAGAAAGCTGTCTGAACTTTGCATGTTCCAATTGATCTTATCACATTTTGAGTTAGAATATTTATCCTTCCACCTTTTTCCACTAGTACCATAAAGAACATGATCATATTATAGACAAGAGCTGGTGGCCTACTGCCTAGTGCTCATTGCTAATGATTTGCTAATTGCTCTTGTTTCTTCAATGAGTAAAAGTTCAAATTTTGTTTGTGAGGTTGGTCTCTCCCAACAAATAAAACGAGGGTATATCCCTGAAGTACAAAGGACAGTACCATGTATTTCATCTTCTTGTGTCATATGATCTTATGCTATTTGATACGTGACAGATGAAGAAACCGCGAAGAATTTCGAAGAAGAACAGGTTTTTGGGACACAGGGATCTATTTTGGAGCTACGCGGTCGACCGCGACGCAAGGCCGGTCGACCGCGAACGTGCACAGGCTCATGTATGAGTCTGGATTTGGCGCGGTCGACCGCCGCGATCGACCGCCAGACCCTGTAATGTATTTTTGGGCTCTGTCGTTTGTCACGGTCGACCGCCAGACCCTGTAGGAGTTTTTCAGGTTCTGTCGTTGGTTGCGGTCGACCGTGGCGGTCGACCGCGTAGCGGGTCAGGCCCATGTTTGGTTTCCTGTTCTTATTGGGTTTTGGTGTTTGTATAAATACCAATATACATTTTTAGGGTTTCTAAGGCAAGAGTTTGGGATATTTGGAGCACAGAAAAGAGGTATTTTCTGAGCTATTTGTTTAGGGTTTATTTGGAGAGATTAAGAGCTTTGTTGGTGAGATTAGTTTGTTCCTTCGAGTGATTTATAATCTCAACTTGTACTCTTCTTCTCTATTAGTGAAAACCACATCCCCTTCTTGCCCCGTGGATGTAGGCAATTGCCGAACCACGTTAAAATTGGTATTTTGTCTATGCATTGATATTGGTTGGTTTTTTGGCCCTCTTTGATCGGCGTTTGGTTTGATTCCTCGACACGGTTTTCAACAACGATTGGGGTGTGTTTTCCCCTAGCAATTGATATCAGAGCTCGGGCTACGCTTAGGCTATTTGGAGGAGTAAATCGATTTGGGAAGCTCGTCTAGGGTTTCAGTTGGTGAGAAAGGTAGGATCTTTTTGGTAAAGCTTCTTTCTTTTTTCAGTTTTGGATCTATTCTTCGTTTGTTTCCGCATTGGTTGTTGGTGTGCTGAGGATTATGGCTGAGAAAGAGGGAGTTGAGGATGGTTCTTTAGGTGTGAAGACTGTCCAAAGTTTGAGTATCCACTCGATAAAGATTGACGTGGAGAAGTTCAATGGCACTAACAATTTTGGACTTTGGCGATACGAAGTCTTGGATACGCTCAATGTGTAGAATTTAGAAGATACGTTGGAGTTAGACGGGAAACCGAACGACATTGATGAGAAGGTTTGGAAAAAGATGAATCGGACAGCATGTGGTATGATTAGGTCTTGTCTCACTCAAGACCTAAAATATGATGTGATGAATGAGATTTCAGCTAAGAAGATTTGGGAAGTCCTAGAGAGCAAGTATTTGACGAAGGTCGAAAACCACTTGCATTTAAAGAGGAGGATTTATCGCTTCCAATTAAAGAAGGGGACATCCATTAGTGATCACATGAACCACTACACGAAGCTTTTTGCAGATTTGACGAATGTAGATGTTATTGTTGAAGATGAGGACAAGGCGTTGCTATTGTTGAGTTCCTTGCCTGACGAGGAATATGAGACGTTTGTCCTTACTCTTATTAATGGGAAGGCATCTCTTTCATATAGTAAGGTCACCATTGCATTAGTGAATTACCAACTCAGGAAGAAGGACAAGGAGACTTCTATTGAGCCGGTAGCGGGGGCATTAAATTACCAACTCAGGAAGAAGGACAAGGAGACTTCTATTGAGCCGGTAGCGGGGGCATTAGTTGCAAGAGCAAAGGGTCTAAACCGAGGTAGAAGGTCACAGTTTAGAGGGGCACATCTTGGAATTCGTAGGAATCAGTGTGCTTTTTGTAAAGAAGATGGACATTGGAAAACTGAATGCCCAAAGTTGAATGATCAAGCCGGGAAGAATAAGGGAAAAGCTATTCATGCTTCAGAGGTGAATGTTGTCACGACTAGTGGTAACGATTCAGATTCAGATTCTTCGGGCTACTCATTATCTGCACTGCCATCAGTTTGTGTTGCCTATTCTACAGAGTGAATATTGGACTCGGGTGCTACATATCACATTTGCCCTAGGAGGGATTGGTTCTCCACCTTTCAGGAGTTGGAAAGAGGGGATTTCGTGCTCATGGGTAATGATCATGAATGTCCTATTGGTGGTATTAGCACTGTTCGGATCAGGATGAGTGACGGAGTGATTCGGGAGTTGGTTGGAGTGAGGTTCGTTCCTCAGTTGAAGAAGAACATCATTTCACTTGGAGCTTTGGAGGCAGCAGGCTATAGGGTGACCTTGGCGGATGCACATTTGAAGGTTACATTTGGGTCCATGGTTGTGATGAAGGGCGTCAGAAGGAGTAACTTATACTATTTGCTTGGGAGCATGGTGATTGATAGAGCTCTGATGACTTCATTGGATTTGGCTAGATTGTGGCGTAGTTTGGTGTTGGGGTATTTGATTGGTGATGTCGTGCATAGGTTGTTGAGGAGTGCTTTGACCTGTAAATGGAAGTCCTTTGAGCACATTGGGATGAGCAAGACTGTGGTGGAGTTTGGCACTTTTATCCATCGAGCGAGGGGTCTTTTAGGAGGTGTTTAGTCATGCATTTGGAGGCCTTCCAAGGAGGCATCATTGGGAGGTAATCGTTTTGTAGTTTTCACAGTTGGTGATTGTTCTAGGCATTATTGGGTCGCGACCAGTTCCCGTTGGTGTAAAGTCCTAGAAGTCAATAACAATTGAAAGAAGTGTATTGGCAGAAAGGTAACTCGTTGTTCTAGCTTTGGTAGGGGTCCTTTCTTACGTTTGTACCGAGCTCATGGCAACTTGAAACACTTCATTGATGTGGAGACTTTGGGGCGACGAGATGAGATTACAGTTTCGATGGGCCGGTTCTTTCTGGAGGAGGATCGACGTTGGTTGTCGAGCATTGGTTCTGGTTCTGGAGTTTCGACATTTTTGGGTCATCTTAGTCATAGGTCGCTGACTGCTGCATTAGGAGTTATTGGATCTGGTGGAGCTACTTTAGATTTTGGTTGGCTGCGGATATTTGGTTACCCAACATTTAGTCACATCGAGGATGTGAGATTTGATTCGATTGCGCGTTTGGGATTCGGAGGCTCAATTGATTATCGTTTGGGAGCTTCTGATTTTGTTCTGAGCAGGAATGTCACTTTTGACTCTCGGCAGGTGGAGAGTGTTGTTATTTTTGACTCTCAGCAGGTGGAGAGTGTTGATCAGGTCATTTGGATATCACAGCAGGTGGAGGGTGATGCTACTTCACGTTGGGTGGAACTTATTCCACATACTCCAGATCATACTGCGTCATTTGGGATTCCAGCTGAGGTGGCACAGGTTGGGGATCATTTGATTTCGAAGGCAGATGATAGATTGGTTTTGGATTCAGTTGTAGCTGGTGGGCATGATTTGGATACGGTCATTGGTTCACCTCAGATGGAGGTGTTTGATTTGTATCAGTTTAGGACCGCTATCAGTTGCAGATCCGTTGACGATATTAGGGAAGAATTACAGACTTTTCTATTTGTTTGAGGGCCTTTGGAGACCGTTTGGATGAACTACGTGAAGGCTTGATTCCTTGGGCAAGAGGATACGTAGGCAGTCTTAATGATGCAGCCGATTTGGTGAGTAGACATCGACGTTTGGGTGAGTGTTCGCACTCCCGTTTGGGTCTCGACTTGTGTGGATGGAATCCGTTGTCATGAGTCTGTTGCCATAGCGTACTGGATGCAACAAGTGAGGCATTTGACTTGGTTGGTATCGGCTCAGTTTTGGTAGAAACTTCACCGAGGTGGAGAATTGAAGAAACCGCGAAGAATTTCGAAGAAGAACAGGCTTTTGGGACACATGGATCTATTTTGGAGCTGCGCGGTCGACCGCGGTGCAAGGCCGGTCGACCGCGAACGTGCACAGGCTCATGTATGAGTCTGGATTTGGCGCGGTCGACCGTCGCGGTCGACCGTCGCGATCGACCGTCGTGGTCGACCGCCAGACCCTGTAATGTATTTTTGGGCTCTGTCGTTTGTCGCGGTCGACCGCCGCGGTCGACCGCCAGACCCTGTAGGAGTTTTTCAGGTTCTGTCGTTGGTGGCGGTCAACCGTGGTGGTCGACCACGGAGGTCGACCGCATAGCGGGTCAGGCCCATGTTTGGTTTCCTGTTCTTATTGAGTTTTGGTGTTTGTATAAATACCAATATACGTTTCTAGGGTTTCTAAGGCAAGAGTTTGGGATATTTGGAGCACAGAAAAAAGGTATTTTCTGAGCTATTTGTTTAGGGTTTATTTGGAGAGATTAAGAACTTTGTTGGTGAGATTAGTTTGTTCCTTCGAGTGATTTGTAATCTCAAGTTGTACTCTTCTTCTCTATTAGTGAAAACCTCATCCCCTTCTTGCTCCGTGGATGTAGGCAATTGCCGAACCACGTTAAAATTGGTATTTTGTCTGTGCATTGATATTGGTTGGTTTTTTGGCCCTCTTTGATCGGCGTTTGGTTTGGTTTGGTTCCTCGACACGGTTTTCAACAACGATTGGGGTGTGTTTTCCCCAACAACAGAATGAATAAGGCTAAATTTCACAAGATCCCCCAAAACTTTGGGTCATTTCCCATGAAAACTATAAACCCATTAACTTTTCCCATGAAACCCCCCAACTTTAATAGTCTCTCTTGAACCATAGCTAACGATCCAATTGCTAGTTATAGTTGTAGAGATCCGTGCAACTAACAGGAAAATTCAGAAGTTCCTAATATCAGGTACAAGTTTCAGTAGAGTGCACGAGCTTGAAGATTTGTAACCAGGGGGGGGGGGGGGGGGGGGAGATGAATCTGGAGTGACCTTGCTTGTGATTAAGGATAAAGAAATTCAGGGGATTTTGTGGAAGAAATTAGGGGCTTTCAGGCTTTCAAAATTTATGTGTCTCTAGTAATTCTCAGCTAACTGATGAGGAATAGGGTAGGAAACAACCACCACCTTGACTTTTTGCCCAGGTTTATCTTGCTAAACACAAAAGAGAAATATAACAAATCTTGCTTTCAGCTTGGAAGAGATTGTAGTATGTTTATTCTTTGGTTACTAATGAAGTTAACAAGACAAAATCCACACGTAGTTGGCATAATGTTAAAAGTGGTATTTATGTTAAATATAAATGCATGATTTCAGTAATTCGATGCAGTGTACCTACTGTACACTTGGATATAGCTGAGTAACTTTGTTTTCAAATGTTGCATCAAACCATTCTGCAACTTCGAATGCCCATAGCTGTCCAAACATGTAAGATGCAATCACATGAAGTAGCAAAAAGATACGTAATCAGAAACTAAGGTGGCTGAACTGTAATGTAATGAAATCATGCACAATCCTAAAATGACCAAATTTTACAAAGTTTACATCCCATTGGAAACACATTGAAGTCTAAATCACATGCACCCAAGTGAATACAAAACTCAAAGTGAAATCTCATGAGTGTTAACTATTACTCCACGAAAGTAATGTTTCTTTTGCTTAGCCATACAAAATTTAGGAATGTTCTAACTCCTTGCTCTCCAACATTTATCAAAAAAAAAAACTTTTAGGAATGTTTCTTTTGCTTAGCCGTACAAAATTTAGGAATGTTATAACATTGATATTAACGGTATATGTCAAAAAACACTCGTGAATTACTTAATTTCTCTTTTCAAGGGAAGTTTTTTGAATATGTGAAACTCGGTTGAGAAAGTACTTAACAAAGAGTGAGTTCTACTGAATGAGGAGTTTGTGTCTGTGTGCATATGTGTGCTTGCGGGTAATGTGCAACTGTAAGTATTCACACACGTGTGGTGCTGTTATCATAGCAACCTAAACTCCTGCTCACTAATTTAAGGTAATCCCGTCTCTAGTTTAGAGAGCAAAGTTATAACCCTAAATCCTAAAGCCGCATTTCCAAGTTTTGGTACATAGGATGGGATATTTGATATGATATGAGAGAAACCTAGGTTTAAATCTCACTAGCTAGCCTGAAATTAAAGCCTGTTTTAAATAAAATTATAACCATTACCATAACTTTAGAGTGTTGGTTAAGTGGAAGGAAACTTTACCGGGCACATTGAACAATGTGATTGCTTTTGCCATGTGCAACGCACGCATCAAAGTATTCCGGGGGCAAAAGGTTGTCTCCACCATCCTCTTGAGGGTGCATAGAAACTGCACTCTCCCACTTATCCAAGCCCTCTCTACCTTTACTCAAAGGAAGGCTTGCTCTTTCGGGTTAGCATTTTTCCATGCCTCCATCATCACCTAGCTAGGACTCTATTCCTCCATTCCTAAACCATTGCACAATTTGTCTAAGCACTTGAACAATCCTCCATCATCACTGTAGCCACTCTAGCTCCATTTATAAAACAAGGCAATATGAACACAAAAAGGATTGATTCTAGCAATTTTCACGACTCTCATAGTGCTCTCTTGATGTATGCTATGTCGTACATGGTACCACTGACCCACAAGTGACAATGGCAGGCATCATTATTTGATTATAGGTGCTTTACCCAGTCATTGGATTCAAAGGTAGAAGCTACAAAGATTATTTGGACAAGCATGCAAAGGCTCTCATCACTTTCACACAACTTTATGAAGCTCCACGTCGTTTTCATGAGGCATATGGACATAGTTTTCTTAGACAAAAAGAATGGGATGCGGCAACCATAAGATCTTCCCATTACGCAATAAAGTTCAAAGATAATGGAGACAATAAAGGTTGTCATATTCTCAAAACTTTACTTTGATATCTTTGAATGCATGGAATCAGAGACTTTGCATCCTCTAATTCAATACTAGCCTACTGAAAATCAGACCTTTCAGTCAATCTCTTGTTAGTATTAGAGCATGACTTATTTATGTAGAAGAATGTATTCAAAGTGATAATATATATGCAATCTTATCTTTGAAGTACCTTTCTTTCTTCTTGAATTGATTTTTTTTCTTATTGGATTTGGATGCTAAAGCGTGCAAATAGACCGTGCATATGGTACAAATAACTTTTTATTATGCATGTTAGTGCTGTGAGGTCAAATAGACTAGGAGATTTTTTTGTAATCAATGAAAGTCTTTTGGCACTCATTTAGTATGATTAAATTTTTAGTCTACTAAACCATTCACCTAGCATTCTCTTTTCAAAAAGAGTTCATAAAAGTTTTGTTGTACTTAAACTAAGTATGATGTTGTTAACTAATGAATTATTACTTTATTATTAGGTATCCTTTCATACTTTTGAAATTATCATTACTTTTCTTAACTAACTAAAGAATGCATCAACCTTTCCTCCTGCCTTTTGCATTCAACCTTTCCCCGCGCTAGCTTATCTCCCACTTACTTCAGCATATTGTGTCAAACGACGAGCATGTTTGCTTTTCACCAATTGGCCATCTAGGATTTTCAGAAGAGCATTTCTCACACTTCCCATTTTTAGTAGCAGTTTCTAAGGTAAAAAAATATATATAAAAGACAAAAGCATTGTAAAGCCTAGAAGAACCATTGGTGGCAAAGAAATATATGTTTTTTAAAACTTACAAACGTGCGGGAAAAAAAAATCAGTTCTGAAGAGTATGGTAATGCCGAAAGAATTGTTGATAGTTCGATTAGATCTCTGCTGTTTTTTTTCCATTGTAGTCAATGCATGATTGGATCTCTGCAGGCTGCCCCTCGTACACTAGAGCCAATTGGGAGCCTTAAGTCCAATGCCTCTGTTTAAAGTGATCTAGGAAACACCAAAACATAGAAAATCAGTTTTTGATCGGGTCGTAATTAGTTACATAGCTTAAGTCTAAATACTCTGACTATACTAGATACAAACACGAAAACATTCGTTGCCAAGTCACTTAAAAAGGATTCTGAGGTCTTGTTTATACAAACGAATGACTGATTAAGATGTATTTATTTTTTACGTGATTTTGTACTTAAGCAACAAAAAAATATCGCATCCTTGTCAATTTTGTACCTAGAATTTTTTTTCACAACAGATATGCCATGGGGCGAGACTTCATAAAACTCCTTTAAGCCTTTTACTGATCCTCGTTCCCTATGTTTAACTTTATATCGGCACAAATGGAGCATCTGGATTTTTCTATTTCGTAAGCTGCAGAATCGTTCAATGCATGCCCCTAAGCGCCCTTAACATCTTCAAAGAATTCAGCATAGAATAAACTTGTGACCACCTAAAACTCAATAACTCCACCACTAAAAAAGTTAGCCACAACATCTCAAGGGATGGCTTTGATGATGCAAGCTATAATCGGTTCTTTTAGTTGATGCGTCTACAGCACTAGTAAGTGGCAGTACACTAGGACTACAACATGAGCTCAGAATGTCTGCCACCATGAAATTGTCTCTGTTTGGGCTCATAAGCGAAGAGATAAACAGTGCCATGACATGACCAAATTTGATGGTATATCTTCGTCACGTTTGGAAGTACACCTACCAAAGATAAATAAGAAGATTAGGTCCTTAGTGACAGGAATTTATCATGACTAAGCAATTTATGAGGCAAATCATTTTGGAATGTTCTTTTGGCACTGTGTTTCGAGTGCGATACTGAGCTGAGTGTTTAATTGTGGTCTTGAGCATCGAACGAGATCAAGGATACGCAAACCTACAATCCTATTAAATATTTGAGAATTACATCTGACGTACGTCACGTACATGATAATGCCTATCATGAACAGGTAACTATATGAAAAACATAGATATTGAACTCCATTGTTCAATTACAGAACTATGACTGTGCCAGTACAAGAGATCAATTTGGTCTAGTTTTAGTTTTCTGTTTAACACATAAGTTTTTTCTTCACATGTAAGAAAAACTGTATATCACAAGGTATATACTGATGTAAATGTGACTAGACATCCACCGTTAAAGGAAAAAAAAAAGGGAAACCCTCAAGACTCATGGTTAACAAATTGAAGCAATTACTGTTAACTAAAACGACCAGGAAACATAGGGAAATTGATGCTTATTGTTCAACGAAGATTTTCTCCAGTTTGAGTAATCAATTCATGAAGTTAACTTTTAGGAATAAAAGATATTAAAATTAGATTTAGTCAAGTGGCAGTTAATTTATAAACAAAAAATTACGTTTCCCTCGTCTTTTGTGCATTCTAGAGCAATATTTCCCCCTTATTTTAAACTCTTTCCGCCCTTGTGAGTTCTATTTCAGTAATAATGCTTACTTTCAGTAATAATGCTTTGTATTAAGTAATTTTAAATTTCACATGGTATAAAGTTAGAAACAAATTCGCTTGTCCACATTGATATGAAAAAACCCAGATGATCCATAAAATTAATCCCTGTGTTTTAGTTTACCATTTTGAGTAGAGCAAACTCAACCTTATACCTTCCTCTATATAGTGACAAAAACTTCTAACCGCAGTGTAGCTTCATTAAACTATGTTGATAAGGAAACTATTATCAGAGAGCGCGGGACTGTAGAGCCATCTGGATAAGTGGGGTAACTCTGTTTTAAGAGATGAACCGAGGAGAACAATCATATATTAGCTGAAACATGGGAAGAAAAACCAATGTGCTTCGGCCTTTTTGTGAAAAATATGATGATGGAATTTCCAAAGCAAGGGAACATGCATGATATCAAATCAAAAAAGACAACAGGCGTTTTAGTACGAGCCGACAAAAAAGCGAGGAAGATATGCTCCTAAACCCATCCATGCTCACACTATATAAGCACCCTGGAGGCTCCAAGACTCTACATCTCTTGCTTTTCGCCTTCCACTGTCTGCTCTTTTTTATCTTTTAGCGATCGAGTAGCGTTGTTTTGAGCTATGGATGGGAAGAGGTTGGAGTACAAAGGAGAGGAAGCACTCAAAGAGCTGGAGAGGGTGACTGCAAATGCTGGGGAAATCCAAGAAAGCATGCTGGAGGAGATCCTTAAAAAGAACGGGAAAAGTGAGTACCTAAGCAAGTACATGGAGGGGTCTACCGGTGTTTCTGAATATAAGGCAAGGGTCCCCGTGGTCACTTATGCTGCGATCCGACCATACATCCAGAGGATTGCCAATGGCGGCGAGGACTCTTCCATTATATCTGGTTACCCCATAAGAGAAATGTTGATCAGGTGCCAACACTGCAATCTTCTCCCTCCCTAATTGTTCAGAACTGCAAAAATTCATAATTTTTTTTTTTTGTGTGTTTATAGAGATTAAACGAAAAATCTAATTTTGAGCCCGCGCGTGACACAAATACCAGGTTCATTTGAACAAAGGGGCTCACTTCTCTAAAACTAAGCATTCATTTTTGGAAATGTTATTAGTTATGATGCACAAAGTTATCTTAAGGAGGGAGGGACTATTCCTTCAAAAACCAATTCTGGACTCCACACCCCTCGACCCTAACACATTGTCTCTTCCAGTATTAGTTTCAATGATATCTTCTTGCCTGGCCAGTGGATGTGACATTATTTTTAGAAGTTGAACTGGTCATTTTGACAAGTTCTAAAACACCAATAAATCCAATCCAAAAGAGTAGTAAGGCCAAAAGTAAGTGACGTCCTTACAATGCCCGCAAAAAGGATATTCTCATCAGAATCTTGCCATTTTTTTTTTCTTTTAGATATGAAATTCCACAAGGATTAATTTTTGTTCTATGAACAGTTCAGGGACTTCAGGCGGGAAGCCAAAGTTGATGCCATCCATTGAGCAGGATCTTGACCGTCGGACGTACCTCTATAACATGATAATGCCTATCATGAACCAGTAAGCTACTAAGTCCTCTTATGCTGATTAAACTCTATAATTTCCTATAAAAATAAATTTATATGGTATAATCACATGACTATTGGAATACTCTGATGATCAAAGGAAAAGTATAGCATGATTTCTCAAGAGCTCCCAACCTCTTAAAATTGAAGACCACAAAAGACTAGCATTTAGGTCTTACAATGGTATTAACTGTTGAGACAAACCCGGGGCCCAGTAGAGTAGGGTCTCAGCCAATAGTAGAGTGAAAGTAATAAAAAGAACACACAGATTTACGTAAAAAAGCCCATAAATGAATTTGGGGTAAAAACCACGGGCAAGTATAGAAGAATCCACTATTAAGAAAAATTTTAGAGTAACAATTTCTCTTTACAAGGAGAAACTCTCTCTATTTTTCTCTCTCACTCTTTTATATGTGAAGTTGTTTCTAGGATTGATTTTTCCTAAGAGTTTTTGGCCAATTTACTGTGCCAACCTTTCGGTGTCCGCTTTCCACTTTCGATGCATTTATTTTTGTGGGGCTCGATGTCTTTTTGTTTGTCCACAATTGTTGTTGTCAGCAATTGCGGCTGTCAATCTCCCACTTGAATATTTGATTGAGTATCAATCATATCTTCACATCATTCTTTCTATCTTGTCATCTTTATGTTGTTCACGTCTTGGACAGACCACAAGAGGATCGACGTTAAATAAATTTATCAGTATTGACTGCTTTTGTCAAAAAGTCTGCTAGGTTGTCTTTGACGTGAATTTTCTGCATATCCACTATTTCTTCGTCCAATTTCTCACGAACGAATGTGTTTTATTTTTGAATGAAAAAGCTAGATTTCTTGCTAAATGCAAAGAACTATGACTGTCACAAAATAGAGAAATCTTCTTTTGTTCATGCCTGAGTTCCACCAGCACCATCTTCAACCATATCGCCTCTTTACTAGCTTATGCAGCTGCTACATATTCTATTTCTGTTGTTGAAGTATTCATAACTAACTGTAGTTTTAAAATCTAGCTTACAGCTCTGCGAGTAAGTGCAAACACATAGTCTGTGGTGGATTTGTCATTATCACGATCACCTGCATAATCAGAATCAATATATCCGTTAATAATAAAATCTGATCCCCTATAACATAATACAACATTTGAGGTTCCCTTAATATATCTTAGGACTCTCTTTACAGTATTCTATTGCTCTTTACCAGGATTTGCCATGTATCGACTAACAACTCCCAATGCTGTGCAATGTATGGCCTTGTACAAACCATAGTGAATATTAAACTTTTCACTGCTGATGCATACAGTACTCGAGACATCTTCATCCTCTCTTCTTTACCGCTAGGATTCATAGTGGATGATAACTTAAAATTAACAGAAAGTTGGGTAGAAATTGACTTACAATCTTGCATATTAAAGCGTCAAAATTTTTTCTTCAAATAGTTCTTCTAAGAAAGCCAAATCTTTCTATTAATTCTATCTCTGTAAATTCACATTCCTAGAATTTTTTTTGCATATCCTAAGTCCTTTATTTTAAATTTCCTAGCCAACTGTGCCTTTTATTCTTTGATACGATCTTTGTTAGGGCCTGCAACCAACATGTCGTCAATATACAACAATAAGATAATAAATTTATTTTCATCAAACCTTTTGAAATATGTACAAGGGTCTAAATTAAGTCTATTGTATTCAAGGCTCATGATGAATGAATCAAATCTCTTGTACCAACACATCGGCACCTGCTTTAGACCGTACAGAGATTTGTTCAATCTGCAAACCAAGTTCTCTTTTCCTTTTTCTTCGAAACTTTCTAGTTGGAGCATATAAATTTCTTCTTGAAGATCTCTATGAAGTAGTGTTGTTTTTACATCTAGCTGCTCTAGATGTAAGTTAAATATAGTGCTCATAGCTAGGACTATTCGGACTGTTGTAAGTCGAACTACAGGAGAAAATATTTTAGTAAAGTTAATACATTCTTTCTGAGCATATCTTTGTATTACCAATCTAGCACAATATCGCTCTACTTGATCATCTCTATTTCGCTTGATCTTGTAGACCTATTTATTTGCAATACTCTTCCTTCCTTGTGGTAGTGACACAAATACCCAAGTCTTATTCTTATGGAGAGCTTCAATTTCTTCCTGCATTGCTATCATCCATAACGATGCATCTGTGTTATTTATAACTTCATGAAAAGTTGATGGCTTCCATCCTCTGTTAGAAGACAATATGTAACATTACTCTCCGTAATATACTCCGAGTGCTAAGTCGGTGGTCTTCTCTCACGAGTTGACATTTGAATTTATGGAGCCTTGGACTTGAATAGTTCTTGTACATCATACTCTGGTGTTGCTTTAGAAAAATTTGGATCATTTTCTACCTAAACAGCTACAGTCTCTGAGTCCTTCCTTGAACTGTTTTCTTTTTCTTCACTTTATAGTTGATTCTCTACAAAGATAACATCTATGCTGATGATAATCTTATGGACAGTGGGATCCCACAAGCGATACCCCTTTACTCCATCATCATACCATAAGAATATGCATTTTTTGAATTTTGAATCTAGCTTTGTAATTTCTTGGGCATTGTACATTACGTACACTGGACTTTTAAATATATGGAGGTTAGAATAATCAGCTGAATTGCTGGTCTACATCTCCATCGGTGTCTTTAACTGTATTGCCGTTGATGGAGATTGATTCACCACATAACAAACCGTTTTTACCGCTTCCACCCAAAATACTTTATCCAGATTTACAGCTGTCAATATTGCCCTTGTTCTTTCCAACAGAGTTCTAATCATCCGCTTCGCTACTCCATTTTGTTGAGTACAAACAGTACTGAATTGTCTTTTAATGCATTCTTGATTGTAAAATGTAAGAAATTCACCGTCTGTGTATTCTCCTCCATTATCTGACCTTAAGCACTTGATCTTCTTTTCAGATTCAAGCTCAACTCGTGCTTTGTAGGTTTTAAAAATTGAGAACATGTCTGCCTTCTTTTTGATAGGATACACCCAATATCTCCTAGAGTAATCATCAATAAAGAACACAGAATATTTTTCTCCTCCCATGAATGTAACTGGTGTGTGGCATACATCGGAATGAACTAGTTTTAGAATAGCATTGCTTCTAGAACTTGATGTGTTGAACATTAGCCGATGTTGCTTACTTGTAACACAATACTCACAGAATGGAAGAGCTACCGAATTAAGTTTAGGAAGCAGCTTCTGATCGGAGAGAATCTTCAAGCCTCGTTCTGATATATGGCCTAGTTTGCAATACCATATCATTGTTTGTTCTTCTCCATAGCTAGTTGATGTCACATATGAATCAGCTTCCTACAGGGTTTCTCCCTTGAGCATGTATAGATTTGCAGCTATCTTTTATCTTTTTATCACAACAAGCACCCCTCTAACAATCTTCATGATTTTATTTTCTAGATGGGTCTTGCATCCGAGCTCATCCAATTATCCTAAAGATAACATATTCTTCTTTAAGCCTTTCACATGTTGTACATCTTGAATGGTGCGTATTGTACCATCAAAAATTTTAATTTTGATAGTGTCAATACCAAAAATCTCTAAGGCATGATCATTACCCATGAATACAGATCCTCCTGAAATAGGTTCATATTTGTGCAACCATTCTCTCCAGGAGGTTATGTGTCAGGAGGCTGCTGAATCTAGAAACCAAACATCAACAAACATCTTTCTGCTTCATTAATAGTGGTTTCTCCACTATATAAAATTTCACCATCATCTGACGTGCTGATAATGCATCCTCGAGATGTTGATGGCTCTGAAAACTTTTTATCACTACTTTTCTTATTATGCCAACACCCCGATTTCATGTGCCATCTTTTACTATAATTGTAGCATTTGATATTCTTCTTACTTCTTGATTTTGATCTACCATGGGTATAACTCCCACTAGAGTCACATTCCGTTGATCTTCCTCTCGTCACCGATAAGGCCTCCGCTTGTTGCGAACTTGCCTGCCTGTCTTTCTTGTTTTTGCGCCGATTTTCTTCCTCCAGAATAGTGGCTGCAACGTTGTCGAAGACTAGATTGTCCATAAGAACGTTGTTTATTAGGTTGATGATGAGCTGATCATACGAGTCAGGTAGACTCTGAAGTAGAAGTTCTACACGTTCATTCACACCGATTGTATGCCCCAACGTTGTGAGTAGGGAGAACTATATGTTTAGGGTGTTGATGTGGTCAGTCATTGATGTAGATTCCGTGATCCTCAGAGTGTAAAGTCTCCTTTTTAAGAAGATTTTATTGTGCAGGGATTTTGCCTCATATAGCTTTATTAGAGTATCACAGATCTCATTTGTTGTCTTATTCTCCTATATGCTTGACAACCTCCCATCTACTAATGTCAGATGGAGATTTACAATAGCATTCTCGTCAATCTCGTTCCACTTCTTATCATCTGTGATGTTATTTGGCCTTGCATCGATGGCCGCTAGGCAATTATCTTTTCTCAAGAAAGCCTTTATCTTCAACTTCCACAGTGAGAAATTACTCTCGTTGAATTTCTCGATCTCGAACTTTGCCGCAATTGCTTCTATACCAAACAATAACTTCTTACTATTTCACGTAAACAATAACTATATGTATAAACAGTAATCGTGTCTGTGAATAGTATTGTGCTTATGAATAATATCGTATTTATGAACAATACCGTACTCGTGAATAGTACCATCGTTTTCAAAGGGTAAATAATAATCTAATTTATTTTCTGATGTGAAGGATCCACCTTTGATAGCAGCCACAGAGTATATGATAAGTAGATACACGCACCCTAAGTCAGACTCTGATACCACTTGTTGGGATAAACATGGGGCCCAATAGAGCAGAGTCTCAGTGAAAAGTAGAGTAAAAATAATAAAAACACACAGATTTACGTGAAAAACCCTTTAAATAAATTTGGTTTAAAAACCTTGGGCTATGATAGAAGACTCCACTATGAGAAAAAACTTTAGAGTTACAATCTCTCTTTACAAGGAGAAACTCTCTTTATTTTCTTCTCTCACTCTTCTATATGTGGAGTTGTTTCTGAGATGGATTTTTCCTGAAGAGTTTTTGACCTATTTATAGCGGTCGAGAAAATACTATTCCTAATTTTATAATATTTTTCTTTTACTATGCCAACCTTTCGGTGCTCGCTTTTCACTTTCGGTGCATTTGTTCTTGTGAAGCCCGCCACCTTTTTGTTTATCCACAATTGCTGCTGTCAGCAATTGCGGCTGACATTAATGTCATATGCTTAAAAGTTAGCAATAGATGCTAAGTATTATGATCTTAACAAACATATTATATTCCATATTATTCCCATGATATCGGTTTAAATTCACTATCAAGTTTTTTTTTTCTCCAGTTTTTCCTATTATATTCAATATTATTCTAATGAATTCAATTTCTACTAAAAGAAACTGTTTTGAAAGAAATTAAAAAAAGATTATTAATATGACTTAACGCTTTCATGTATGTTCTGTGGTTTCATGAATCAAAGTTGGATCTCCGTACGTGGAACCAAACCTCACTTTCACTTGTAGAGGCCTTCAGCAAACAAAGTTGTCTCTCATCTGTTCCCTTCCGCTAAATATGATTCTAGACAGGGATAGGAGTATCGTTTTGCGAACGTGAACACACGATGACGGACGCCACAATTTCAAAATTTAGAGACACACAAACAGTATTTGGCACGTTAATTTTTTTTCTCAAAAAACACTTGACAAATTAGGGTATCACATAGATGAACACGTGTCGTTTCCAAGTGTACCTCCGACATACCAATTTTCGGTTGCAGGAAGTGTCCAACGTATCATAGATTTTTTATATATGTTTAATTAATATTCATGTTTAAATATTTTTTTGGTCTTTTCGCTTCATGTCCACTTAAATATATCATGTTTTTCATATAGTTTTAAGGACGAAAAGAGTTAAAATTTTAGTTCAGAGCTACATATATACCGCATGGTGGCTTGAACGAAGGAGTTGTAAGGCCCCTCTGGCCTCTAATATGATAACTCCATACCATAACAAACGAGCACAGAACTCTGAGAAAATATTTCAACACAAATTAATGCTTCCTCTCTACAGGTACATTCAAGGCCTAGATCAAGGCAAGGCCATGAATCTCCTATTCATCAAATCCGAAATGCCCACGCCTTCCGGCCTCCCGGCCCGGCCTGTGCTTACCAGCTACTACAAAAGTCCTCATTTCCGCAACCGCTCTCCCGATCGCTTCAACGACCACACTAGCCCCGACGAGGCCATTCTCTGCCGCGATATCCACCAAAGCATGTA
>NC_033800.1:28454040-28462142 GCF_001876935.1 Asparagus officinalis
AGCCGGTCTCCTCCACCGTCACAGCGTCCTGCGCATCAGCGCCGTCTTTGCCTCGGCATTACTTCGTGCCATCAGCTTTCTCGAGCGCCACTGGCTCGAACTATGCCACGACATTCGTAGTGGTTGCCTCAGTTCGTCAATCACCGACGCTGCTTGTAGGGAGGCCATGTCGGCAATGCTTTCCTCTCCGAATCCCGCGCTCGCCGATGATATCAATGGCACATGCGGTGGATCATGGAAGGGCGTACTTTGCCGGCTGTGGCCGAAAGCGCGGTGTATTGAAGCAGTCCTGACGGGATCCATGGCACAGTACATCCCTGCACTGGAGTACTATTCCGATGGGAAGATACCGCTGGTCTGCACAATGTATGCATCCTCGGAGTGCTACTTCGGGGTGAACTTGAGGCCTTTATGTGATCCAGCAGAAGTTTCCTACACATTGTTGCCAAATATGGCCTACTTTGAGTTCATGCCGCTAGAAGATGGGTTGGGATCAGAGAATTTCGAAGAAGAAGAGACGAGGGATGTTGAGCTTGCAGCCTTGGTCGACGTCAAGCTCGGTTGCTATTACGAGCTCGTGGTCACCACCTTTGCCGGTAAGCTAGCTAGCTCTGCTCTTTAGATTTTTCGATTAGAGACTAACTCGTTATACGCAACTACAACTTGGTTAGGACTCTACAGATATCGCGTTGGGGATGTGCTTCAGGTGACAGGTTTCCACAACCAAGCCCCCCAGTTCAGGTTCATTTGCCGCAAGAATGTTGTTCTTAGCATCGACAGCGACAAAACTAACGAGAAAGACCTCCAGAGGAGCATATCCGCGTCGAAGAAGCTTCTCGAAGCTTTCAACTTCTTACTGGTGGAGTACACCAGTTATGCTGACACCTTGACCGTTCCCGGGCACTACGTTTTGTTCTGGGAGATTGTGAGCACGGCTGATGACTGCAGCAACGGCAGCAACAAGGAGGAGGGGGACCCATCACTTAAGACGGAGCTCCTTCAAGAATGTTGCGTCGCCATTGAGGAGTCGCTCGACTATAATTATCGGAGATGTCGATCGCATGATCGATCCGTGGGGCCACTGGAGATACGTGTAGTCAGGGTCGGGGCTTTTGAAGCTCTGATGGATTTCCTCATCAACCAAGGGGGCTCGATCAACCAGTACAAGACCCCGAGGTGCCTTGAATCTGACGGGGCAATCGAGCTGCTGAGCTCAATGGTTAAAGCTTCTTTCTTTAGCCCACGGGATCCAACGTGGAATCCTTAGTAGATTTTGGGATTATGAATGGCAATCTAGCTAGCTAAGTCCGTGAAAATACGGTTTTACGAAATGATCGTCTTTTATTGAGTGGGAAGGAAGAATGTGGCTTGTTGCTCTATTTTCTTACCACCTTAGAAAAAGTGCAAAAGAATGGAGACAAATTATCTCCTTTTATATGTTTTTATTACTTAATTCCCTGTTTGTTTGGGTAAGATCCATGGATTTCATTAGGCCAACTTAATCTTCCGCCATTTCATACGAACTACTGATTTAAGAACTCAATTCAAATAAGAAGGGGCATCGAAACTAACAACTGGACAACTGATTTTGATTTAATCTATTTATGAACTGAAATAATACGGAACGAAGAGAAGCAGAAAAATCATCATAACAAACTAAAAATAATTAAACAGGCTCCTATGGAAAATAAACAAATGAGCCGATGATAATTATTGAAGGCATTCAGCTTTATGTGGCTAGCTACTGACCTAATGTTGAATCTAATGTCTATCTCGATTTAATGTACAACTTCTCCAGCTAATTTTTGGTTGCACTTTCCATTGTTGAAGAAAGGAGAGCTAATTTGTTGATTTTGCTACTCAATTTATGCTAATTTTTCATTTGCAAAAGTTCCCCATCAATTACTTAGATAGCCACCCTTTGGCATTGAGCTTGATTGGATGAGATTAACTTAGATGAAGGTTTGTTTTACATATGCCACCCTATATCTCTGCGTTTTTGCTCGATCTACCATTTTCTTGCCTTTTTTAATTACAAGTTGGGGTGCGTTTGGTGAAACTCTCAAAAGTGGGTCAGGTCTGATCCTATCCTGATTTTTAGGTGAACTTGTTCTTTTTTGAACCAATAATGCTATTTGGCTCGCTCATTGAGCTCGCTTCTTCAAATCGCGCCCACGTGGAGGAGCCACGCCAGCACTCCTCAAACAAAAACAATCCCCGTGACCAGTCCCTTCCTCCTCCAAACACTTTTCTCTCTCCAAAAGAAACCAATTCCACCCCAATTCCCCTCCCCCACCCCCGCTCAACAGTGGCCATAGAAGCCCTAAAATCGCTCGATCTCTCTCATCCCCCAACTTCAAAACAGGTGTCGCCGCGACCCGACTCTCCCCAACAGTTGTCGAGATTGATCCCCCATCAACCAGATTGAGCCGCCATCAACCAGATCCGACTCTCCCCAACTTCAAAACAGGTACCTTTCCTCTTTTAATCCATCAAAAACCCTCGATTTTGTACAAATTTCACTCATTTTCATCTGATTTGATATGATTTCAGTTTGCATCTTGTTTAATTGACTTTTTTGGTCTGTGAGAGTGATGTGTTTAATTTCAATCAAAGAAATGAAATTGTGAAATGGTGGATATTGGAGGGTAATTATGATTTTACTGGTGTTTAATTTCAATCAAAGAAATGAAATTGTGAAATGGTGGATATTGGAGGGTAATTATGATTTTACTGGTTAATTCGTCCTTAACCAAGAAATTTTGTGTGAAATGGTGGATATTGGAGGGTAATTATGATTTTACTGGTTAATTCGTCCTTAACCAAGAAATTTTGGTGGATTTTGGGGTAATTATGGTGGATTGTTTTGAATAAGTAGGGCTTGTGGATTGTTTTTGTTTAAGTAGGAAGATTGACACTAGAAGTGAGCATTGTGTAAACATGAAAAATCTGTAAAGGAAAATTGGCACTAGAAGAATAATTCGTATAAAGAATGGGAGCAATTTAGAATGCAAGTTTGATGGTTGATGAGATCGTGTAAACATGATTTTGTCCTTATACAGAATAATTTTTAGTTTTCTCTCCCCCTCACTAATTATGTTTTGGTATGTCAAAGAATAAAATCTGTGTTTTCAAGATGCAGTTTTTCAATTTCAGTCAATTCTTTGCTCAGTTTCTTTGTTCAGCTCAGTTTTTTTGTTCAGTTTCTGTCAACTATTTTTTTGTAAAGTTTATTGATGATCAATTTGAACATGCATGGCAGATGATTTAGATGATGATGGCTTGAATAATTGCACGGTTGATGAGAGATATGAGTTGCCTCAGCACACTGATCAACAGATTGAGCAAAATGAGCCTAAAATTGGGATGGAGTTTAATGATCCAGATGAATTGTTTGAGTTCTACAAAGACTATGCAAAGAGCAGAGGATTTCCAGTTAAGAAACATACAAGAAGGAAGAATGTAATAGGCATTGTTAGAAGTATAACTTTAGTATGTGGTCGAGCTGGCAAACATAATAGTACTTGTCAAAATCCCTTAAAACCACAAGCAAGCTACAGAGTTGGGTGTAATGCAAAGATAACAGCTAGGTTAAATTTGGACGGTAGATGGGAAATATCTGTGGTTGTTCTGGAGCATAATCATGGCCTTAGCCCTACTAAAAGTCGTTTCTTTCGATGCAACCGAAGAATTAGTGCACATGTTAGACATCAAATTAATTTGAATGATCAAGCCGGGATCAAACTCAACAAAAATTTTAGCTCACTAGTACATGAGGCCGGTGGATATGAGAATATGTTGTGTGATGAAAAGGCTTGCAGGAACTTGGTTGATGAATCAAGGCGTTTGCATCTCGGCGAAGGTGATGCTTCAGCGATTATGAAATATTTTTCAAGGATGGTTGCAGAAAATTCAAGTTTCTATTTTGATATTGAATTGGATGATGAAGATCATTTGAAAAATGTATTTTGGGCAGATGGTAGGAGCAGAGAAGCTTACAAAGAGTTTGGTGAGGTCGTCACTTTTGATACCACATACTTAACAAATAAGTATGATATGCCATTTTCACCATTTGTTGGCGTTAACCATCATGGGCAATCAATTTTACTTGGATGTGGGTTGATTTCAAAAGAATACACAGAGACTTTCATATGGCTATTTACGAAGTGGGTTGAATGCATGGATGGATGTGCTCCGCAAGGGATAATAACTGACCAAGCAAGAGCCATGAAAAAATACAATTGAGATTGTTTTTCCAAACACTAGACACAGATGGTGTTTGTGGCATATAATGAAGAAGTTGTCAGAAAAGTTAGGAAGGTACACTGAATATGAGGTCATAAGTTCTACCATGAAAGGAGTGGTGTATGACACACAAAGTCCACAAGAGTTTGAAAAACAGTGGAATGAAATGGTTGACATGTATGGATTGGAGGATTGTGATTGGTTAGGTGAATTGTATGAGGAGAGAAACCGATGGGTTCCATGTTATGTCAAAAATTGTTTTTGGGCAGGAATGTCAACTACTCAGCGAAGTGAAAGCATGAATGTTTTTTTTGATGGATATGTCAATTCAAAAACAAGTCTGAAATAGTTTGTTCAGTAGTATGAAAATGCATTAAGAAACAAGGCAGAAAAGGATATGCGGGCCGATGCAGAGTCATTTTCAAAAGTAAAAGCTACTGCAACAACTTATGATATGGAGAGTCAAATTCGGGGAGTCTACACTTTAGCAAAGTTTAAAGAGTTTCAAGCTGAATTCACGGGAAAGATATATTGTGATATTGTAAACTTTCAGGAGGGAGCAAGGGTGCTTGTGTATGTCATTCGGGACTTGACTTTGCGGTTGGAGGGTGGCAAAAGGATTCCTAAATTCTTCACAGTATCCTTTTGTGAAACGAACAGTGAAGTTGAATGTAGTTGTCAGTTGTTTGTGTTTAAAGGCATAGTATGTAGGCATGCCCTTACTATTCTTATTCGTCACGAAGTTAGCTTTCTTCCAGAAAAGTATATTCTACGAAGGTGGCGAAAGGATGTGAGGCGAGCCCACTCAAAGATGAAAGTTAAATTTGATACTTGGGTTGTCACACCTGAACAATTACGCTATCGCGAGCTATGTCTTGCATTTAGTGAGGTTGCTGATCTTGCTGCTCAAAACAACCATGAATGTGAGGTTGTTAAAAAATGGATAGACACCAAATTTAGAGAACTATAACTTGTTGAATCAAGTCAGAAGGGAAAAGAAGTAGAGATGAATCATGATTTTGTGGAAGAAGAAAAGGAATATGAAAAGAAGGAAAATGAAAACATATTGGATCTTCTCTCTCAGACTCAGAAAGGTCGGCCTAGGCAAAACAGAATTAAGCCAACAAGTAGGCGAAGAAAGAAGAAAATTGATCGAGCTGCTAATGTGCCCGTCAACAATGCATCACAGTCTCAAGAGGGTGTTCTTTCCTACACACAAGATAGTATGGTTTCAAATGCTTACATGCCACAACCAAATATTGTGCATCCATGGTCGGCACAACAATTAACAAATGAATGTATGCAGTTGGTAAGATATAGCCCATAGCTTACATTGATGCAAACCTTTTTTAATCACTTTAACTACACCCTTATATCTATATGATGTGTTACAGCCTCAATTTCCAATGCCTGGAGATCCACATGCGATGGGGTTGGCACTTTGGTATGGATTGCATCAAAGAAACATGATGTGATAACATATGGGTATGATTTGCTTATTGGGGTAAATATTCATCAATTATGCTCATGTAACAAGTTGTATTAAGACTTGTTTTTTTAACTCATCCAGGGCCCTGATGCTGTTTGGCGAAAGGATGCTTTTGGTTCCTGATGTTGTTTTGTTCCTGAAGGTAGTTGGCTCCTGATGCCTCTTTTGTGAAGCCTCTTTTGTAACTCTAGTGCGAATGTAATTGTTGCTGGACAAATTATCTTTCCATGCTTCATTCTACTGGATAATTATATGTAATGGAATTGATGTAATGGATAATTATCTTTACATGTCTCTGCTCCAAGCAACTCTAGTGCTCACTGGATAAATATATGTAATTGTTGCTGGACATGCTTCATTCTACAGTAGTGTTGAGGTTTCTCTTTCTGCTCCAGCTCATTGACTATTATATTTACTTTAGATCTGGGCATGCTTCAGCGATTAATTTGTGCTTTATCTTTAATTTGTGCTTTATCTTTTATTGCAGTGTTGAGGTGCTTTATCTTTTGTGTTTTAACTTGCCACTTTGTGATAATCAATCAATTGTTCCTAAAAATGCACATAAGCATCACTGAGCTTTGACAACGGCCATTTTAAAAACTCTGTATTTGACATAAAAGGTTCCAAATTCAGACACCAGCTAAACATTGAAAGGGCAAACAGACAATCATTGACCAAATTGTCGCTCTTCAAGTATTTACAAGGTCCATAGAACCTACATAACACTTGCAAATTGAACATACATTTTATAACAACAAATTAAAAGCATCCAAAAAGAATCATGCCCGTTTGGGATCTCAATTACTTTTTCATTACAATTCCATAGAACACTAATTTTCATTACATAGTTGAGTTAGCAAAATATTACAAGGTCCAAACCAAAAACATACCCTTACTTGGATATTATTACAAGAAAAATGGACATCATGAAACCAACAAAAATTCCAATTAGAAAGCCTTTTTCCTGAATATGTTTCTTCCAAACTCCATTTTCTTTCCCATGTATTCTTGATCTCAATTTCTCATTTTCAATTGAAAGCTCTTCAAACTTGCGAATAATTATATTCATTGAGTCGTGAGCGTAACTTGGTACTTCACCATGATCTAACCAAGTCCAACAATTACAAGTGTTTGTAGCACAAATTCCAAATCGACGACATGGATGCCTCGTGGTGTAAGAAGTCTTCATTTGCACTGGGATCCCACAAAAGCAATTTGGAATCTTGTATGGAGGTGGACGATTCCACATTGTAGCATATAGCCTCCTATCAAAGAACCTTGCCCGTTTAGAAGAGGATGATTGTTGAGAAGATGTTGATGACATGATTCTGCAGTAGAAGATAGTTTTAGACCAAGTATATTGATTAGTAAAGGAACTGGATAAGGTATATAAATTAAAATCCATACATCACATACGATCGAGCTTCAGGAGGATCTTATCTCTCACAATCTTCTCTACTCTTTCTATAACATTTCTTCTTGGTTATTTTCAAAGGACAAATCAACGTGCATAATCACTCTTGACCATTTTGAAGAGAAAAATTGAAGCTTTGAACTTCTCAATGCATGCACTTTTCAAACCCCCGACGTGTACACTGCCAATATAAATTTACAAGGATATTCCATTAATTTTAAGATTTTTAACTTTAATATAGTGATACTCAAACTCAATCGATAATAGTTTCAGACATACGTGATATGCCACTATGAAATTGGGATTCTTTTTATTCTGATATTCATTTCTGATGAAATTTATTCCTCATTCTTTACTTTCATATAAGATAGTTTTAGGCCTTGTGGAATTCTATACTGGCTCATCACCTTGTTCCAAGTTCCTCTCGCAGTTGGTTTTACAGCATATATTCTGTATCAGAACCGCAAAATGCAGCACCAAACACCTGATCAATATATTCTTTATGCAAAAAATTTCTTGGTTAAGGACGAATTAACCAGTAAAATCATAATTACCCTCCAATATCCACCATTTCACAATTTCATTTCTTTGATTGAAATTAAACGCATCACTCTCACAGACCAAAAAAGTTTGTAATAAGATTTCAATTAAACAAGATGCAAACCGAAATCATATCAAATCAGATAAAAAGGAGTGAAATTTGTACAAAATCGAGGGTTTTTGATGGATTAAAAAAGAGGAAAGGTACCTGTTTTGAAGTTGGGGAGAGTCTGATCTGGTTGATAGCAGCTCAATCTGGTTGATGGCGGATCAATCTCGACAACTGTTGGGGAGAGTCGGGTCGCGACGGCACCTGTTTTGAAGTTGGGGGATGAGAGAGATCGAGCGATTTTAGGGCTTCTATGGCCACTGTTGAGCGGATCTGGTTGATGGCGGCCCAATCTCGACAACTTT
>NC_033800.1:28462163-28480042 GCF_001876935.1 Asparagus officinalis
TGGGGCTGGGGTGGGGGAGGGGAATTGGGGTGGAATTGGTTTCTTTTGGAGAGAGAAAAGTGTTTGGAGGAGGAAGGGACTGGTCACATGGATTGTTTTTGTTTGAGAAGTGCTGACGTGGCTCCTCCACGTGGGCGCGAGTTGAAGAAGCGAGCTCAATGAGCGAGCCAAATAGCATTATTGTTTTTGAACTAAGAAATGAATGCTTAAAAAGACAAGTTTTAACCTTTTTTGGGGGCCTAAAAGAAATAGGGCTATAGTTGATTCAGTTTTTGCCAAGTAAAAAAGCAAACCCAAAACAAGGCTAGGTTCAGTTCGGAGATTGATGAGCTAAATGCAAAGTTAAAGATAGCGAAGATTGATGAGGTGGCAACATGTTTTTTTTTCTTTTTAGTGCTTTTGCTTGTCTTCTTTAGAAGTGCTTGGTGTTTTTTTTCATACTTAATGAAATTGCTTTTGCTTTTAGAGTAATGCTTTTAGAAGCAACCTCACAATATTTTTAAAAGTAACTTCTACTTTGTTTTAGTTCATTTGCCATATATGGCTTTTCTGTATTGACAATGATCTTTAAGCACGGTTTTAACGATCACATTATCTATTTTTCGAAGCTACTTTTAATATATGATGATCAATTAAATGACTATTTTCATTAGTTTATATAAGTTATTTCTATAAGCAACTTATTATAAACCCTGGTAATAAACAGACTGGCATTAAGTATCAAACAATCTAATATGGCATGAATGTTAGTGACAGAAAAGATAATAGAATGTACTCAAAGGAGCATTGCAGTACACATTGATCGCTTTTAGCATTGAATCAGGAGCTAAGTTTTAAAAAATCGTACCATATCCTAAATTTTAATGTCTAAAAAGGTAATTGCATTTGTACAAAGGATATGTTAGTCTAAGGTGTAGACTCAAAGTTTGAGACAAGAGCTGCAATCAAAAGGACGAGAAAACGAGCAGACAGATCCACGGTCGACCGAGTCGGTCGACCGCGAACGTGCACACAAGCTGGGAGAGCCTGGATCAGGTCGCGGTCGACCAAGGCGGTCGACCGCCAAAACCCTGTAAGTAAACTGGTCTCGGGTTTTGCAGTTGGTCGACCGTGACGGTCGACTGCGAGACCGTCGGTCGACCGCGTCGGTCGACCGCGAGTAAATTTAGCAGTTTCCTGTTCTGTTTAGGAATCTGTTTTATCCAGGATTCTATATATACCCCATACGATTTTAGGGTTGGTACTACATCAAAAAGAGAGCTTTTTGACTACAAAGAGAGAGAGAATCTCAGAGAGATTAACCCCTTGTTTGAGAGCTTGTATTTTCTTCTTCAATTAATAAAGAGATTGTGTGGTGTGGCTCCCGAGGACGTAGGCACGTTGCCGAACCTCGTTAAATCTGTGTGTTCTTCTCCTTTACTATTTTTGCAAGGTTAGATCTTTATTTGCGGTATTTTTCCTACTTACCTACTTTCAACACAAGGTCCGGAAGGGCAATGGTTCGATTGATTGTTTCGAGTCCCCCAATAACTGGTATCAGAGCTTCGTTCAGTAATTTGTATGAAAGCCATGGCAGAGGAAAGCAAATCAAAGATCGAGAAGTTTGATGGTTCAAACTTCGCCTACTGGAAGTCGTAGATGGAGGACTATCTGTACCAGAAGGACTTGTATTGCCCGTTGATGGGCAAGAAAAAGGGAAAGAAGAAAGAGGAGTCAGATGGTGATTGGGAGGTACTGGATAGGAAGGCTCTAGGGCAAATTCGGTTGTCTCTCGTCAAATCAGTAGTCCATAATATTCTAAAGGAGAAGACGACGGTGAGGCTTATGGAAGCGCTCGCAAAGATATACGAGCAACCGTCGGCAGCAAATAAGGTGCATCTAGTCAAAACTCTTTTCAACCTCAAGATGGCAAAAGGACGGTCCTTCACGATGCACCTCAGCGAGTTCAACACGATTGTTGATCAACTTATCTTCGTGGACATCACGTTCGATGACGAAGTGCAGGCCCTTCTACTACTATCGCAGTTGCCGGATAGTTGGGCAGGTTGTGTGACGGTAATCAGCAATTCGGCGGGGAAAGAGAAGTTGAAGCTGAATGAGGTTGTTAGCATGATTCTATCCGAGGAGGTTAGAAGGAAATCGTCCGAATCAGAAGGTTCAGGTTCAGCCCTAAGTTTCGAGCAGAGAGACAGAAGCCAGAAGAAAGGGAACCAGAACAGGAATCAGTCGAAATCAGTGAAGAAGAGGCTGAACTCGAAGGTTAGGTCCATCAAAGGGAAGTGTTGGAACTGCGGTCAGGAGGGCCATATATCTTCGGTCTGTAAAGTACCAAAGAAGGATGCGGGTGAGCAGGAGGCTCATATCGTGCAGGATGCCTTGATCCTTGCTATGGATAGCGATTCTGATTCTTGGGTCATCGACTCAGGAGCTTCTTTCCACGCCACTGCTAATAGGAAACTACTTCAAAACTATGTAGCAGGGGACTTTGGTAAAGTATATTTGGGGGATAATGAACCTTGCAATATTGTTGGAAAGGGCGACGTTCAGATATAGATAAAGGGCTCTAAGTGGAATTTGAAGAACGTGAGACACGTGCCGAAGCTGAAGAGGAATCTTATTTCAGTGGGACATCTTGGAGCAGAAGGCTACGTTTTGACATTCACCGGGGATTCGTGGAGAATCTCCAATGGTACTATGGTTGTTGCCTGAGGCAATAAAACAGGAACTCTCTACCTCACTTCACATGCGAGTGATACCCTCGCAATTGCAGCTGGCAAGGAGAGTACAGATCTGTGGCACAACAGGCTGGGACACATGAGCGAGAAAGGGATGAAAATTCTACATTCATAAGGAAAGCTAACCGGGATCGACACCGTGGAAGTCAGGGTTTGTGAAGACTGCATCTTTGGGAAGCAGAAGAGGGTTAGTTTCCAGAAGGGTAGAAGGCCACCTAAGGCTCAGAAGCTAGAATTGATTCATACAGATGTATGGAGCCCAGCCAGTGTGTCTTCTTTTGGCGGTTCGAGATACTACATCACCTTTATCGACGATCACTCGAGGAAGGTGTGGGTTTACTTCATGAAGCACAAGTCAGAGGTGTTCGAAATCTTCAAGAAGTGGAAGGCCATGGTCGAGAACGAGACAGATCTGAAGGTGAAGTGCTTGAGATCAGATAATGGTGGAGAATACGAGCTGGAGGAGTTCAAGAGGTTCTGTGCTATGAATGTGATTTGCTTAGAGAGGACTACTCCAGGGACGCCGCAGCAGAATGACATTGTCGAGAGGATGAACAGGACCTTGACAGAGCATGCGCAGAGCATGCGATTACATGCAGGTCTGCCTAAGATATTTTTGGTGGATGCGGTGCATACGACAGCATACCTTATCAATCACGGGCCATCAGTTCCATTAGATTTTGGGATTCCAGAGGAGGTTTGGAGTGGAAAGAAGATAAATCTCTCATACTTGCGGGTATTTTGTTGAGTGGCTTATGTTTATATCAGTGACCATGTCAGGGACAAGCTAGAAGCTAAGTCACAGAAGTACACATTCATTGGATACGGCATTGATGAGTTCGGGTATCACCTTTGGGATGAGAAGAACATGAAGATCATCAGGAGCCGGGATGTAATATTCAATGATGAGGTGATGTACAAGGACAAGGACAAGGACAATGCCAAGGATAGCCAAAGCAGTGGGAGCAGCACTACGGATACAGGTGAATCCGAGTACATGGATTTGGAGGAACTTCTAGATGGGGGCGACGATGTCAGTTCTGACCGTAGAACGGAGGAGACTACAAGTGCAGAAGCTACTACCCAGGGCGTGGAGCTTAGGAGGTCATCCAGGGCACCCAAACCAAATCCTAAATACCTCTCGTCACTTGATTATCTACTCTTAACAGATAGTGGAGAGCCGTAGTGTTATGAAGAGGCAGTGCAAGTGAGTGAATCTCAGTAGTGGGAGCATGCGATGCAGGAGGAGATGGATTCTCTACTCACTAATGAGACATGGGAGTTAGCCCAGCTACCTGCACAGAAGAAAGCCTTGCACAATAAATGGGTCTACCGGGTCAAGCAGGAGAGTGATGGAAGCAAGAGATTCAAGGCCAGATTAGTCGTGAAAGGGTTTCAACAGCGGGAAGGAGTAGACTACACGGAGATATTTTTCCCTGTTGTGAAACTCACAACCATCAGAGTGGTGTTGAGTTTGGTAGATGCAGAAGACCTCTTCCTTGAGCAGTTAGATGTGAAAACTGCCTTTCTTCATGGTGACTTGGATAAAAAAATCTACATGAAGCAGCATGTTGGCTTCATTGAAGAAGGAAAGGAAGAGATGGTGTGCAAGCTCAAGAAGAGCTTATATGGTTTGAAACAGGCTCCGAGACAGTGGTATAAGAAGTTTGATAACTTCATGCAGAACAATGGCTACAGAAGATGCAATTCGGATCATTGCTGTTATTTCAAAAGGTTCGAGTCCAGCTTCATTATTTTGTTATTATATGTTGATGACATGTTGGTAGCATGACCGTGTTTAGAAGAGATAAACAGTTTGAAGAAGTAGCTAGCAAAGGAATTTGCAATGAAGAATCTGGGTGCAGCGAAGCAGATTCTAGGGATACGAATCAGTAGGGATGAAGCTGAAGGGACATTGAGATTGAGCCAAGCTGAATACATTAAGAAGGTACTTCAGAGGTTTAACATGCAGAATGCTAAAGTTGTTAGCACACCCCTTGGAAGTCAGTTCAAGCTATCTGAGGAGCAATCGCCTAAGACAGATGCAGATAGAGAGCATATGAGCAGGGTGCCATATTCTTCAGCCATTGGGAGTCTCATGTACGCGATGGTTTGCACGAGGCCGGACATCGCCCATGCAGTGGGAGTTGTGAGCAGATTTGTAAGCAATCCAGGAAAGCAGCATTGGGAGGCCGTGAAGTGGATAATGCGGTACTTGAGGGGGACAACGAACAAGCCACTATGTTTCAAGAGGAAGGAATTAGTGCTGCAGGGATACGTGGATGCGGACTTCGCCGGTGATCATGATACGAGGCGAAGCACCACGGGGTATGTTTATACCTTAGCATCAACAGCAGTGAGTTGGGTCTCACGTCTGCAGAAGATTGTGACTTTGTCTACAACCAAGGCTGAGTATGTCGCGGTGACTGAAGCAAGCAAGGAGATGATCTGGTTGAACGGGTGCTTGGAAGAGTTGAATCTGAAGCAAGGGAGAGGAGTTCTTTATTGTGATAGCCAGAGCGCTATACATCTTGCTAAGAATCTAGTATATCATGCCAGAATGAAGCATATCGACGTTAAATACCATTTTATATGCTCGCTAGTTGAGGATGGAAAGTTGCATTTAATGAAGATTTTGGGGAGTCAAAATCCGACGGACATGTTGACAAAGGCAGTCACCATTGAGAAACTGGAGTTGTGCGCAACTTCAGTTGGTATTCACGAGTAGAAGACGAAGGCGGAGCCACACTACGAGGATCGGCAAGATTGCCGGAATATTGTTGATTGAAGAAAGAATTTTTCGGGGGAAAAGATACATGCGAAGAAGGGGAGAGTTCGGGTGAACTCATTGCAGGCACTTTGGTCTCCAAGTGGGAGATTGTTAGTCTAAGGTGTAGACCCAAAGTTCGAGACAAGAGATAGAATCAAAAGGACGAGAAAACGAGCAGAAAGATCCACGGTCGACCGATCCGGTCGACCGACCGGGGCGGTCGACCGCCAAAACCCTGTAAGTAAACTGGTCTTGGGTTTTTGCAGTCGGTCGACCATGGCGGTCGACCGTGAGACCGTCGGTCGACCGCGTCGGTCGACCGCGAGTAAATTTGGTAGTTTCCTGTTCTGTTTAGGAATCTGTTTCACCCAGGATTCTATATATACCCCATACAATTTTAGGGTTAGTACTACATCAAAAAGAGAGCTTTTTGACTGCAAAGGGAGAGAGAATCTCAGAGAGATTAACCCCTTGTTTGAGAGCTTGTATTTTCTTCTTCAATTAATAAAGAGATTATGTGGTGTGGCTCCCGAGGACGTAGGCACGTTGCCGAACCTCGTTAAATCTGTGTATTCTTCTCCTTTACTGTTTTTGCAAGGTTAGATCTTTATTTGCGGTATTTTTCCTACTTTCCTACTTTCATCACAAGGTCCGGAAGGGCAAGGGTTCGATTGATTATTTCGAATCCCCAACAGGATAGTCATTGCAATAAGATTTTTAACCATGGTCAAGCAACGTCAAAAGAAATCACTCACAATCATTCATTGCGAGAAAGATGTGGAGGAAAAAACTCTGGAATTTCCTAGATTGCTTAGAGAAATCTCAAGAAATCGTACCTGAGATCTCACCTGCAGGCGAGGGCGTGGAGGGGTGGAGCTTGGGCGAGGGCTTCGATAGGCGCGGAGCTCGCCTGATGATGAGGTGTGGGGCGAGGAAACCTGGCGGAAGGCGAAGATGAACTCGGAGGCGAGAATCGAGCTCGCATGCAAGGTGATGTGGAGCGCTCGCTTGACGCGGGTAAAGGGTTCGCCTGATGGAGTCGCGAGCTTGCCTGTTGGGAGCGTGGAGCTCGCCTGATAGGTGGAAGCCAGCTGGAGACAGCTTGGACTTGCCCTAGGGTTTCCCTATAAAAGGGAAACTCAATTCTCTTGATCAGTGAAGTGGAGTAGAGGGAAAAAGGGGATTTCTTCTTGGCGACGGTCCTTTTCTCCCTTCTGCTATTTGATTCCCAATTTTTGTCCTTGTTCTCATTAATTGTAGAGAAGGGGTTGGTGATATTTAATTGGGGAAGTTGAGTAATTAAGAGAGAGTTTGAGCGGTGATTTAAAATCACCTGCTAATTGATTGAGAGATCTCAAGCTTGAGATCTTCTCTCTTATTTGTAATTTCTTGTGATTAATAAAAAATTATTTGTACCGCTCCTGTGGACGTAGGCAAATTATCGAATCACTAAAATATTTGTGTTTGTGATTGACTTGTCATATTTGTTGGATTGTACCCGAGTTGGGTTTGTTAATCTTCTCTCGTGCTTACGGACTCGTTCGGTGTGCGAGCACGCTTCCGCAAAGACACGTAATAATTGGTATCGCTCCAGATTTGAGATCTAGGGTTTTGGCATTGGGTGGAGGAAGATTTAATTTAGAAGCTTGGTTTTTGGAGTTCTAGGCTTTGGTGGAGATAGCGTTGGGGAGTGTCGTGGTGGTATTGCTTTCCTTGTGTGGTTAGGAGATCAATTTGGAATCCGATTTAGGATTCAGTTGGGTATCTCTTTAATTCTATCAAAATTTGGATCTTTCTTTACAATTAGGATTTTGTGAGTATAGGAGAAGTAGTTGAAGAAAGCAGCAAGACTATGTCGAGTACAGTTCAAGTTAGTTTTTAAAATACTAAAATTAGTGTAGTAATAACGGCAAAATCAACTTTGGTTTGTAGACACTAGTGGAAATAGGGGTTTCCCTGACGGGAACATCGCTGACGGGAAATTCCCGTCAGCGTTGTTTATATCGCTGACGGGAATTCCCGTCGGTGATGTTCTCGTCGGGGATTATTCCTTCCCGTCAGCGATGAAAATATCGCTGACGGGCTGCAAACATCGCTGACGGGAAACCCGTCAGCGATGTTAGCTATATATTCGCTGATGAGATTTTTTCGGCTGAAACCCTAACTTTTCTTCCCCGCCGCTTGACCTCTCGCTGCCCCGATCGACCTCGCCGTCGCACCGCCCCCGCGCCGACTCGAACAGTGGGTCGCCTGAGCTCTCTCATCTCCTCACCCGTCAGCGTATGATTCCTTTGATTTTGTTTTCAAATTTTTTATCATTTTTTTTTTTGATTTTAGGTTTTACTGTTTTTTCTAATTTGAGAGTTGATTTCTTTGATTGCAGTGAAGGAGGTCCAAGTGAGTGTTACGTTTTGTTGGATTGCATTGCAGGAGATCCAAGCGGTAATTTTTGGTCATTGTCGCAATTTAGTGTATAGAAATTATACATAATTAGTTATAAAACGATCAAGCTGGCTGATATCTATAAGTTTACGTTTTGTTGGATTGCATTGCTGTCACAACTTGATGTTTTAATTTTGAAATAACAGAGGTTATAAGTTTATCGTGTAAACCTTTGCTTGAAGTCAACTTGTTTCACGGTGCAAATTTAGTTCCTCTAATTTAATTTACGAATGAATGTGATAAAAGATAATTTATCAGTTTAAATTAATTGATTTAAATTTAGTTCCTCTAATTAAGGAACTTATTTACAGTATCAACTTTTCAAAAACTCGTTTCAAAATATATGAGCTAGGGGCTAAATATCTTTTAAAAATTGAAAATACTTTAAAAAAATATGTTATTACATATGAGTAACCTCGAGATTACTAATTGTATTTACACAGGTAGTATCGAGAATCTCGATATTAAAAAAATAGACTCCATAATAGACCGTATATAATTACAACATAATCAAAGAACTAGAACTATATGTGCAAATTTACAGAGTCCAAGGTTAGTTACATCATACTTTAGCCAGCTTATTTTATATGTGGAAAATTTATTAAATTTACAAATCAAAATTTTTTTAGCTAATTTGGTTATTTTTTATATTTCAATAATACCAAATTAAAGTTAAATGTCGTTGGTAGTATCATAATTTCACAAGTAAAAGGAAAAGCTTCATACTAGAAACATGGTCCTTTTACAATACAAGTATGATAAGTTGGCTGACTAAATGGTACTTAAACATCCAATTATTTTTATCATAATTATGCTTAACTATCCTAAATTATCCATCATTAGAATATTGTAAATATTAAAAAAAACTATTATGACAAAAATACGTCTTCATATGGTAAATAAATAAAAAAGAGAGGATATGTATAGTGATGAATATGACAATAAACGAGAACAATACAATTATAAAGATGTTCAAGTGCTAATTTACTCTCTGGGTCTTTATTCCTTTTTGGTTAATTTATTCTCTTGTGGTAATTACAAGTTTTATTGTGTTATATATCATGATTTATGAATCGAAAGTCGTTACCCTTAGTTTCCCGTCTAATAATGTTGGATGTGAATCTCTTCTTATATAAACTCACGCAATTCTAGTTGGATGTGAAAATACTTTTTACATCTAAAGAGAATAACGTGATTTATGTTAGGAGCATGATATACATGCAATAATTATTAGATCTGTCCGGGGAGGATTCCCCTTCTCGTACAGGTTAGGAATACAGTAGTGTATCGTCTATCTTTGTAAACTTTACGCATTTTTATTCCCATAAAATTTTGATAACACGTCCCGCATTGTTCTCCGTGTACAATAAGCGTATGTTGTTTTGCGTATTGATTTATAATCGATTTATTATTGATGATTGATACGCATTATAACATCCGCACAGTGTACTCGGAGAACTGCGGGTAGGTGCTGCCGAAATTTTTAAGAAATAAAAACGCTTAAAGTATATAAAGGTAGTTGTAAACACTACTATATTCCTAATGGGATAGGTCCATTTCCTATGACAGCCGTTAAAGTCTCTTATTGAAAATATGAGCGTTAGATTTTACTCCCACATAATTTATGTTCTGGTAATTTTCCCTCCTAGATTATTATAATTAAAATTTCCTTGATGTCGTGAAGAAAGTTAATATCACGCAACCTTTAATTTGATGCGTTAATAATAAAAATTCACATTATCTAATTATGCTTAATATCATACAGATCTATGAGTATAGTTCCAGACAAATCATGGATCGATATTCCTCGTATTGATAGATGGAGGGATAGTCGATATAAAGATGGAATAAATCAATTCATACAATACGCGTTGGCAGACCCACGGAAGTTAAATAGTGATGTCGTGTATTGTCCCTGCTGTTGGTGTAAAAATAGAGCGTTGGTGGATAAAAGTGATTTACAGAAACACTTAATATCCGGATTTCATGAGGAGTACAAATATTGGACGTTTCATGGGGAAGGATGCCTTGAAGAAATGGAACTGATGGCGGATACCGGTACGTCCGGTGGGAGAATAGATGATACGAGAATAGATGATACACATACGATGCTCGCGGATATGTTAACAGTTCCTAATATAGATCAATCTGAAGATGCCGAGGATGCTGACGAGTCGGGAAATGCTGGAGGCGTGACTGATCATGAGGAGCTAGCGCAGATAATGAAATTAATTAACGACAATGAAAATGATCTGTATGAGGGTTGTACCGAGTTCACCAGGTTATCATTTATGCTGCGTCTTTTGCGTATAAAGTCTCTTAGCGGAATGGCGGATAAATATTTTAATATGTTGCTTGTGTTGCTGAGAAAAGTCATTCCAAATGGAAAAGATAGCATACCAGAAAATTATGATAACGCAAAGAAGATTGTTTCCGTTATAGGACTTGATTACAATAAAATTGACGCATGCCCTAATGATTGTATCCTCTACTATAAGGATAACAAAGATCTTCAGGAGTGTCCAATTTGTGGAGTATCACGGTGGGTACAACGCAAAAATTATTCAACACATGGGACAACAAGGTCTATGCTTAAGCAAAAGAAGATTCCAGCAAAGGTCCTGCGTCATTTTCCCTTAATACCAAGGCTAAAACGGTTGTATATGAATAAAGACACTGCTAAGCAAATGAGGTGGCACATGGAAGAACGTACTGATGATGGTAAAATCAGACATCCGGCTGATGCAGAGGCGTGGAAGCATATGGATAGAACTTTTCCTTGGTTTGCGAATGAGTGTAGGAATGTTAGACTAGGTTTGTCTAGCGACGGATTCAATCCATTTGGGATAATGAGTTCTGGTTGGTCTACATGGCCTGTGGTATTAACGCCTTACAACTTACCACCTTGGCTTTGCATGAAACAACCGTATATGATACTTTCATTATTGATACCAGGCAAGCATGCACCAGGCAATGACATAGATGTGTTTTTAGAACCGCTAATTGATGAGTTAAAACAACTCTGGACTGAAGGGGTTATGACTTATGATACTCATGCAAAGCAGTCTTTCAGACTACGTGCTATTTTACTATGGACAATTAATGATTTTCCAGCCTATGCGAATCTTTCAGGTTGGTCTACAAAGGGAACATATGCATGTCCAGTGTGTGGTCCAGAATTCAAAGGTCTTTATCTGCAGCACAGTCGAAAGTTTTGTTATTGGTTTAATAGAAGGTGGTTGAACATAAAACACAGGTACAGAACCAAAAAATGGAGCAAGTTTTTTGATGATACTGTTGAGAAGAGAGATGCTCCGCGTCCATTACGTGGGGATCAGATTGTACATTTGCTTGAGATGTTCCTTGCCGTCAGGTTTGGAAAGAAGCGCTATTCGAAAGAAGATTTACTTGGAGTAAGGAACTTGCGTATTAACAAAAGGATACCAAAACGAAAGAGACAAGCACAAGTGGTGAGTGATGGGGCTGAAGTCGTAAAATTACCTTCAGGATGGACAAAATTCAGCATTTTTTTTCAACTCCCCTATTGGAAAGAGCTAAAAATACGTCACAACTTGGACGTTATGCACATTGAAAAAAATATTTGTGATAATCTTTTGTCCACACTGTTGCAAGATGCTAATAAATCAAAGGATGATCTACGAGCTCGTCGAGATCTAACTGCATTGAACATTAGAGAGGAACTGCAGCCAAAAATTATCGGAAATGACCGATTAGAGTTGCCTGCGTCTCGTATTACAATGTCGAAAGTTGAGATGCAAACATTTTGTCAAGTCCTCAAATCAATAAAGTTACCAGAGGGTTACTCCGCAAACATATCGAACTATGTCCAGGTGCAAGAAAGGAAAATATTAGGGCTTAAAACTCATGATTATCACGTGCTTCTTCATCAATTGCTACCTGTGGCACTACGCAGTACTATGCAGAATAAAAAAACAGTGAAGGTTATTATTGATTTTTGTGGATTTTTCAGAAAGCTTTGTTCTAAAGTTATAGACGCTCGTGACTTTGAGAAACTTGGTGAAAATATTTCTGAAACAATGTGTGAAATGGAGATGCTCTTTTCTCCATATTTTTTCACAATAATGGTTCATCTTACACATCATCTCGCAGAGGAGGCTGCAATAGCAGGACCAGTCCATTATCGTTGGATGTATCCAATAGAGAGGTTAGTATTTAGAAAAATTTAATCGATCCACATCAATATTTATATCTATTAAATGTAAATTTCTTTACATCTATATTTGATTAATATTCCTTTTTTAGATATTTGGGTTCAATGAAGCGTCAATTGCGTAACAGAGCTCGCCCAGAAGGTTCAATAGCTGAAAGTTACGTGAGAAGCGAGTGTCTCTTATTTGCCTCTCGTTATATGAGAGGGGAACAAACTGAACTTCAAGCACCCGTTGATAATAAGGAGTACACAGTTCTCTATCCTCGCGGGCTGAACAAAAATTATTCTAACATATTGTTAGATCAAGCGCATGCATATGTTATAAATAATCTTGAAATCTTCTCGGAGTATCGGAGGTAAAATATCTAAAAATAATTTTTAATACCATTTACTCTTTAATTTCTATTTTGACAAAATTTTTATTTTGACAATAATAATTAAATTTATGCACATTAATAGGCAACATCAGGAAAAACTTAAGAATGAAGTTACCGGTAGTACAGCTGTACATGACATTAAAGAAAGGCATATGAAGGAATTCCCTGCTTGGTTGAATAGTGAAGTAAGTATTGTTAAATTTAGCGATATTTGTATTTCATTGATAAAAACTTAGAAATTATTGATTTAATAGTTTGCTTATTTTTGTATATATTTAGATCCAGGAACAACTTGTCCTTAATAATCAAATATCAGAAGAAGTGAAGGTTCACGCAAAGCGGCCTTACTATGCTATAATTCACTATGGTGGGTATCGTGTTAACGGTTATAAATTTCACACAATGGAGGTTGATGATACGAAGGTCACCCAGAATAGTGATGTCATGGCTACCTCTTCACGGGAATGTTTCTCAAACAGAAGATATCAGAATCCAGTTGAAAATAATATAACATATTATGGAAGGTTGGAAGATGTGGTGGAGATATTCTACGGCTATGGTGGTCCAAATGAACATAAATACATGATGTTCATGATTCGTTGGTGTTTTACAAAGACTCAAAAGGATCCCTTTGGATTTACAATTGTCAATCTCGATAAAGAAATTGATAGTGATGAAAAATTCATGTTTGCATCTCAGGTGGGACAATGTTTCTATGTGAAAGATCCTACAGTTAAAGACGAGTGGGTTGTCTTGTACAAGGATTCTAGGGCTTATATTCAACCTTCCACGAATGAAGATGATGACGAGAGCTATATAAACAACTTCAATGAGCCAAATACAGCGATCGATGAATTCTCGTACCCTCAAAACGTAGTGTTTGAAACGGATGCTCCAACAACTCGGACAGACATTCCAAATATTATCACAGACATTAATAGGAGCTAAACAGCAATTATTTGTAATCGGGTCTTCATGTAACTTTTTTTAGTTTGCAAATTGTATAATAAAAACTTTAATATCACTACAATGTATCTCAATTACCTTTTGGACGATATAAATATGTAATATCTTATTTTGTATATTCAGCTTGCAAATGCCTACAAACTTGATGTGAAATGAAAAATTTAGTAACGCAACAATACATATTGTTTTTATTTTCGCCAAGCCAATTTGCATCTATGTTATATTAATTTGTATGTTTATTCAACTTGCAGATGTCTAAAAATATTAACAGGAGGTTATTCGAAGCTAACCCCAGTCAATACCAATCCACTGATGAAGAGCCTCCGAGTTCAGGAGAGATGTCAGGTATAACTTAGTTTAACTTACGTATTTTTATTCATGATATATGCACAATGATAATTTATTTCTTTTATTTTTATAGGTGAGGGTGAGGAAGAGCCGACTCACATACCATTACATGCAGATCCTCCAGTTATACTTCGAGCATACATTCCTGGGATTGAGCGCGGGCCCTTACCAGCATGTGCAGAGGGGTACAGACTCAAGCAGAACGAAAAATACATGCTTGCGAAAAAAAGATTAGATGAATGGGCCCCACAGATTGATGAGATTTTGTCTGATGCAAAAAATGAAATCAGACAAAGATTTGGTGAGTTTGATCAAAAACTTAATCAATTCCAGAATTTTTCTTCTTCCTTTTTTAGTAAATTCTAAGAGCTTAAATAAAAGTGTTGATTAAATAAAAGTGTTGATATATCTATTATTTCTTTTTTGTAGGAGAAAAACTTTACCAGAAGAAAGGACGCCAAGGAAGTGACTTTAAAAAAAAGTTACCACCGGATGGTTTTCGAGCAATTGTGAGATGGGGACATAATGGGATTCCAACCGGACAATGGGCTAATAACTTCAGCTCATACCTTGGATGTTTGATACGGAGGAGTGATAATGTGAATCCCTATTACGAGGCTTGGGAGCAGCCATTTCATGTCCTGGAGAGTATATATCGAGATTGTTGGGTAAATTCTTATATTTAGCATAATTATTTTTCAATTCTGTCAATTGTCCATGCTTAACTATATTTTATTTTTAGAGATATTTCAACATCGAAGACAATCCCGTAGGGTGGGAATTTTTATTTGGATACCAGGGAAAGTTCAAGCATTCTCTTCGGGAGTGGAGACATGAGATAAAGAAGAAATGCTTTGATTGTTTCACTCACAACTGGGAGAGGATATACAAGCGAGATAAGAGGGTTGAGCCTGAGCACTTAGCTGCACTTATAATATTGTGGGGCCAAGAGGAGCACCAGGTAAATATGTATAGTAGTTAATTATCATCAAGTTATTTATCTGAAACTAGTGATATATTTCATTGTATATTATACCATGCACTAAAATTCTCTTTGTTCATGTTGAAGGAAAAATGTAGGAGAAATAAACTTAATCGATGGAAAAAAGATTATGATCATCATACGGGGACTACTTCATTTGCCCAGATTGAGGATCAATTTTGTAGGATAACGGTATAAAGTCTTTTAATCTTCTATGTATATTCTCTCCGCTTCTTAGAATATTTGATAAATAAAACTAATAAATATATTGTTAAATCTCAGAACGCTCCCTTTATCCCGCTACCAGAACTGCACAGGAGAACGATGGTTCAATTTAAGAAGGGGTACGATGACGATGAGAATAGGAAACAAAAGCTAGAATTGGCCAAGAAAATGCAGGTTAACTAATTATCTTAGCTCTTATTAGCCTGTTATCATGTTGGGAATTTATTGTTTGCACTCTTCTTTTACAATGCATAAGAAATAACATACTGTAACATGATTGATCTACTTGGTTTTATTCTCGAAAACCTTTGAATTGCTAATGACAAAACTTTTCCTATCACCTTACAAGCCAAAGCACCCTTCAACTATTTATTAGCACTTAACACCCTTCTTCACATGTACTTTTATGTTGCACAAAACACCCTTCACATGTACTTTTATTTTACTTGTTCAGGTAAATATCTTTTATTTTTGAAAGGCTAATTCTTAAATTTATTTTTTGGACTTCTAGGAAGCTCTGGAAAACACGTATTCTGAGGTTGTTGCACAGAGCCAAGAGCCCCTGACTAGAGAGCAGAATTATAATGTGAGCCATCTAGTTTGTAGACTTCCTAAAAAAGGGAGGACCAGGTGGATGGGAGTTGGAGCTCAGAGGGTGTTTACACAGTTCCAGCCTCCGCCGATTTCCACACCCTCGACTATGCCATCGGGGCCCTCTTACATGCCGCAGGAGGATTGCACTCAGCAGGCGATGCAGCTTGTTTCCTCTGTGATGAGTATGTTAGATGGTCAGATTCCCGAGGAGATGTGGGAGGATATTCAAGAGGAGCTTATGCGAGTGATCCAGCCTACTGCTACTTTTGCGATGGTTTCTAGGCAAATAATGAAATCTTGTAGAAGGCGGGTTCCTACTCGGGTGCAAAGCCAGATTATGAACTTCTTGGCCACTCAAAAGGCATTTACTGGTAGTGGAGAGAGTAGCAGACATGTATACTTATTATATATGTAAAACATGATTACACACAATATTATGTGATTCTAAATTTAAATTATTTTGTTGTTAGATTGGAGATGATACTATTGGGAGCACGAGTCGTAGGGATGGATCCGCCAGTGGAAACGCGGACGATGACATGGATAGAGCGGATGACCTATCATAGTGAGTTATATCCTAAACTCGTGTTTGTATATTGTGGACATCTTTATAGTTGAGATTATGATACTCGTGTTTGTATATTGTGGATTTAGAACTTATGATATGTGTGTACGGTTTGTAGATTATGATACTCGAGTTTGTATATTGTGGATTTAGAACTTATGATATGTGTGTATTGTTTGTTGTGAAAATTATTATTGTGGATTTGGAACTTATCGTGATAAGTGAATGTATATATTTCGATTGTTTGTAAAAATTGATTGGATGAGAGGTTTAATTGGGAAATTTTGGATTGTATTCATTGCGAGATGTTTTGGAATGCGTGTGAAATGTCGTTTGGAGATTTGTATGTACAGGGAATATATATATGTACAGGGAACTGAGTATATATCACCAGATTTTTTTTAGCTGCTGATACTTATCGCTGACGGGCTTCCCGTCAGCGATAAATGTGAGCCATCTAGTTTGTGGACTTCCTAAAAAAGGGAGGACCAGGTGGATGAGAGTTGGAGCTCAGAGGGTCTCTACACCATTCCAACCTCCGCCGATTTCAATGCCATCGACTATGCCCTCGGGGCCCTCTTACATGCCGCAGGAGGATTGCACTCAGCAGGCGATGCAGCTTGTTTCCTCTGTGATGAATATGTTAGATGGTCAGATTTCCGAGGAGATGTGGGAGGATATTCAAGAGGAGCTTATGCGAGTGATCCAGCCTACTGCTACTTTTGCGATGGTTTCTAGGCAAATAATGAAATCTTGTAGAAGGCGGGTTCCTACTCGGGTGCAAAGCCAGATTATGAACTTCTTGGCCACTCAAAAGGCATTTACTGGTAGTGGAGAGAGTAGCAGACAGGTATACTTATTATATATGTAAAACATGATTACACACAATATTATGTGATTCTAAATTTAAATTATTTTGTTGTTAGATTGGAGATGATACTATTGGGAGCACGAGTCGTAGGGATGGATCCGCCAGTGGCAACGCGGACGATGACATGGATAGGGCGGATGACCTATCTTAGTGAGTTATATCCTAAACTCGTGTTTGTATATTGTGGACATCTTTATAGTTGAGATTATGATACTCGTGTTTGTATATTGTGAACATCTTTATAGTTGAGATTATGATACTCGAGTTTGTATATTGTGGATTTAGAACTTATGATATGTGTGTATTGTTTGTTGTGAAAATTATTATTGTGGATTTGGAACTTATCGTGATAAGTGAATGTATATATTTCGATTGTTTGTAAAAATTGATTGGATGAGAGGTTTAATTGGGAAAATTTGGATTGTATCATTGCGAGATGTTTTGGAATGCGTGTGAAATGTCGTTTGGAGATTTGTATGTACAGGGAATATATATATGTACAGGGAACTGAGTATATATCACCAGATTTTTTTTAGCTGCTGATACTTATCGCTGACGGGCTTCCCGTCTGACGAGTTCCCCGTCAGCGATACTTATCGCTGACGGGAAGCCCGTCAGCGATATTACAAACATCGCTGACGGGTCCCCGTCAGTGATAAGTATCGCTGACGGGAATCCCCGTCAGCGATGGAGAAACATCGCTGACGGTAATCCCGTCAGCGATGTTTCTCTATCGCTGACGGGCTTTGCCGTCACCGATACCGCCGTCAGCGATAAGTATCGCTGACGGCATCCCGTCAGCGATAGTCCTT
>NC_033800.1:28480052-28516949 GCF_001876935.1 Asparagus officinalis
GACGGCCCCCCGTCAGCGATAGTCCTTTCCTGACGGGACTATCGCTGACGGCGTATCCTTGACGGGACGCCGTCAGCGATACTTATCGCTGACGGGAATTGGGGCATCGCTGACGGGAATGCCCGTCAGCGATACATGATTTTCCACTAGTGAGATGAGCGACTTACAGGACGCGCTTAATGCACAGAATTTAGAGAAGACCATCATGGGCCAAGAGAGACCACCTAAATATGAAGAGTCGGTATGGGAAAAGATAAATAGGAACGCTTGTGGGGTGATCAGGTCCTGTTTGGAATAGGAGTTGAAGTATGATGTGATTAGGGTGACGTCTGTAATGAAGATGTGGGAGATTCTCAACAATAAGTATCTGTCGAATAGTGTTGAGAACTGTTTGCACTTGCTACGAAGATTATTTAGATTTTAGATGTTCTGAGGCACCTCACTAGCGGCTCATGTGAACAACTACACCAAGTTATTGTCGGACTTAGTGAATGTTGATGAGAAGATATCAGATGAGTACAAGGTGATTATTTTGTTGGGCTTCTTACCAGATGAGGAGTATGATACTTTCATGCTCACTCTGTTGAATGAGAGATCTTCTATCAGCTATAGTAAAGTTACTAACGTTTTAACGAATTATGATTTAAGGAGGAATGATAAGGAGACTTTCCGCGCTAGCACTTCAGGAGAGGCATTGTCGACGAGAGGTAGAAGCCCATGTTAGACCCTAGAGGGGGGTGATTAGGGTCTTATGCTAATCTAATCCGATTAAATGCCAATTAAAATTAATTAACAAGTTATCCTAGCAAGTATGAAATATAACAAAATATATAAGCTAGGATAAGCAATATGAAGTAAGGGATATATCCTATATGATAAAAATGTATATGCAAGGATATGTAAACTAACACAAGGGGTAAACCATATGAACTAGATAGTGGATCATATAAATAAAGAGCTATGTACAATGGCGATGAGAAATATGAACACAAGTATAAATAAACGCCAAAGCACACTCAAACACAAGATATGATCACGGAGTTCGGACCTTCTGTCCTACGTCTCCGCTCCCCACTCCCGGGGAGAAATCCACTATCCCAACCGGGTTTTCTACGCTCACCCGAATAACGATTACACCTCACAATATCGGTTTTCAACGCTTACCGATCAACGTCACTCCTCACAATCGGTTTTCTAGTTCACCGAAAACTTCACAACACACTCGGTTTTCTAGCTCACCGAAAACCTTACACAACTCTCAATGTAACAAATATAAATTTATTCTCTACAATAGATGAGAACACAATGAAGCACAACTCTATGTTACAATCTCTCACAACCCTAATATACTATGTATGCAAATATAATAAGCTCAAGTGGGTGTGTGTAACAATGAGTAAATAAAATCAAATCAACTAAACTCAATTATAAAATCTAGCTTAAGAATAATGAAAATCAAACAAGTATATAAATGTAAAGCTAGAGTTTGAGTTTAGAAAACTTCTCAATTGATAACAAGATGGAGAGATGGAGATTGAAGCCCCAACAAGAAGATAATCTCCTCCACTTGAAGCCCCACCAAGATGGAGAGATGGAGATTGAAGCCCCAACATATGAGCGGTCGACCGGTGCGGTCGACCAAAATCTGATACTACAGTAAAACAGGTTTTAAAGCTGATTTTTAAGAATTTGGAAAATTGTTAAAAATAACAAATGAAGTCCAAAAATAATAAAAGTTTGGGAAATATATATAAACATGTAAATGAACATGTTACAAAAAGAATTTTCCAAATTACATTTCCCATTTGTGAAAAATCATTATTTTGCAAAATAGTTCAAAACACGAAAATGTAAACATGTGAATTTTGATATTTTGGCTAAACCATGTTTTGAAACTTTGCACAATGATTATATAGACTTAATAAAATATGTATATGATTATTGTTAAGTCTAAAAACTAAGAATATAGAATTTTCACAAAATTGCATATTCTATGCAATGTTTTCAAAAACACAATAGTAAATATAAAATATGTGATTTCATATTATAAACATGAAAACCCAAAACCATGCATGTATATGTATAACTATATATATACATAGAAAACAAAACTTATGTATATATATATAACTATATATATATACGAAGAAACCAATAAATGTGTGTGTATAGATATTGAGCTTAAAGTACTTAACACACATAATATAAAATCTAAACTAAAGTTACCCAAGCAATGATCTTGATCTTCAATTAAGCTTGACTTGGTACACTTGCGGATGAAGCTTGAACTTGATCTTTAACTTGAATTGCATGTTGCTTCACTCCACAATTCCGCCAACCTCCCATCATCAAAATAAGAAGGCCAACAATCTCCCCCTTTTTGATGATGACAAACAATTTACAAAAAGAAATATATGCATGAATACAAATGAATATATAAATTATAATTCACATGCATATAACCAAGGAAAATGTATACTCACAATATTTCTCCCCTTTTGACAACATCAAAAAAGGGGACAAAAGAATTAAGAGAGCGAAAGCTCCCCCTATCAATAAGCATAGGTGAGTATAAAAACAAACATAGAATAGGGAATAACTCCCCCTATCAAAATGCCATATAAAATATATGCAATAAAGATCATGGCAAACATATGTGAGCAAGTATAGAAGCTAAAAGCAACTCACATACAAAAGGATAATGAGAATACATATAAATATGTAAGTATGAAAAATCATATCAAAGAGTATAAAAGCCATGTATTAAAGTAGATTTATGAAATCAAAAGAAAAGGAACATGAGAATCATGCAAAATATTTTCAAATGAAAATCAACCAAATGAAATCATAAATCAAGATTTGAGTCCAAAACCAATGTTTGATCAATAAAGAAAAATTTTCTTTGTATAACTTGATCAAACTACTCATATAATACATTATAAGGCACGAATAGATAATCCATGAGTACAAACATATAAATATCATCATATAAGTAAAATATAATGAATTTAAAGCAATAAATCAAAACAAACTCTTTGACAAAAGAATTTTAAGAGAGGCAACAATATATCAAGCTCTTAAGCTTGTATCAACCCTTATAAACATTTTGGCACCCGGTGAACAATATTTGGGAATAAACACCCAATAAATCTGGAGGGTTACATAAATAAAAACCTCTCATCAAAACACAACAAATAATCATGAAAACAAAAGAATTGATAAAAAAATTTGTTTTCATATACAAAAATTTCAAAGTATAATTTTCAAAACCAAGAAAAGAAAAATAAAAACACTAAAATTCTTGGTTTAAATATCAAATTTGTTTTGGTACCCAAGTAATGTTGGTACCAAAAGGTTTAGGAACATGATTCCTATCATTTAAGCTCAAAGCCCTAGGGTTATGAACCCGTTTGGGCGCATGTGGTGCACTAACATGGTCAAAGTAATATTCTCTCAAATGACTCTTCTGATTACAATTTGTGCAATGAAAGAGATACATTTGTTTTTGTGGACCATTAGCTCGTGCACGGGAATCATTTGCATATAAAGATTTTTCTTTTAAATTATATCGCAAATGAGAAGCATCATTAAACAAAGGTGGTTTACTTGAGATATTTGGCAAGTTTGAATATTTTTTTCAAATCATAACAAAACTTTGCCAAATGGCCAAATCTACCAATAACATCACATTTAAAAACTTGTGGTCTACTAGAAATATTTGGCAAATAAGATTTCTTTTTCAAATCAAAACAATATTCGGCCAAATGATCAAAACGACCACAATGATCACACTTGAACACACTAGCATGCTTATGATGAACTTTGTGAGAATGAGCATGTGAATGTGTAAGTGTAAAAGATGAAGAAGCTACATGAGATGCACAAGGAGCATTAGAATTCTTACCGATCAACGTCACTCCTCACAATCGGTTTTCTAGTTCACCGAAAACTTCACAACACACTCGGTTTTCTAGCTCACCGAAAACCTTACACAACTCTCAATGTAACAAATATAAATTTGTTCTCTACAATAGATGAGAACACAATGAAGCACAACTCAATGTTATAATCTCTCACAACCCTAATATACTATGTATGCAAATACCATAAGCTCAAGTGGGTGTGTATAACAATGAGTAAATAAAATCAAATCAACTAAACTCAATTATAAAATCTAGCTTAAGAACAATGATAATCAAACAAGTATATAAATGTAAAGCTAGAGTTTGAGTTTAGAAAACTTCTCAATTGATAACAAGATGGAGAGATGAAGATTGAAGCCCCAACAAGAAGATAATCTCCTCCACTTGTGAAAACCAAAACAGCTTTAAACCAAACCCTTAAACAAGCTTAAAACAAGCTTAAACTCTTGTTAAAATCTTTTAAACCATTCTCTTGCTTACTTATAAAATCTGAGGTAAGGGGGTATATATATGAAACCCCAAAGGAAAGAGAAAGCCAAGAAAAAGACCAAAAAACCACTCTGCAACGGCTCTAAGAAAATAGCCGTTGAGATTGATCTGACACCACGGCGGTCGACCAAAAATATTCGCGGTCGACCGCGATTCAGATCCCAAACTCAGAAAACAGACAGAGACTGGTGCGGTCGACCGATGGAAATATCGAGCTCTCGGTCGACCGCACCGGTCGACCGACAAACTCTCTGCTGCCCACTGTCGACTGAACATATGAGCGGTCGACCGGTGCGGTCGACCGAAATCTGATACTACAGTAAAACAGGTTTTAAAGCTGATTTTTAAGACTTTGGAAAATTGTTAAAAATAACAAATGAAGTCCAAAAATAATAAAACTTTGGGAAATATATATAAACATGTAAATGAACATGTTACAAAAAGAATTTTCCAAATTGCATTTCCCATTTGTGAAAAATCATCATTTTGCAAAAATAGTCCAAAACACGAAAATGTAAACATGTGAATTTTGACATTTAGGCTAAACCATGTTTCGAAACTTTGCACAATGATTATATAGACTTAATAAAATATGTATATGATTATTGTTAAGTCCAAAAACTAAGAATACAGAATTTTCACAAAAATTACATATTTTATGTAATGTTTTCAAAAACACAATAGTAAATATGAAATATGTGATTTCATATTATAAACATGAAAACCCAAAACCATGCATGTATATAAATATATATGACTATATATATGCATAGAAACTAAAACTTATGTATATATATATATGACTATATATATATATATATATATATATATATATATATATATATATATATATATATATATATATATATATATATATATATATATATATATATATATATATATATATATATATATATATATATATATATATATATATATATATATATATATATATATATATATATATATATATACACGAAGAAACCAATAAATGTGTGTGTGTATATGATATTGAGCTTAGAGTATCTAACACACATAATATAAAATCTAAACTAGATTACCCAAGCTTGATCTTGATCTTCAATTAAGCTTGTCGATGATAGACCCACTTGTGCCCACACGAGATGCACCATCGAAGTACAGTCACCAGCCTTCTTCCTGCGAGGTTGCATTGACCTTGTGGGTTTTGTCTGGCATGTCCTCAAAAAGGTCAATCTTTGACTCGAGCGGGTCAATGACCATGAGATCGCAGATTGCTTGTCCTTTGACAAACTTCTGTGGCATGAAGTGGATATAGTATAGATATATCAAGAGTGCCCATCGTGCCAGGCGCTAGTTCAAGGACCCAAGCTGTGTCATGAAGACTCGGATCGGATTCATCCGGGAAATGACATGTATGGTTTGACCAACCAGGTAGTGTCGCATTTTCTAAATTGTGAATACTAAGGCTAGACATTCCTTTTCGACCATAGGGTATCGCCATTCAGCTCCTTGAAGGGTCCTACTCAGGTAATAGATGCCTTGCTTGTAGCTGGCATTGTCGTTTTGTGCTAAGTGAGTGTCAAGAGAATGCTCCATTTCTCTCACATAGATTAGGAAGGGTTTGCCTGAGACCGGGGCCGCCAAGATTGTGTTGACCTTCTTGTTTTAATGATGATTTACAAACAATATACATCTAATATTGTTTGTCTAGTGTTTGTGTTTTATATTTATTCTAGGCAAACAATATGTTGGAGGATGGATAGAATTGCGCATTCACGATCATGTCCAATGGAGGTTGGCGGAATTGTGGAGTGAAGCAAAGTACATTCAAAGTTAAAGATTCAAGTTCTAGTTTCATCCACAAGTGTACTAAGATAGAGCTTCGTTGAAGATCACAAGCTTGGGTAAATTTAGTTTTAGGTTTTATATTACAAGATCAAGCTTGGGTAATTTAGTTTAGGTTTTATATTATGTGTGTTAGTACTTTAAGCTCAATCATATACACACATACACGTTTTGGTTTTATATATATATAGTTATATATATATAGTTATATATATATACATATATGTTTTGGTTTAGCTACATAGATATGAAACAACAAACATAGCTTTTCACATTTTCATTTGTTTCATATTATATTGTGTTTAAGAATATATTGCATAGAATATGCATATTTATGAAAATATTGTATTTCTAGGTTATAGATTTCATAACAACATTTTATATCTTTTATCAAGTCTATACAATTATTTCATAAGGTTTCAAAATGTTGTTTAAGTCAAAATATCAATTTTTAGGTTTTCATATTTTTGAACATATTTGTAAAATGATGATATTTTACATTTGGGAGGTCCTTTTTAAAAAACAGTTTTTGTAGTATGTGTATTATCATGTCGACAATCATTTCCCAAAGTTTTATATTTTTTAGAATTTATTTGATATTTTTAAATAGGGTTTCAAAATTATCAAACTGCTTCTAAACCTGTTTTTCTCATATATCAGTTTGTGGTCGACCGTCACGGTCGACCGCCCTTGAGTCTAGAGACTCAGGATGGTTTTTGATAGCTCGCGATCGACCGTGGCGGTCGACCAGATGCAGTCCAGAGAGTTTCACGGTCGATCGCCACAGTCGACCGTCTGTTGTCCAGAGCCAAACCCTGGCCTTTTTGCTGCTCACGGTCGACCGCGAGTTTTCCACGGTCGATCGCCGAATTGTCATTTAGTCTCTAATGGCTAGTTCCAACTGAGATTGTCTGAGAGCTTTTTGGTCTTTTCTGTTGGGTTTTTGGCTGAGATTTTGGGAGGCTATATATACCCCCTTGCTCTCATCTTTCATGAATAACTAAGAGAATGTTTTAAAGAAGTTTTAAAGAAGTTTTAAGTTTGTTTAAAGGGTTTGTTTTGTGAAAACAATTTCACAAGAGCTTGAGGAAGATCATCTACATTGTTTGAGCATCCAACTCTTCTACCTCTCCCTCTTGATCTATTGAGAAGTTTTCTAATCTCTATTTCTAGCTTTGCATCTATTTGTTTGATTATCATTTTATTAAAGCTAGTTTTATATTGAGTTTAGTTGATTTGATTTCACTCATTGTTTACACACACCCACTTGAGGTTATTGTATTTGCATACATTGTATATTTGGGTTGGTGAGAGTTGTAATAATTGAGTGTGAGCTTTCATTGTGTTCTCATCCATATTAGAGAACAATCATTTATTGTAATTATGCTTATTGTGAGGATCACTTTGTAATACACTTGTACACTGAGAAAAGTGTGTGACGAGAGTTAGGGATCGTCCCAAGAGGAGTGGCGTCGGTTAACAAACCTAGGGAGAGGTTGTATCTGAGAACTTGAGGGAGACACGTCTAGTTCCAACACTTGAGAGTGTGTAGAGTGGGATTGCAAGAGTGTGTGAGTTGTCGAGTTTTCGATAAACTAGAAAACCGTATTGTGAGGTGTAAATGTTATTCTGGTAAGCATAAAAAACCCGATTGTGATAGTAGATTTCTCCCCGGGAGTGGGGAGCAGAGACGTAGGACGGAAGGTCCGAACTCCGTGATCATTTGGTTGTGTTTGAGTGTGCTTTAGCATTATTCTTATTTGTTCTCATTGCTCATATTGTCATTGTCTCATTATTTAGTTTGCCCACTATCTAGTTTCAAATTGTTTACCCTTGTGTTAGTTTCATATCCTTGCATATATATCTCATAGTATATCTCATTGCTAGGATATATTCTTTTGTTCATATTGCATATTCTTGCTCATAATTAGTTGTATATCTATCTTACAAGAATATATTTGTTAATAAATTTTAATTGGTATAAAATTGGATTAGATTAGCATAAGACCTTAATCACTCTCCTCTAGGGTCTAACATATCCCATATCTCGACCTCCGAGGTAGCTGTCTCTTGGCTCACACGAACGACATCACTGTTTCATAATTAATTAACGGCATCGTCGTTTCATATTTATTTAACGACATCGTCATTTCATATTTAGTTAACGACATCGTCATTTCAGGGCCGCCTTTCGGTCTCCGATTAACAGTATCGCCATTTAAGCCATCTCTCAGACTCAAATTAATGGCATCGCTGTTTTAAGACTATCTATCGGTCTCATATTAATGGCATCGCCGTTTCATATTTATTTAACGGAATCACTATTTCATATTTAATTAACAGCATTGCCATTTCATATTCAATTAACAGGATCGCTGTTTCAGGGCCGTCTTTTGGTCTCCAATTAATAAGATCGCCATTTAAACTGTCTCTCAGACTCAAATTAACGGCATCGCTATTTTAAGACCGGTTATCGGTCTCATATTAACAGCATCACCGTTTCAAGCAGTCTCTCGGCTCCAAATCAATTTGGAACATGGCAAGAATTGATGATGATAGGCTGGCCAAGCTTTGTGCCAAATGCAGCATAGACGACGAAGATGGCCCTGTTTTCTGTCAACTAAGGACCAAACAGATTCGCCTTCCCTTAACAATTGTCTCTTGGGAAAGGTTTTTGGTAGGAAGATTGCTAATAAAGATGGTCTTGAGCGTGTCCTTAGGAACGTATGGATTATAGATGCCCCCTTCCAGGTGGAACATTACAGTGGAAGGAATACTTTTTCTTTTCAGATTTGGTTCCGATACAGATAGGGAGAAAGTGCTTGATGGTGGGTCATGGTATTTTGAAAGGAACTTGCTCAATTTGATTGTTCCTCGTAGGGTCGGTGCCCCAACTTCTCTGGATTTCTCTTCAAAATTATTTTGGATAAATGTCAAGAATGTACTACTGACTGCTATGAACGAGAGGTGCGCCAGAGACTATGGCTCGCTCATAGGAAAACTTAAAGGTATTGATTTGTGGGATAACAAGATGTGACTGAGAATTCACGTGGATATTACTAAGCCTCTAAAAGAGGCATATGTGTTTGCTTTGAAAAGACTGGGGAGATTGAGAAGCTCTTCCTCACCTATGAGTGACTTCCTGACTTTTGCTTTTCATGTGACATTATTGGCCACAAAGCTGCTGAGTGTGACAAACGAAGTGTACAAGTCAATAGTATTTTTATCACATCCAAAAGCAGATATGGTTCTTAGCTTAGAGAACCCCCTCCATCTTTCAAGGCCTTTGAGACTCGATCTTCTGGAGCAACTGAAGCAGGTCGTGAGGGGCAGAAACAACCATCATCTCGGGTGGTCTGAGATGATACTCAGGATGATGATTCACGTGCTAGTGCTCCACTACAGATCATTTTAGTCACGGTGAGGTGTGAAACCCCTCTTGTACCCTTGCACTTGGATACCGGTGTTGGCTCTAATTTGCATAACATTACAGTTTCCACATCCACCTCCGGAAAGCATGCTATATCGACCTAGAAGAAGCTTGCTAGAGGGTCTAGGTAGCAGGGCTCTGAACAGAAAGAGAAAGGAGACAAACACAGGAAAGATTCTCTGAAGGATCATCCGAATGTATATGAGAAGAGGGCACGATTAGTGATTTCCAGTCCAGATTCTACTCTTGTTGAGACGCACCCTGGTAGCCAAGGGCGTCAGGAGCTATGAGTTACTTTTGTTGGAACGTTCAGGGACTGGAGAACCCTGAAACATTGACTACTTTTCACAGATTGATGCGGACTCATTTCCCAAGTCTAGTCTTTCTTTCAGAGACTATACTTTATGGTAGGTGGGCGCAAATAATAAGATCTCAGTTGGGTTTCCAGAATTGCTTTGTGGTGGATAGTAGAGGTAGAAGTGGTGGACTCATGTTACTATGGGCCGATGAAATGGATGTGACTATTTGTTCCTTTTCTCCAGGGCACATTTGTTAGCCTCTTTGTTTTGATGATGTTTAACAAACAATTTATCATTAATGTTGTTTGTCTAGTATTGGTGTATTTCTATTTATTGTAGATAAACAACATGTTAGAGGATGGATGGAATTGCGCATTCACGATAATATACAATAGAGGTTGGCGGAATAGTGGAGTGAAGCTATGTAAATCCAAGTAAAGATTCAAGTTTAAGCTTTATCCGCAAGTGTACCAAGTCAAGCTTATTGAAGATCAAGATCAAGCTTGGGTAATTTAGTTTAGGTGTTTATATTATGTGTGTTAAGTACTTTAAGCTCAATCATTTATACACACACATTTTATTGGTTTCTTTGTATATATATGTAGTTATATATATATATATACAACACAAGTTTTTGTTTTTATGTTTACAAATATGAAATTACATATTTCATATTTATTATTGTGTTTTGGTTTAGCTACATAGATATGAAACAACAAACAAAGTTTTTCACATTTTCATTTGTTTCATACTCTATTGTGTTTAAGAATATATTGCATAGAATATGCAATTTTGTAAAAATATTGTATTCTTAGTTTTTGGACTTAACTATAATCATATACATATTTCATTATATCTACAAAATCATTTTGTAAAGCTTCAAAACATAGATTAGCCGAAATGCCAAAATTCATGTGTTTACATTTTCATATTTTGAACTTATTTGCAAAATGATAATATTTTACAAATGGGAAGAGATTTTTGAAAACCAGTCTTTGTAGCATATTCATTATCATGTTTATAATTATTTCCCAAAGTTTTATATTTTTTAGAATTTATTTACTATTTTTAACAGAGCATTGAAACTCACTTTCAAAACCATGTCAGGCTGATAACCTGTTATCAGTCGACCGATCAGTCGACTGATGAAGTCAGTCGACTAATGAGTCGACTGAAGAAAGTGCCTAGAATGTTCATTTTGTTCTCTATTCTATTTTCGTCGACTGACCAGTCGACTGAAGTTTTTCAGTCGACTAAAAATATTTGGCAGTCGATTGATAAGCTCGTATTTGAATACGATGTTCAGCTTATCAGTCGACTGGCGCCGCCTGTCAGTCGACTGACAGCCTGTCAAATGGCTAGTTTTGTACATAATCTATTTCTTGGAATTTGGGAGATTGTTGTCGGATTTCTTTGGGTTTTGGCTGTTGTTTTCTCTTCCTATATAAACCCTCAAATCCCCCACTACTAGTGGTAACCATGAGAGTATTTTAAAACAAGTTTAAAAGAGTTTTATCAAGGGTTTAAGTTTCTTTAAAGTTTGTTAAAAAGCTTTTAAGCAATTGAGAGTTTGTCTTTGTGAAATCAATTCCACAAGAGCTTGAGGAAATCATCTATTGGTGTTTGAGCATCCAACTATTCTCCCTCGACCTCTTGATCTATTGAGAAGTTTTCTAAACTCTATTTCTAGCTCTTTTATATATTTAATTATCATTATTATTAAGCTAGAACTATATTGAGTTTAGTTTTGATTTATATCTCTTTGTTCACATACAACCTATTGAGCTTATTGTATTTACATTCATAGTATTATTTGTGGTGTGGGATTGTGACATTGAGTGTGAACCTATATTGAGTTCTCATCTATTGTAGAGAACAAATTTGTTGTATTTGTGCCTAATTGTGAGTGTGATCTCGTGGAGATCAATTGTGTGTTGTAGAATTTTCGGTTAGCTAGAAAATCGTATTGTGAGGTGTGAACGTTTTTCGAGTAAGCGTAGAAAACCCAGTGTGTTAGTTATGAGATTGTAAACGTTGATCGATGAGCGTTGAAAACCAATATTTTATGGTGTAAACGTTATTCGGATGAGCGTACAAAACCCGGTTGTGATAGTGGAGATCTTCTCGAGGTGAGGAGCGGAGACGTAGGTCGTAGGGACCGAACTCCGTGAACATATCGTGTGTTTGAGTTTGCATTGGCGCACTTATTTTTGTTCATCTTATTGTGCCTTTGTCTCTTTGTTTATATTCCTCACTATCTAGTTTAGATTATTTACCCTTGTGTTCTTTATGCAGGGAGATTGAGTCTATCATTATGAGATTCTGGTGGGGATCAACTTCTAGTGAGAGAAAGATTCACTAGGTTAGGTGGGATAAGGTGTGTCGTGTAAAGTCAGAGGGTGGTCTAGACTTTAGAGATCTACAGATGTTTAATCAGGCATTGGCAGCTAAGCAGGCATGGAGAATCATTCAGGACCCTTCTTCTCTAGCTAGTAGGGTTTTGAAGGGAAAGTGTTTCAAGGACTCAGACTTCCTTTCAGCTGGTGTCTGCCCTGGATGCTCTTATTTATGGCGGAACATTATATGGGGGAGAGAGCTCCTGGCTCGAGGTCTGAGATGGAGGATAGGTGATGGCCAGAGTGTCTCTATCAGTGCTGACCCATGGATCCTAATGCCCTTTTCTTTTAGGCTAATTACTTCTCCGATCGACCATTCCAGAAGGGTGGCTGAGCTGATCTCTGCTTCGGGTACTTGGAATCATAAGCTGATTGCTAGCTCCTTTTGGCAGGTAGATCAGGAGGACATTTTATTTATCCCACTGCCGCCTTCTCCTGTCCCTGACAGACTCATTTTGCATTATAAGGAGAAGGGGTGCTACACAATCAATAGTGGATACCGACTTCTTCGCCACACTATGCCTCATACTGTTTCCACCTTGGATTCTAGGGTAATGAAGTGGTTGTCCTTGATCTGGCATGCGGAGATCCCACCGAAGATTAGAGTATTCCTTTGGCCTATGTTCTATGATACTCTCCCCACCTTAGCTGGTTTATCTCATAGGGGGATCTCTATGCCCCCTAGTTGACGCATTTGCTCTGCTGCCTTTGAGACCGTCCTTCATATCTTCACCGTCTGCTCATTTGCTCGTTTAGTGTGGGAGTCTTTAGATCTTTAGGAAGTGATTAATGGTTTTCGAGGCACGTCTTGTGATGATTTCATTTTCCATCTCACCTCTGTTTGCCCTGGGGACTCTTTGGCTTTAGCTTTCACAACCATGTGGTTTATATGGGGGGGAAGGAATATGCATTCTCATGGTGGTGGTGTTAGAGAGGTCTCGGTCTTGGTGACTCGGATTCTCTGTTTTGTGGAGGAAGGGGATAGAGTTAGAGGTCTCTCCCGTGATATTGTCACATCTTTCAAATGACCTTCTGCTTGGTATCCCCCTACTCCTAGTTTGCTGAAGCTCAACACAGATGCTGTCGTTCCTCTGGAAGAAGATATTATTAGTTTGGAAGGTGTTATTTGGGATCACCATGGACATGTGATTTGTTGTTACTCTATGGGGATTAAGGGTCCTATGTTTGTGGATCATGCGGAGCTGTTAGCTGTCCTGGAAGGCATTCGCTTTGTTCGACGTATGAACTGGAGGATTTCATTGGTGGAAATTGACTCTCTAAAGGTTGTCTCCTTGGTGGACTCTCCTTCTCCTTTTGCTTCATTGGTTCCTATTGCAGATGAACTCCGCGCTGGTCTGACTATTACTAGCTGCTCTAAAGTTTCTTATGTAAGGTGCACTGGTAATGGTATTGCTCATTCCCTAACTAAGTCGGTTGATTGTTTGTTCTTTTATTTTTTTGTCTGTTTCTGTCCATTTATTTTTGAGACAGAGTGTTGTTGAGGACTTGACTGGTTAGGTTACCCTACCTGCCTTTAAAAAAACAACCAACAATGTGTTCTAGATTTGAAATTAGTTTCCTTTATTCGCTGAAAAGTAACCAGACAGCCCTAAAGCTAATACAAGTTGAATCTTGATTGATCACCTACCCAAAACTATATCCGAAACAACTCATTCTTTGCATCGTATGATTTAACTTTAGCAAACTTTGCTGCGATGAAATTAACTTGGTAATTAAATGTACAATCTATATAAATGCTATTTGTTAAGAGATTAATGAGTATTCTTATCATAGGAGGAGATTTCTCTCATTGTCGCCTATGTGTCACAATCTCCACAATCCTCATAAAGTAGACACAAATCACCACCAACTCACACACTTTCTCCTACTTTATGAGGATGGTGAGGAGTGCATCACATAGACATCAAGAAGGAAATCCTCTCCTATGACAAGGATACTCATTAATCTTATTTGTTAAACTACTATAGTGCTACTGAAAACATAGCGCATGATCATTTTAATTACTTAAATATGTAGGGATTAATGTTTAATTTTTAATCATAATTTATACTTTTTCAAGTGCTCTTTTTTGACGTGCATTGTTTGGACAAAGAGCATGAAAAATATAAAACAGACAACCTATTAGTTTATAAATATAAATATAAATACAAATAAATATGAATATATATACACACACTGCTACCACTACTGTCATTATTACTTTGTGACGAAAATAACATATCCCTTTTGTACTACTAAATGTGTCGATTTGGGTTTTTTTATTTACCTTCTCGTCTCTACATCAGTCTTATTAAATAATTTTTTTAGGGTCTGATTGTTTGACTAAAAAAGGGGGAAATCAAAGAAATGGAAAACTATTTCTAAGAAGAAATATTTTGGGAGTGTTTGGTTTGCTAAAAAAAGAAGGAAATTAAAAAAATGGAGATGAGATGAAATGAGTTCTCATCTTAGGGGGTGTTTGGTTCAATTTCTAGAAATTATAGGAAATGTTTTCCACCTAAAATATGATTTTCTTGTATTTCTTAAAAAAATTATAGGAAAAGTTTTGAGAAATCAAAAAATATCAATTTTCTTGTTTTTTTTACTTTGCTTGTTTGGTTCAAAACAAGAAAATAGCTCATCACTTTATAGAAAATAACAATATTTGGTAGGTTTTTAATTAAATATGGTATGTGTCAGATTTCTGGTGATTACTTTATAGAAAATAACAATATTTGGTAGGTTTTTAATTAAATATGGTATGTGTCAGATTTCTGGTGATTTCCTCTCATTTTGAGAGGAAATTGCTTTTTGTAAAATTTGGTAGGTTTTGATATTTTTTAGAAAATATTTCTGTAAATTTTTTGTTGAACCAAATACAATTTACAGAAATCTCTGGAAAACTTTTAATTATAAATTTATCATTATCAGATATTTTGAGAAAAATTTTCTCAAAAAGTGTGCAACCAAACAGCCCCTTATTATAGGATGATGTGAGTGATTTTTTAAGAAAACTTGTTTTGATGTTGTTTGGTTGGCGAAAAAAATAAGGAAATGAATTATAAGAAAATTATTTCTTATAATATGTTGTTTTCTTTTGTTTGGTTCATTCTTAAAAATAAGAAAATAGTTGAGATGAGATGAGTTGTCATTATATTATTAGATGATATGACCCACACTTAAGGAAATTATTTCCTAGCTTTTTGAGAGGAAATGTGTGGAAATAGAATATTAATGAGATGAGATGAGTTATCACCATCTTATTGGATGATGTGAGTGATTTGAAATGATGAGATGAGTTGAGTGATGTTGTGGATAAAAATAATATTTTATTAGATATGGTGGATGAGTTGTTAGATAAAAATAATATTTTATTAGATGTCGTTGATGTGGTGGATGAGTTGTTGGATAAAAATAATATTTTATTAGATATGATGAATGAGTTGTTAGATAAAAATAATATTTTATTAGATGTTATGAGTGAGTTTTAGGTATGAAAATGGATGAAATTGTACTTTTTGAGGTTTTTTGTTTTCATTTCTATTTCTTAGTTTTTTTAGGAAATAACCAAACAGGCCCTTTGAGAGAAAGAACAGAATAACTATGAAGAGGCTCCAGTCGCTGTCATGCCTTCAAAAAGGGTACAGATACAATTAAAGGAGCGCACTCCCAACCCTAGAGTATGCTGTATGCTCCTAAATTCTTCTTCTAGTTATGTAAAACATACTAAAACTAGTTTTATATGACGACTATATATACAACTCAAAAAGATACTAAAACTAGTCCCACTAAATTAATTAATTAATTATCTGATTAATCCAAAAAAAGGACAAATTTTTAAAAACAACCATTTTACAAAAATATTCCCCAAAACGACCTGTATTAACTTTAATTATCAAAACCGACCCAATTTCAACCGTGAGGCTAAAACTGGGTTGATTTTGGTAATTAGTGTTAAAACAAGTCGTTTTTTAAAAATAAGTTTCAAAAAGGGTGTGTTTTGAAAATTTGTCCAAAAAACCTATTATCATTTAGTCATCTTTGTCGAATTTCCATGCATTTCTTGTGCAACAAGATAGTTTACTTTTTGGATGAACCACAAAATATAGTAATTTTTAGGTGAACCACCATAATTTTTTTTAAGATTTCGTAAAACCATCATGATACTATGTACCATTAACAAAGTGCTACCAAGTCTCAATTTCTATTTATTTTTTCTGTTAATTAATATGTTGAATCCTTAAAACACCTTTGTGGTGAGAATAACCTATCTTTTATTGTATTTTTCTCGTTAAACAAAATATTTTACTTCCTCCAAAAGTTAGTTAACTCCCTTACAATTTTTTTAATTCCCTCCAAATTAATAATGCCTACTCAGCCTCCAAAAGTTAGTCACAATAGGCATTTATGTCATTTATACCCTTGTTTAACATAAAATGGATGGAAGTTATTATAACTTTGGTAATTCTTTGTTAATAGTGCATATTATCATGGTGGTTTTATGAAAATTAAAAATTTTGTGGTAGTTTTCTTTGAAAAAACCACTATATTTTATGGTGGATTCCTATACAAAAACCATGTTTTTGGGTTTCGGCATATTTATAAATTTACCCTTTAAATCTTGATATATGTAAAATTAACCCCAGTTATCTCACATTAAAGTTTCCTATGCCTCCCACTTGACAAATTTAGTTTTTAAACATAAAATATAACAAATCTATTGACAATGATTGGAAAACTTGACAATTCCCTATTTAAAAGCCAATATCGTTAAGTTTGAGAGGTGGGGAAAAACAAGCCAATGCTAAAGAATTGGTGGGTAATTTTGCAAATACCAGGATTTGGAGGTAAATTTGCAAATACGGAAGATAGGAGGGGTGTATAAATGCAAGGACCCCTCATTTTTTTTGAAGTTCTTTAGTTTAGGACTTGAATGGGCCTCGGCCCATCTGATTAACCACTGAAACCCTAAAACCCTACCCTTTATAAGCGCCAACGCGAGCTAGGGTTTCCTCCTCTGCCGTTTGCGTCCTTTCGCTAGAGAGAGAGAGAGAGAGAGAGAGAGAGGCAAAGCGAGACGACGAAGTAGGAGACGGCGTGGATCTAGATCAACAAAATGGTTCGTTTCCTCTCTTAATCTCACCTTCACTCTGTTGATTCTATTACTTCCCTTAATTTCTGGCAATTCTCTGAGATTTCCCCCCCATTTTTCATAAATTATTGTTTTATTTGTAACCCTAATCGCCAATGTCATTGTTTAAGGGTTTTATCTCATCAAGATCAAACATTGATCTGCATTTTGACCGGTAATGAGAGGGGGAGAGTCTATAACTTAGTTTGATTGCTTCGTTAATTTGAGATTGGTTAATATGGACATGTGCTTCGATTTTTAGTCATCAAGCAATTAACTTGTGAAGCATGGAGCCCAATTTATGCATTGGAACTGGAAATTTCTTGTGTTTGCAGTTTAACATGTGAATTAATCTATTCATCTCGTTTATCAAACAATTGTTATTTTAAGTTATATATCTTTGTAATCTGCAGAATATAAACTGTAAATGAAGCAGGGACTGTCTCGTTCTTTCACTGATCATTGTTTTATTCATAATTCGTAGTGCAGTATGATAACATGTGGTTCACACAATGTTTTCCAAGTTGTGGCTTAAATCTGAGTCTGTTATTTGAACTATTTGGAACAATTCTTGATGCAAAATCAATCAAGCCACTTTTGTCTGTTTGTCGGACTGCCTTTGTTGAGACCAGACAATTTTATATCATTCGGAAAATGGTATAAAAATCATATTAGCTTGTTGAACTGCATGCTTTCGAGATAGAAACCCTTGATGTTCTTTAGCAGTCTCCACCAGTATCTTACTTTTCATCTTTCAAGGTCTTTTGCTAATTAGTTTTTTTAGAGCTGATGTGTTTAGAATTGGCTGTTCTATCTGTTTCTCTTCCTTTTCTTCCAGCTTAGGCTCTACGCCTTGATTATTTGGTCTCTTAATATTACTTCTTAAATTTAGCAATAAAAACTTTAATCTACATTCATTGTATCATTATAATTGTTAGATTGCCCTTTTAACACACATTACTTAAATGCATTTATATTCAGTCATTTTTCCTTTTGAAAATCTATATTGGTGCACTTATTTCGATTATGTATGGTGGGTTTCTAAATTCGTATACACATGCACACACTCTCTCAGAGACTAGCATATCCAAAACAACATTTCTGACGGGAAAGTTAGCTTTGAACTCTGACAAATATGAAATCATTTCTGAATATGATGATGTTACTTTGCTTTTTTTTTAATGTTTTTGAGCCTTTTTTTTTCAGGCTAGAGGACTTAAGAAGCATCTCAAACGGCTAAATGCCCCAAAACACTGGATGCTCAACAAACTTGGTGGTGCTTTTGTAAGTGCAATATCAGTGATTTTACTCCTGAATACTCATTCTAATATTTCAACTATTTCATTCCTTATTTTGAATAAAACCTCTTTCATTGATTAATCAATAATTATCTCTAAATATAGGCCCCCAAACCATCATCTGGTCCGCACAAGGCCAGGGAGTGTTTGCCACTGATCCTCATTCTAAGGAACAAATTGAAGTATGCTCTCACCTACCGTGAAGTCATTGCCATTCTGATGCAAAGGCATGTTATGGTTGATGGAAAGGTCAGGACAGACCAGAAATATCCGGCTGGTTTCATGGGTACGTTTAACTGGTTAGCTTTTTCATATGCGGCAATTTTATGGAATTCTTTGAGAGTTTTGAAAGGAGTATCTACTCGTAATCATTTTATTTGGATTCTTGTCACTAAATTATATAGGTAACTCGTCTAACAATCTGAGTTTCTTATATATGTTTCTACAGATGTTGTGTCGATTCCTAAAACCAATGAAAACTTTAGGCTGTTATATGACACAAAGGGCCGCTTCCGGCTTCACTCCATCAAGGATGAGGAGGCAAAGGTCAAGCTGCGTACTTCTTTATTCTATTAATATTCTTTGTTTGCTTTGTATCATGAAGTAGTGGAAAACACAGACAGAAAACTTCAGTATCAGTTTAGAGAACATTGTTTTAGAGGGTGTTTGGGGATGCTTATTTTTTGGTCAAATTAGCTTTCAAGCTAGCTTTTTCTTCTCTATGCTGTTTGGTAAAGTAATAAATAAGTTAGCTTATAAGTGCCATTTTCAAAATCTGGTGTACCCGAGCTTTTAAAAAACTAGCTTATAAGCTCACTTATATAATTTAGGTTTGACAAAACAAATTTCAATCAGTGTTTTAAATATCGGCCGTCATGTCCGACATGGCGGCCGATATTGCGGATTCGGAGCCTAGCCGCCACGAAATTGTTGAATTTAATACGTATGGCGTTTTTGAGGTCATGTCGGGGACATGTCGGAAAATAGCGGATATATCGGGCGACATTTCGGCCATCAAATATCAGCCAAAATTCAGAAATATCTGTTTCACATTGACATGTTGAAATCATATGATTTGCAATATCTTTCACCTTCTATTTATGTAAAGTTTCACATTGTTTCCCATCCACTACCCATATGGGTGCTTGTTGTAGGTTTTAATTACTTGTTATTGCATGTGTTTTCATTATAATGGAAGGCTATAAGAACACATGAATTTATTTGTATTAGGTGCACATATACTTCGGTTTTACTAGTTTCTTGTTTGGAGAAATGACATATATAATAAAAATCCTGCAATTGTTAGTCGATGCAGTTAAGTAGTTTAGAATAGCAATTACGAGTTTAATTTTCAATTTCAGTAGAATTTTCTTTTTGTTCCTACTAGTATAATGCACGCGCTTTGTATGTGAACATTTTTTTTGTAATCTTTTTCTTTGAGTGTAAAATTATGAAGTGACTTTTATAATAACATAAATTCTTAAATTGAACAATTAATAAATCTTTACATTAATAAATAAAGTTGTGTATAAAGAATTGTATTAGTAATTTTTATATTCTGGATAATTATTATACTTTAATAAGAATTGTCTAAACATATGCAGTTAAGCTGTTCGTGTCTATTTGGTTTTCTATGCAAAAGCAAAAACTTGGTGGTTGCTTGTGAAAATGAAGACCTTCTCATATGTACTTTTTCATATGTTTAGACAATATAATTATCAAGTATGTGAATATTCCATTTATAATATTATATCAACCTATCCGATATGGCAATCCGATATTTTTTTCATGTCCCCCGATATATCCCCGATTTCCGCTATCCGACATGAATTTTGGCCGAGCAACATGAACCCGACATCCGATATTTAAAACCTTGATTTCAATTCTACTCAACCAATTTTTATAGTATTTTCATCATAAAAGCTAAAAGCAACTAAAAGCCAACATAACTTATAAGCTTAAAAAACAAGCCTTCCCAAACCGCCTCTTATTCATTTTTATAGAATCTTATTGGTAAAAAGTGGGTGTTTCATGCCACTAGATATAGGTTTGGGTAAAGTGAGTGCCCCTTTTCTAAATATAAAGCATGAAAGTTTTGAATCGTATAGCTGCAAGAAAGCAACGAAAATCTGTTTTGACTTATATGAGCGTGAGGTGTTTGCAATTGTGGATAAACATTTTTGATCTTATGGTGTGAAATTAAAATGCTATAACGGGCTATGGATGTATGGTTTTTTAGGCTATTGGTTGGTACAGCCTGATAGTAAAGGTTGGATGTAGGGATTTTCCAATTGGTGGGATTGTTGGAATACAGTTGCAAGGAAACCTGATTGGCTAGTCACACTATTCTGTCCTGTCATCTTGTTGGCCTGTGATTGTCTTTCAAATGAAAAAAGCTACTTAGGAAAAGTAACTAAAGCAACTTTTCAGAGGGAACATTTTTCTTTGATATCATGAACAGGAATAAAAAAATTACTAAGAAATTCGTAAATGGTGCATTTACATTGTACCCTTGAACCACATTTTTGGTGTGATTTCCTTTATAATTTGCTGAACCTTTCACATGATTTTGATACCATGCGATGAACTATAGAATTTCAGGTACGGCAAAAAACTGAAAACTAGTCATATTTTAATTTTATATGAGCCTCTTAAAGACGTGCATTTTTTAACAACATACAATTGTTGACTAAAGTCATCTTTAGGATGACATTTTTACTTTTTATCTTACTGCTATCTGTTTAGTATAATTCATTCAATTTGAATAAGTGATTTATTTGTCACCTAATTAGCTGGCTATAGCTGCCTGTACTGAAATGAGTATATCATGTGTTGAACTATAGAATTTCATGTACGGCAAAAAACTGAAAATTAGTCATATTTTAATTTTATATGAGCCTCTTACAATTGTTGACTAAAGTCATCTTTAGGATGACATTTTTACTTTTTATCTTACTGCTATCTGTTTAGTATAATTCATTCAATTTGAATAAGCGATTTATTTTTCACCTAATTAGCTGGCTATAGCTGCCTGTACTGAAATGAGAATATCCTCTGCTATCATCATTATGCTAAATAAGCTATGTATTACTTTTCTCATTATTGTTCCTCATCTGCAGTTCAAGCTTTGCAAGGTGCGATCTGTTCAATTCGGGCAGAAAGGCATTCCTTATCTCAACACATATGATGGTCGAACTATTCGCTACCCTGACCCACTCATCAGAGCAAACGACACAATAAAGCTCGACTTAGAGACGAACAAGATCGTCGACTTCATCAAGTTTGATGTCGGTAATGTCGTCATGGTGACTGGCGGGAGAAACACTGGGCGTGTTGGAGTCATCAAGAACAGGGAGAAGCATAAGGGTACATTTGAGACTATCCATGTCCAAGATGCCACTGGCCATGAGTTTGCTACTCGTCTTGGCAATGTGTTCACTATCGGCAAGGGGACCAAGCCTTGGGTTACTCTGCCTAAGGGCAAGGGTATCAAGCTCAGCATTATCGAGGAAGCTAGGAAGCGTGCCGCTGCTGAAGCTGCGGCTGCTAAAACCAGCGGTTGATTGAAGATTTTGTGTTCCAATATATTTTTTTGTTAGGGTTTTCATAGTACTCGAATTTGGAGAGAAGGCGTTTGAATTATTTGGCCTGTGTTTTGATCGTTGGATACCTTGTGTTTATTTCTTTTCTAGGTACATGTGGTAAAACTTGTTAATTTGCTGAAGTTTTCGTAAGAGCGCCTTCTTAGCGTTAAATTATTCAGGGTTCAAGCCACAGTGATCGCTGTTGATTCTGTGATGTGCGTTTTTTTGAATTTTTAAAGGGATTTACTTGGTTTCGTTGAGGTATTTATTCCTTGCTGTTTGGGTTGTGGAATTCATTTTCGTCTGCGCTGGGGCTTGTTTTGTATGCTGTTGCTTGTGTATCTTGCTATATTGGTGGCCAAGTGGAGTTTGTAGTTTTTCTTGTTACATCAATTGAAAGCAATTCTTTTGCAAACCTTGTGGTATATATATATGAAAGCCACAGCTCTTCTAGAAATTCTTATTACTAGTTTTAGGCTTGTGAGATGTACGGGTTTGTGTCAAAATATTATTGAAATTTTGAGCAGATTTACATAAAATTATCTACAAATAACTCTTGTAAAGTTAAAAGCCTATTTCACAATTTTTTGCTTTTAGACATGTGATATAAACAGAAGGAACCATAAGTATTTCCGATAAAAAATTCAGATCTCAAAAAGGTAGCCTAAAAATAAAAGGGAACCACAAGTGTTTCCGATAAAAAATTCAGATCTCAAAAAGCTAGCCTAAAAATAGGAAATAGTTTGAACAAGCAAAAATGAATTTTAGGATAAAAAATGACTAATTTTCATATATTGTTCTAGTTGACAAATAAACTCCAACTTCATCAACGAAAACATATCTTGTAATGGTTAAATCACAAGAGTTTGAAAAAAAAAATTTCCATGCATCCAAGTTTTGTATAAAATTAAACTACAAAAAACTATCGTTTAAAAAAAACTTATCTAGAGCTTTATTTTTCTATTAATAAATACAACCTACTTTATTCCTATCTTGCCTTCTCAAGTCTCAAGTCTCCAGTCTCCTACTTTGAGAACCACACACAGAAATTCAATAGCTTAGAAGAAATTTAAAAAATAATCAATTGCTAGATAATCATACAAAAAGTTAAGAATTTAAGCTCACATAATGGAGCAGGCCTGCAAGAGTCACCCAACAAAGTACTTAAATAGTGGGAAAGTGCCAAGTGGCGATTTTAATGATAAGAGATTTAGGGGCTGTTTGGTTTATTTCCTAGAAACCCAAGTTTGAAAGATTACTCATGGAAAATAGGTTGTGGGGGTCTATTTTCATGTTTTCAAGCCCATTTATGACTTTTTGGGAGAAAATGAGTTTCCTTAAATTTGAGACTCATGACGTTACTGTCTTACTAGTGGGTGGGTCCCACATACACAAAATCTCTTTATTTCCTCTCTCTCAACCAAACACAAGAAGAAAAAAAAAAATCAAACACCTTCACGTGGGTGTGTCGGGTGTTTTAATTTCATTTTCTTAGTTTCTTACCCAACCAAATTGCCCCTTGATGTAGTATATAGATTTGCCTTTGTGCCATGTTATGCTAAAGAAAAAATTTATTGTGTATATATTATCTTCCAGCCAATTGTTTATTTGTATCCAAGATTGAAATGACATTATCTCATGAGAGTCGCTACAGTCACACCCTAAACCACACCCCCCAACCACACTCCTCTCTCGCTACAGTGCACTGGGGCCCACATGAGAATTTTAAAGTGCATTGTAACGAGAGAGGAGTGTGATTTAAGAGGTTGTCTCTAGCATTTTCCTTATCTCATCTAGGTTCACTGGAAACAGAGACTACAGGGCGAAATGAAGTAAAAACTTCTTAGCACATACATATTTGTATTGTTACATAGATAGTAGCCCATTTTCGGCAATTTATTTACTTATTTCGTGTAGTAGTAATGGTCTAAATATCCCCGAGGAGTCTTCTAGCAATTTCACCATTCCCCCCTTGTGGGAGGAATCCACCAGGTATGTGCTCATTACCAGTTTCGTAAAGTATTCGAAGCAACTCCTGAGGTGTTCGCGCATAACCAAGGGAATTTTTGTCCGCAGAGACGACGTTCGTGTTTAACTTTTGCTCTGCTCCTAACGTACGAGGAACGAAAAGGCCTTCGTCTTTGATACCACACATCGCTAGTTTGTTTCTCATGTATGATATCCTATCTGTGAATTCTGCTACTGTGATGTTGTACGGGGGAACTGGCATTGTTAGGTTTAGAAAGAGATAGCCTCTTATGATCCCATCTTGCTCAGATTCTACCGTTAATAGCCCTGCCAACAGCTGCAAGAAGAAGAAATTGAGATGGCGAGTGTCTTTTGAGGTACATAACTACCTTCTCTGTGCTGCGTACAATGTTTATTTGGTCTCGTTGTCTATGGCCAGGAAAACATATTATATTGTGCTGAATTGTGCAAGATGATAAGAATTAAGGATGCGTATCAGTATCAGGTATGTCAAAACCTATTCGGTTATCGGAGTAAAGCTTATTTCATCCTTAGCTTGTTGTAGTTTTGCTAGCTTTGGCCCAGTTTTGTTCTAAACTAGTTCTTTTCTAAACCAGGGCGATTGGTTTACCAGAAGCTGGTTTACAAAAGAACTAGTTTAGCGGCTATTTTTTGGCCTAGCTAGGAATAGTTGGCCCAATCTTGGTTAAACTTTTGCCAAACACTTCTCTCCCCCGAATGAGACTAAGACCAAACCTAGTCCCATTTTGAGGAGTCGCCAAACAAGCCCTTAGTTTGTCTTAATTTTGATTTTACTTCAGAAGCTAGATGTTTATGAGTTATAATTCAGGTTCCCTTGGTCATATTTCTATTGGATTGAGCTTGATCGTTGTGTTGTGGTTATATTAAGAGTGTTCCAACTTCTCTTTATTGCTCCCAAAATTATACTTTCATGGTTTCTTAGTTTAAGTTATATGCTACATTTTGAATATGATAGAATTGCATAGGAATCGTACCGAATTGATAAATAATACAGATTTGGCAAATTATGGACAGAACGGTGGACATTAAGAAAGAGGAACTTGGAAAAGTTGGTGAAGCATTCCAGTGGCGAGGACCCACTTTATATTAGAAAAAAGTGCAATTGGTTGTCAAAATTTTGAGAATCAACTTAACATGGGAAAGTTATTGAAGTTATTAAACTGCCATCAATAGAATGGTTGTTTACTTTGTAACTTTGTTACTCCTTCTATATGCATGCATGTCCTATTTTTCTTCTTTTACTTTTATATTAAAAACAAAAGCCATGGCCCATAGCCCAGGTTACAAGGGCAGGCAACCAACATATTGAAAATAGCCAAGAAACGTATTTATGGAAAAAGTTACAATTATCTACCTTATACATTAAAAAAAAAAAAGGACTTGGAGCTTTACCCTTTTTGTAACAAGGCCGTTGAGGTTCTGGTTCGTCCCTACGTAGCCGAGGAGGCCCAGATAGGGTATGCAGTATGATCCAATTAGGTAGTTGAGGGTGTTAGCGTACGGGTCGAACGGAGGGTCAAGATTGTATCCAAATGCTTCGTCCACTAGCCTTGCAAAGTTCTTAGGGCTGAGATCTATCAGGGGCCTTGTGATGCCGCCAACAGTTTGTTTCAAAGCCCTGAACACAAAATAATTTTGTCAGTAAATCACAAGAAAAATTTGAACACCGTGTTAATTTGTATGTGTGAGTTAATATGAAATGGCCACGCGTATAATGTAAAAAATGACGGCTTGAAAACATTGGTGCAGAGCAGATACGTGATACATGGGTGAACAAGTTTAAAAATGTTTTATTGCTTAACGATTATATAGTATTATTATATAGTTCCATTTATTTAAAGAATATTATCGTGAAAGTGTACTATAGCTAATTTACTTGAGTGAAATTTTTTCAATTTGTTTACATGATTTTATGTTCTTTGAATATTTTTTTTTTAAAAAAAAATCTTTAGGAAGCATGCATATTTTTGGGTTATGAGCGGAAGAAGGTTTTTCCAGAGACCTCAAGTGACCAACTTCTTGATAACCAAACTCGGCAATAACCTTCCGTATGACCTCATCAAGATTAGCTTTCCTGACTCCAACCGGAGGAGGACCTCCCAAAGCGAGCTCTGGCTCAACAGCATCAAGCCCGAATCCAAAAGCACCAAATAAGAACCACTCACATTCAATATGCTCGATGTTCTGCGCAAATTGGAGCGGGGGGATATCTTGAGGAAACACAGGAATGCTAATAAGCGGAGGCGTTAGGGGTGCACATTTGGGGAAATCAGTCTCGTGGTCGGGAAATATGGGGGTATGATCGGTTCCATTATCGCCAGTAGTAAGTTTGGGGATATCAGATGCATGGCAAGTAAATTCGAGGAGCAGAAAGAAGAAGCTTAGGAGGAGAGGAGAGATGATTTTAGGAGCCATATTTTGAAAACATGCACAAATGGTTGTATTCCTGTGTGGACTGTGCATGGCTATTTATCGAGGCAAGATAGGTGTGATGTCTTTGTTGAATGATGGAAGTCAATAGAGTGTCGAAAATAAATTTCTAGTTTAATCCAAAGTGGTTTATAGTCACATTCAAGATGGATATTTTATTAGTAGCTTGTGATAGCATGATGATTCGACATAAAATCTGCTTGGCATCTCGCGGGATGTACTTCGATAGTATTGTTCGTAAGTTGCGCATTTCTTCCTTTAAACGATTCATTTGCTGGATCTTGTTTTGTGTAAATTAAGTTTAGGAGAAAATGTAGTGTTTGTATGCGTTGCTAACTTTGTGAATATGATCCTCAATGCATGCAATCTACGACGCTGAGACTTATTTAAGAAGAAAAAACTATTCAAGTGTAGTTTGAGGGTTAGCGGTTTTATGTAAAAATTATAAGAGGCAAATTTAGAAAATCAAGCTAGTTGAGGTACAAGGTGTTTGTTGCGTGCAGCGAAAATTTCGGCAGCACTTCGGCAGCACAACAAGAGAGTCAAATCGCAATAAGAATTCCCGTCTCACCAAGGAAACAAGAATCTGAAGCGAATATCTCAACAAAGTGAGATATCAGCTCTTCCTCTCATCAGTTTTAGGACTGACCTGTCAAGGGATCCTAAAAAACTATTACAAATCACACAAAAACGATACAACCAATTTTACGTGATTCGGCAAATTGTCTACGTCCACGGGGCAAGGAGGGGAGAGATCTACTATTAGAGTGAGAGAATACAACTAGAGTTTACAATCACTCAATCTAAACCCTCACACAAACTCTCAAACCTCTCACAAAACTCTCTCAAAGGGATGCACAAAACCCTAAAAGGGACTGCTCAATATCTTCTCAACAAAGCCGCTGCCACCTTTCTCCTACAGCCGCAAAACCAAAGTTGAACTCCTTCGTACTTGCGCCTAATCCTTGCACGCACGAAGCCCCTCTTTCTTTCTCTGCTCAAAATAAAATCAACTGCAGCAAACCCCCCCCCAACTTTGTACTTTTCTTTTCTGCAGCCGCACAACCCCACAAGTTCCTTTGCCTACTTTTTCACAAAAACCTAGGTGCATTTATATGCACGAATAATGAAATCGGGTGGGCCTTGAAGCCTTGCACGTGGGTGGCCCCCACTATAAATGCGTTCACAATTCTCCACCTCGGTGAAGTTTCTTTCAAAACTGAGCCGACACCAAAGCATCCAAATATCCCACTTGTTGTGTCCAGTACGAACTCAATCCACAACAAGTCAAGAACCCGAACGAGAGTCCAAACAATCTCACCCCCATCAAATAAACAACTAATCCAAACCGGCTGCATCATAAAGACTGCCTACGTATCCTCTTGCTCAAGGAATCAAGCCGTCCGTAGTTCATCCAAATGGCCGCCAACAGCCTCAACAATCACGAATGTGCAACAAGTTTCGACAATGATCAAACTTGTTGCTTGGAACCACCTTAGTGAGCATATCCGACGGATTATCCTTCGTGTGGACTTTCACAATTTCCACATCGCAATCTTCAAGAACATCCCGAACAAAGTGATAACGAATGTCAATGTGCTTCGTTCTCGCATGAAAAACCTGATTCTTCGCCAAATAGATAGCACTCATGCTATCATAATGAATAGTGACAGATCTCTGCGATATACTAAGTTCCTCCAAAAGTTCTCGAAGCCAAATAGCCTCATTCACAGCCTCCATAACTGCCATATACTCTGCCTCCGTCGTAGACAAAGCCACCGTCGACTGTAAGGTGCATCTCCAATACACCGGCGCACGGGTCAAAGTAAACACATACCCCGTAGTAGACCGACGCTTATCCAAATCCCCGGCATAATCCGAATCAACATAACCAATGTATACCTACCCACCTGTAGTGTCCCGCTCATAAACTAAACCAACATTGAGCGTACCTCGAATGTACCTCAAAATCCATCTCACGGCGTCCCAATGACCCACTCCTAGATCGTGCATGTATCTCGAAACCATGCTCACCGCCTGTGATAAATCCGATCTCGTACATACCATCGCATACATCAAGCTCCCAACCACGTTCGCATATGGAGTCTTCGACATCAACTCACGATCTTCAACTGACTTCGGTGAAAGACCAGCTAAAAGCTTTAAATAGGCTCCCAAAGGTACACTAACTGGCTTCGTATCCATGCTAATATGGAATCGTTGTAGAACCTTCTTCAAATAATCCACCTGTGTCAAACAAATTCTGCCCTTCTTCTTGTCTCTGCCGATCTCCATTACCAAAATGTGTTTGGCCTCACCCAAGTCCTTCATCTCAAACTCATTTGAAAGATAAACTTTCAACTCATCTATAGCCGACCTGGAAATAGAGGCAACCAACATGTCATCGACATAGAGCAACAAATAAATGTACGCACCTCCTTTTAACTTGCGAAAATATACGCAATGATCAAACTGGCTCCGAGTGTACGAATGACCAATCATAAAACCATCAAATCGCCTATACCACTGTCGAGGAGACTGCTTCAAACCGTATAGCGATTTCTTCAACCTGCAAACCAACTTATCTTTTCCTGTAGCTCGGAATCCCAATGGCTGAGTCATATATATTTCTTCATCAAGATCACCATGAAGAAATGTCATCTTCACATCCAACTGATCTAACTCCAAACCATACTGTGCCACCAAAGCTAACAAAATCCGAATCGAAGAGTGCTTCACCACCGGAGAGAAAACCTCATTATAGTCAATACCTTCCTCCTGTGCATAGCCCTTCGTAACTAACCTAGCTTTGAACCTTAATAGAGTGCCATCAATGCCCTCCTTCTTCGTGTATACCCACTTGTAACTAATTACCTTCCTCCCCTTTGGAAGCTCAACAAGCTCCCATGTATCGTTCTTATGAAGAGATTCTATCTCCTCCTGCATAGCCACCTGTCACGAATCAGCCTCTGAACTCTGCTCGGCCTCTCTGAATGTAGTAGGCACCAACTCATCGATACTCTCCACCGGAAGTGCATACGTAACTGTGTCGGCATACCATGCTGGCATTTGTATGTTTCTCCTCTATCTCCGAACCGCAATAGAATCCTGAACCTGAACCGTTGGTCCCTGATCCTACACATCAGTACTCGTATCTCACGTGTCATCGTCGTGCTCGCCCGGCGTCACCTCAGTCGGTACTCTAATGGATACTATACCATCTGGACAATGTGAAGCTGCATCGATCTCCACCACCTGCGATATCTCTTGCGTCGGGTCGCTCTCCACCTGATGAGAGCTGGGAAGCTTCAAGATAGAAGCCTTATCGAACGTGACGTCCCTACTCAGCATAATCCTTCTATCAACTATATCCCATAGCTTGTATCCCTTGATACCACGCTTGAATCCTATAAATATGGCCTTCCTAGCTCGAGGTTTCAATTTATCAGTTCTAACATGATAATATGCAGGGCACCCAAATATCTTGAGCTGGTCATAATCGTGTGCTGGCTTTCCCGACCATATCTCCATAGGGGTCTTCTCCTCAATCGCAGATGAAGGCAGCCTATTAATGAGGTGGCTCGCATATGTAAGTGCCTCAGCCCAAAAGATCTTCTTCAAACCACTCTGCGACAATAAGCATCGAATCTTCTCCAGTAAAGACCGATTTAGTCTCTCTGCCACCCAATTCTGCTGCGGTGTATGAATAACCGTGAAGTATCTCTCTATGCCCTCGTCTCAACATAGCTGCTGAAAGGGGTCTGAAGTATATTCACCATCATTGTCGGATCGTAATGTCTTGATCTTTCTCCCAGTCTGCAGTTCTAATCTCTTTTTCCACTACACAAATAAATCTAAGACTTCACTCTTCTTCGTCATGGTGTACACCCAACAACGCCTAGAATAGTCATCTACAAAAGTGACGAACCAATGTCTACCACCAAGTTATGCAGTCTTGATGGGACCCCAAATATCTGTGTGCACGTAGTCCAGGATGCCCCTCGTCTGATGAATGGCAGTCCCGAACTTCACCTTCATTTTCTTGCCAAGAACACAGTGCTCACAGAACTCAATCTTTCCACTCTTGGCTCCCTTCAATAGCCACTGCTTGCACAATGCCTGCAGTGACTATTTACCTATGTGCCCCAATCTATAGTGCCAAAGTCTGCTCATGTCTGTTTCTGAAATAGCCGAAGCAACCTCGCCAATCTCGGTGCTTCCCTTCAGATAATACAAATTCCGATTGCGGACTCCCTTCATCACCACCAATGATCCCTTAGTAACCTTCGCTACAGCGTTTTCGAAAGTCACATTGAATCCCTTCGCCTCCAAAGCTCCAACTGATATAAGATTTTTCTTCAGTTGAGGAACAAATCTCACCTCCTTCAACTCACGGACTATTCCATCGTGCATCCTAATCCACATGGTACCTATCCCACAAATACCACAGGATTGATCATTTCCCATGACAACAACACCCCCATCGAGTCTCTCGAACGATGCAAACCAATCTCGCATTGGGGTCACATGATAAGTAGCTCCGGAATCAAGCATCCAATCTGATGTATCCAAGTGGTTTGTAGGCATTAAAAATTGCCTATAGGTCTCTACGAACAGCTCAGTGTTAAGAAATGACGATGAACATCACCATCTGGTTCACAGAAGCTTGATTGATATCGGCGAACGCTTGAAGTAAACCGACGAACTACGTGAAACAACGGAACTTCGGAATGGTGAAAATATGAACCGATCGGGAACCTCGTATCGTTCACAAATGGTGAAATACCCTTCGTGTCTCATTTATCCCATGGATGATTTAATTATTGAAACTTGTAGAACTCCTCGTCAGCTTTCCAATGCACTTAGAATCGCTCAAATCCGAGTTCAGACGAAGAAAATACGGCGGAAACAATCAAAGATGCAAAAATACGTCTCAAACATAAGAGGAGAGGCCGAGACACCCTAGGGTGTCTCGGATCAGTTTGAGACACCCTAGGGTGTCTCCAACCAATTTGAGACGCCATAGGGTGTCTCCAACTAATTTGAGACGCCCTAGGGTGTCTCCAACCAATTTGAGATGCCCTAGGGTGTCTCCAACCTATTTGAGACGCCCTAGGGTGTCTCCAACCAATTTGAGACGCCCTAGGGTGTCTCCAACGCAGATTTGGGCCTTTATGTGATTTTAACCACCCGTTATCCCCTCAAGCCTATAAATACAAGCCTTAGGCCTCATTTTTTTGAGGCTAGAATTCTCGTGCCTCGGCGAAGTCCTGCCGGATTGAAGACTTAAAGTACACAGATTTCAGAGAGGAGGAGGAGTTAGATCTGTAGCCCGGATCCGTTCTTTAGGATTATCCCGTTGTGGTAATCTTAAGAAGAGTGATTATCTCGCTTCGCCGAGATAAGAGCTACGGTTTCTCGATCCCTTCGCGGATAGACGAAGCTCTGCCCGATTTTTCAGCAATCATATCTGATCGACGGTGGTCCACGGATTAACCCCAGCACAGGCAAAGATCCCACGCAAGCAGAAGATCGACAAACGATCTCCCTGCGTTTGTTTGACAAAGTTGTAAACTTGTTTTATTTTCATTGTGTAAGAAAATCTTATAAAAAGATCAACTTTTTATTTTATTCGAGTTTATTGTAATGACTAAAGTTGTAATAGATTCGATAGCAATGAAAATATCAAATTTCACCGCAAACAAACTGGCGACCACAGTGGGAGCCAACAGCCTCGCTGCCGAGGTTGTCGTGCCGCAGCCAACGATCAAGATCCCCATGGCTGAAGAGGTCGAATACGAGTTCGACCAGCAGAAGTTCGAGGAGTATGTCTCATCCTCCTCCTCCAGATCTGCCTCTCCTTGCAGGTGCAGGAAGGCCTCCTCCTCCCAGAAGATCCGTCGGTCTCCAGATCTGAAGACCTAAGAAATCGATCTCCCCGTAGCCGATGCTACAGTCGTACCTTACAACGGTCCGCCGGCATCCAATGAGACCAGATCTGCGGATCTGAAATCCTTCACGATCAAGGAGTCAATTGCTGAAGGCGCACTAACTCTATCAAATAGAGCACGTCAAAGGAAACGCCAACGTCTCGCGCGCCAATTCACCAAGGCTTTGGATCAGGTGGACGGACTCCGTTACCGAGCAGATCTGGAGTTCAGAAAGCGCCAAGTGGCTAATCTGTCACCACGACCAGCATCGGAATCCTCCTATCGATCTCCAATTAACGAATGGGTTCGTGTCAAAAGAACCCGCTCTACTCTCGAGAAGCGAATCCAGAAGCGCCGCGCCTTGCTTGCGCATGCCCGGACCCTTGTACGGAAAGCACAGGAAATGCAAAAGGAAGAGGCAGTTAAGAGATCGCCGAGATCCAAACAAGTTTGGGTGCCAAAAGCCAAATCAGCGCCTAAAGCAAAAGCAGGCGACGTTGATCTCCGGCCTTCGTCAACTCCAGATCTTGCTCCCGCACTTCCGGTGAAGCCCTATGACAGTGTGGGTCTTCCCAAATCTAGAGTCCCATTGAAGGATCGTATCGGTTCTCTACCCGAGGATTGAGGAAAAGCGCATGTTAAGGAAAGCTTGAGACCGTTGAAGGAGCTTCGAGCAAACATCCGAACTGGGGGTCGTACGCGATCTCCTAACAAATTAATTTCTACAACGGCCCGCTTGGCGGTGCGTGCAGAAAACCAGGAGCCCGTTAAGGTTTCACCCTCACAAAGGTGTGATTCCAAGCGTGTGACTCCTGTAGACGCCAACAAGGCGATGTTTACTCAGATGAAAACGCGTCAGACAGAAGAATGCGTTATACCTGAGAATTTATGTAAACAGCCGATAGGTTGCTCTGACCGTAACGTCGATGAGTTATACTATCGGACTGGGGGTACGAATAAATCTCGAAAGAGAAGTACCCGAGAAGCAGACTTTCACTGTCCGTGTATCAAAATTATCAGGGCAGTGTTATCAGCGTGTAGCTGCCCCAAGACCGCTCCACAGAGGGTCTCGGTATTCGAGAGGATCTCCGATGGAACGACGAAGCCCAAATCAAGGCGTTTCCACCAAAGAGGATCGGTTGCTCGAGATGATGAATTCCCAGAAGTTACCATCAACATGGTCAATAAGGGAAAATCTCTGGTTGTTTCAAGTGGTTCCAACCCTAATTTCTCTCCAGGAAGAAGAGTCGGTTCGGGAATAACCCAACGAATATTTCAGCTTCAGCTAGAAGCCGTCGGATATAACGATTACCCGGGGATCTACGAAGGAATCCATTCCGATGACGAACTCTCGGATTCTTATTCCGCACTCGCCTCCGACGATACAACGTCTAGCATAGGACAAGCTCAGGAAGTGTTCATGATCAATACCGAGCAAATAACCAAAATCATTGAGGATGCTCTAGCCAAGCAGAAAGAAACATTCAAAATCAAAATGGAAATGGCTATGCAGGAGATGAGACAAATGCACGACCAACAAATCCGAGCCTTGTCGAATCAGCTAGGTGAATCCAACCATCGCAGCACTGCTAACCAAGCAGGTAGCGATTCAGATGTGGATGAACACAACGCTGGGGGTGGCCCCACTAAAAATAACAATGCTGAGGGTGGACCCACCAATGATGATAACACTGGGGGTGGTCGCATTATTCCTCTCAAAAATTATCCAAAACAGGATATAGATGAGGCCGAAAAGATGAAGGATCTCGAAAGCAAAATTGATGTCCTGATGTCTGCTTGAGAGGTGAAAAAGACCGGGATTCTGTGTCCTTACCCAAGAGAATGGGAATTGATTCCGTATCCGACGAAATTCAACCTGATCAACTTCACACCGTTTGACGGAAATGGTTCCCCCACTCAGCACCTGATCTATTTCAAGTCCCATTTGGGAGTGATCTCTGGCAATGAGCCACTGATGGTCCGGTCATTTGTTGGCACCCTTTGCGGGCCCGCCTTCGATTGGTACCCCCGTCTCAAGCCCGGAAGCATCAACAACTGGGAGGACCTGGAGAGCATGTTCCTCGCTCATTTCTTTGATGATGACGTCGAGATGTCAATCAGGATACTCTTCGATGAGAAACAGAAAGACGGAGAGTCGGTGGATACCTTCATCAAACGCTTCCGCAATCAGGCAATGAACTGCAAGGATCCCGTCACGGAGGAATTCGTCTTGCAGACTTGTCATAACAATTTGTCCATTAATATCTTGGACGTTATGGGAGTAGAGCCGCTTAATACCTGGAAAGGGTTGAGGGTGCGCGGAGAGCAGGCCGAATGCTTTCTCAGAAGGAGGAAGGTCGAAAGAAGCCAACCGATGGCTAACCCTCTGAACCCGAGTCCTATTTCCCATTATGAAGGGAAGGCACCTACACCAGTTGTTGATGTTAATCAGAAGTCGCAACAGCAACCCCGAAGACAGCAGAAGACTTCGGATTCGAGGCTCCAAAAAGAGTATTCATTCAAAGACGGAGATGTTCCAGCCATCTTCGAGACCCTTCTTGAAAACAATAAGATCAGGCTCCCACCCATCACAAATTAGGAGGAAGCTGACAATACTACGGATCTGAAGTACTGTGCGTACCACAGGAGGATCCTTCATCCCACCAAGGCATGCTTTACTTTAAAGAATAGCATCCAGACCTTGGTTGAAGCCGGCGTCATAACGCTAGGATAAGCCAAACGAGAACGGCAACACTCCGATAAGTATAAGAGTATAAACTGCTCCTTCCTACACTCCGAAGAGTATATGAGTATAAACTGCTTCTCAATCCTCTAACCGGTATATGAGGTTAAACTGCTCCCTGATACTCCAATAGGTATATGAGTCTAAACTATTCCCACTCTTGACGGGAAGTTCCTGGAGAATTTTTACATGTAATATTCTTAAGGATAACCCGATCATGCAACTGAATACAATGGTAAACCCAGCTTCACAAAGGAAGCTGGGGGTGGATAATTTATGTAACAGGAAGTCTCCAGAAGAATGTTAAATGTAATATTCTTAGGGATAACCTGATCATTATGAATAAAGTGATAAAAAACTAAACTCTTACTGTGATTTCAAACACTCTTTTTAATCTGTCCATCCTTGACAAATTGTCAAACCCCTTCGTGTTAAGTCCTTATCACTTAACACCAAGAACCCCATTTGAGTGATTTGTACAAGTCAACACCCCCACTATAATTTGTACTCCCACTCTCATTTGGTCAAACCTTCTTACAGTTAGGATCACAACCAAAATCTCCTCTCGATTCCTCCGATGAACGAGAGGTCCACTTTCAAATCGAGTGATCAAACCTTCCTATAGTTAGAGTCATCTCAAACTCCTGCTTGGTCAAACCTTCCTACAGTTAGGATCAAAACCACAATTCACTCTCGATAAATGAGAAATTCATCTTTAGTTCGGTAATCAAACCTTCCGACAGTTAGGGTTATCTGAATCTTTTCGATTCTCGGGGTGGGGATCCCACTCTTAGTTTCACCTTTCCGGATTCTGGGAGTGGAGATTCCACCTCGAGTCTCCTTTCCAGCTGAAGATAGGATATAAAATTCTTCTTCCTCAGTATCGGGAGATAGAATATAAAATTCTTCCTCTCCCATTTCGGGTTCGTCTTTGCCCCAAGAGAAGACACCATCTTTTTCAACTCCTAAGATCTGTGCCTCACAGGTACGGGGAATTTTATCCCGAATCCTAAGTAGGGATAAGTCAACGCCTAACACGCGTTGCCGGTTTAGTCTTTCACCGATTGAAAAAGACACCAGAATCCAGTCTGGGGTATTTTATCCCGAAGCCTAAGTAGGGATAGGTCAACGCCTAACACGCGTTGCTGGTTAGTTTTTGACCATAAAAAGGACAAAAGACCACATATTCAACATTGTGGTAGGTTGTTATTAATAACACCATAATCCGTGCCTCACACGCATGGAGAATTTTATCTCGAAGCCTAAGCAGGGATAAGCCAACGCCTAATACGCGTTGCCGGTTTAGTCTTTTACCGATTGAAGAAGACACCAGAATCCGAGTCTGGGGACTTTTATCCTGAATCCTAAGTAAGGATAAGTCAGCGCCTAACACGCGTTGCCGGGTAG
>NC_033800.1:28517339-28536499 GCF_001876935.1 Asparagus officinalis
GTGCATCGGAAATGTAGTTCAAGGTCATAAGCCTTCAACTACTATTAATGTTATGAAAGGCAGGAATTGGAGTTTTTAATTCTGTTAGGATTAATGCTTGTAATTAGCAATGATAGAAGAATTGGAAACGGAAATATCTGACAAATCTTGAACCCCAGAGTTTTGGCATTTTTTCAGAGTTTTGATTAGACAGAAATTCCCAAATTTTAGATATACCACAAAGAAACTAGAGTAATCACTACTTTGCACATAAATTATTCTCTATTTAAAGGCTATGTGATTTCTATTTTACAGAGACCAACAAAGATTTTTAACCTTCACCAAAACCCAGTAAGGGACTGAGATGCGTTTGAAGACACTGTCCATTCCGGTTTCCAGAGAAAACTTCGTTAGCCATGTTAAATTATTGTTTTAAGGTTTAAGCTCATCAGCTTGTTCAACTTAGATCCCGAGGTCAATGATTTATTGCACATATTGCTAGAGACACCAGGGTGACTATGATCCATAACTGGTATTAAAGTCAAAGTGAAGCAACAAGTATCATCAGTAAAGAACATATTTTTTGCGCAAATTTATGTGGTTTCTTCACTGAGCCAGTAGATAATGGGATAACTCCAGAAGATAATTCAAATTTTACCCTAGGGAAATGGTATTCCTGGCTCGTGTCTGTACGTGATTGTTGCGCACTCCGGGTTACCAGTATTATTTAAGACACTAAGATAAGGCGCTATAAATCAGCCTTTAGCTGTTTTTAACCATTACTTATTTTCTGCACGGGTAGTTGGCACTGACAACTTCTGATACTTGTGCACCTTAATGTGTTGACCGTTAAGGGTCGAGTAATTATGTCAATTTCATGGTTTACAATTAAGACTATGCTCATTCCTGTGAAAATTCTATTTTGGGGACAATTTTAGTTTCTAATTGAGAATACATCACATCACATTGAAAATAAATATTTGAAAGCGAAAGTTTTGCTATTGCTTAGTCGAGACGTCTCAATCCTGGTGCGTATTTGGCGGTTGCGAAGTCACGTAGATATCACCTTCTCAGAAGTGCAACACGTTGTTGGAATTGGGTGTTAAAGAATTATTGAAAGGAAGTTCTTTCCGGAGCCAGCAACAGACTAAGATTCATTATTATCCCATAATGTTTGACATCGCTGGCTTTTTCCTTTTCTATCATTTCTAGTTTGGGTGAGAACCGATGTATTTTCTTATTGTTTCTCAAAACCAAAAGGGACCTCTTTTTTGATTTTAGTTCCTGTACCTCGAATATTTATTCCTCTTCTATGTTCTAGCTAATGCACATTTTCTTCTTGGTACTTGTGTGCAGGGAGCGCTGATTCTCTGGATTAGGTGCATGTAGAAGGGCTTATTTTCAGCGTCGACCCTTCTGGGATCACTTTAAAAAAAACGCGTTTTACTTTCTTCTTCATTTGTGAATACGAGGGATTCTACAACGTTTTTTTCATAATTTATTTTTAATTAAAAATCCATTCCGGATGGGCGATAAATGAGACACGAAACGGGTGGTGGTATTTCAACATTTTTGATCTTGTTGACGCTTACGAAAGGAGATTTCAAGGTTCCCTCGATCTTGTAATCCGCTCTGTTTCAATATTGAATTTCACCATTCCGAAGTTCCGTTGTTGTCACGTAGTTCGGTCGGCTTTACTTCAATGCGTTCGCGATATCAATCAAGCACTCTATCTGGGTGTGCAACCAGGACCATGGTGGATTGGTCTCATCGTCATTTCTTAGACACCTGAGATGAATTGTACGCTGAAGCGACCCTTAGGCAATTTTTATTGTAGATTGCTACATGGTTATCCATCTTTATCCCTATCTTTTGGATTACATCAGATTGGCGAGTGCTTGATTCGCAGGATGCTTAGTTAGTTTATCTCAAATGTTGGACCCCAATGCTCAGGGCAGTATTTGGTTTTGATCGCGTTACCGACTGAGATTCGGATCGCAACGCAAGGTTTTTCGATTTGAGCTGTTTGTCGTTTTGTCACTGGGAGCGAAATTGTATCAATCCTGTGGTATTGTGGGATACTGAACATGATGCAATGAACATAACCATCTGGGTTCACAGAAGCTGGAATTGATAGTGCGGGTATCAATATTGTTGCACGGATCTATTATCGTAGCTAATTATGACAGCGTAACGTGAGAGCGACACTACTGTTCGACACGTCAGAGATTGACAAGGGTAGGTAGTAATATCTGCGGTTCCTATACACATGAGCTGTGAAAGAATAAGAAAACCTCTGGCTCGGATACTTCGTTATACTGTTCAACGATTGTGGAAATACAGCCTGCCGTATATTATTTCGATATGGATACACGCATAGTAAGCAATGTGAGGTGTTAAATTATTGAACCTTGTAGAGAAACCCTCGTCAGAATACTTTCTCCAATGCACTTAGAATCGGTAATACAAATCTCAGAGTTCTTCAGACGTACAGAGAAATACGTATAGCATCCCTGGTAAACAATCAAACGAGTGCCTCTACTATTTTAAATACGTTTCTCACATATAACGAGTGTATCAGCACCCTAGGGTGTCTCGGCCAATAGGCGAGACACCCGTTAGGGATTGATCTTCCTATGCTCTCCAAGTGTCTGAGAACACCCTGAGGTGTCTCGGCCGAGGCTGAAGACCCCTGGGTGTCTCGAATTCACCACCATTAAAGTATTTCCTGATCCTAGTGTACTGACAGTTATTCAGGTTTTTTAAATGCCACGCCGAAAGCCTCGCCTGGAGGCCTTATAATATGAGCTAGTTCCATTGTTGTCCTCATTTTTCCAGACCTGACACTCCCTAGCTGTTTACCTCTTTCGGTGTAAGCCCTGCTGAAACTGATAGACTAAGTGCCCAATTTCAGAAAGAGAGGAGGAGGAGTTAGAGTCTGGCGGGTCTGACCCGATTTGTCTTTTAGTGTGATATTTCCGTCTGTATACTGGTAAGTCTGAAGAAGATGTTGATTTCATCACGCTCGGCCGGCAGACTAGAGCTTTGTGTGGTCACTCAGTTTATTCCTTCATATTCTGATACGGCGCGGGAAATTAGGACGTCAAAGACTCTAAGATAGTCTTGTGTGACAACCGTATTTAGGTCAGCCATAATCATCACTCAAATGATCAGGAACGGGATATGGTCCCATACGAGTCATTTCAGACTCCCCAGACACAGGCCTCTACACAGTATACCCGCCACGGCAAGCAGAGAATCGACATAAACTCCGACTATCCCTGCTGTTTGTTTAGTGACTCAATAGGTTATTGTTTATAACTTTGAACTCTGTTTTTATTTTCATTGTGATAAGAAAATCTTATTAAAAAGATCAACTTTTTATTTTATTCGAGTTTTCTGCCGGATACTCACCGCCCAGTTTACTTTGTATATGATGCATATACCTTTTTAGTAGCATTCTATATTTATTATTCCGATAGCAATGAAAAATGTCAAATTTCACCGACAAAGCAAACTGGCGACCACAGTGGGCAATGCGAACAGCCCCCCCCCCTTGGCCATGCTGCACGTCTAATTTATTAGGTTTGGAAATTTATGTCTGTCTATTGTGCCGCAGACGAATCTATAATCTTCCTAATGGCCTGAAGACGGTCGAATACGGTTCCAATTTGCATTCGTCTACCCCAATCAAGCACCAGCCAGAAAGTTCGAGGAGTACTGTCTCATCCTCTCCTCCGAGACTTGGTACTCTCCTTGGCTAGGTCAGGTAAAGCCTGCCTTCCTCAGAAGAATTCCGTACCATGTGGGTATTCGCTGTCTTCCGATATCTTGACTAAGACAGCACCTAAGAAAATCAGAGATCCACCCGTGCCGTGGCCTACAGTCTACCTGATGCAAACCTCGCGGAAGCCTCCCGCCGCATCCAATGAGACCAGTATCTTGGTTTAATGAACGGTTCTCGTGAAAATATCTCCAGCTTCAACGATCTAAGGAGTAATTGCTGAAGGGCATTCGAAAAGGACTAACTCTATCAAATAGAGCCACAAAGGTCAAAGGAATTTACGCGCCAACGTTCGGTTGTCGCTGCATATTCTTGCAATTCACCAAAGGCTCTCTGGGATCAGTAGTGGGGGACTCCGGTTACCGGAGCGGAATTTCTGTGGCGAGTATCAGTGAAAGCCGCCAGGGTGTGCTGATCGTTCCATCCATAGACGTACCATTGTGAAAGCATCCGAATCTTTTCCTTATACTCGATCATACTCATAGTAAATTTAAATCGCATTGTCGGTATCCGTTTCAAAAGTAACCCGCTGCTCAACGCGTACTTCTCGAAAAGGGCGAATCCAGAAGCCGCCGCCGCCTTGCTTGCCGCATGCCCGGACCCTTGTACTGAAAAGCACGGAGAATATGCAAAAGAAGAGGCGAGTTAAATACTTCATAGAGATCGATCTCGAGATCAACCTCCAAACGCAGATGTTCATTGCAGTTATAGGTTTAATGGTGGCCCAAAATAGCCAGAACTCTACTGTTCGGGTGTATACAGCGAGACGTAATAAGCAACCAAGCAACGTTCGTTGGCGACCGTTGATCCCTTGTGCCTTCAGTTCAACTCACTCAAGTCTTGCTCTCCTCACCTTCCGTATTAGGTGAGTGGCGGCCTATGACCAGTGTGGCGTCTTCCCAATCTGAGAAGTCCCATTGAAGGATCGTATAGTTCTCTACCCGAGTGATTGTAGAGAATAGAAAGCGCTATGTTAAGGAAATGTGTGATGATAACGAATGGCCGGTTGAAGGCAGCTGTTATCTCTCGAAAGCATCAATTCACTTCGCCAAACTGTATCCCAGGTTTCTGAACACGTATCCAACCGGGTCGTACGCGATCTCTAACAAATTATTTCTACAACGAGCCCGCTTGGCGGAATCGTTAAATCAAGCAAATTAAAGACTTGCACTTACCTTCGCGTGCAGAAGAACCAGGAGCCCCGTATTAGGTTTCACCCTCACAAAGGTTATTTGAATTACCAAACTGCGTATGCGCACTTACTTACGTACTATTCTCAATTCATGCTCGATGTTACTCTTAGTATTGACCAATTACGTCAAGTCAAGACATAGAAAAAAGAGATTTACTGCGTTTAGATTGGTATACCTGAGAGATTTATGTAAACAGCCGATAGTTTGTCTAGACCGTAACGGTCGAGAGTTATTTTTTGTACTATATGGAGCAATTAGGAAACTTATCATTAGGTGATACGAAATAAATCTCGAAGAAGAAGCCTACCGAGAAGCCAGACTTTCACTCTCCGTGTATCAAAATTTATCAAAGGCAGTGTATCAGCGCGTAGCTGCCCCAAGACCGCTCCACATGAGGGTCTCGTATTTTGACGAGAGATCTTCCGATGGAACGACGAAAAGACCCAAAAATCAAGGCGTTTCCACACAAGAGGATCGGATTGCTCGAGATGATGAATTCCCAGAAGTTTACATTCAACATGCGTCAATAGGGGAAATCTCTGTGTTGTTTCGAAGTGGTTTCCAACCCTTCATTTCTCTCCAGGAAGAAGAGTTCGGTTCGGAATAACCAACGAATATTTCAGCTTCAGCTAGAAGCCGTCGGATATACGATACCACGGGGATCTACGAGAGGAATCCATTCTCGATGACGACAACTCTCGGATTCTTATTCCGCACTGCTTCGACGATACAACGTCTAGCATAGGACAAGCTCACGGGGAAGTGTTTCATGATCAATTACCGAGCAAATAACCAAATTATGAGGAATGCATCTAGCCAAGCAGAAAGAAACATCAAAATCAAAATGAAATGGCTATGCAGGAGATGAGGACAAATGCACGACAACAAACCGGAGCCTGTCGAATCAGCTATGTGAATCCAACCATCGCAGCACTGCCTAACCAAGCAGCGTAGCCGATTCAGCATGTGATGAACACACGTGGGGGTGCCCCACTAAAAATAACAATGCTGAGCGGATGGACCCACCAATGATGATAACACTGGGGGTGCTGTCGCATTATTCCTCTCAAAAATTATCCAAAACCAGGAATAGATGAGCGCCAAAAGATGCAAGGGATCTCGAAAGCAAAGATGATGTTCCTGATGCTTCTGCCTTGAGAGGTGAAAAAGACGGGGATTCTGTGTCTTACCAGGAGAATGCCGGAATTTGATTCCGTATCCACGAAATTCAACGCTGATCAACTTCACACCGGTTTGACGCCGAAAATGGTTACCACACTCAGCCTCGTTGACTTTAGTTTTCAAGTCCCATTTTGGGGAAGTGATCGTCTTGGCCCAATGATGCCACTGATGGTCCGGTCATTTGTTCGGCACCCTTTTAGGATGGGCCGCACCTTCATTGGGTACACCAGCCGTCTCAAGCCCGGACAAGGCATTCAACAACTGGTTGGAACCTGGAGCAGCATGTTCCTCGACTCATTTCCTTGATGATACGTCGAATTGATGTCAAATCAGATACTCTTTCGATTGAGAAACATAAAGACGAGAGGAGTCCGAGTGCGTATACCTTCATGCAAACGCTTCCGCAATCAGGCAATGACACTCCAAGAAAGACATTCCGTCACGGAGGAATTCGTCTTGCCGGCTTGTCATAACAATTTGTCATTAATATCTTTGGACGTTATGGAGTAGAAGCCGTAATACCTGGAAAGGGTGAGCGGCTGCGGGAAGAGCAGGCGCGAATGCTTCTCAGAAGGAGGTAGAACAATTCGTTAAATCAACAAATAAATTTGACTACGTGGCTCTATAAAGAAAATCCATTACTGCCATTTTGGCTTTTCTTTAAAATAAAATTAATGAGTATCTTCTGTCAAGAGAAATGTGGCAAGCCGAATTATAGCCAATAAAAAACCTCTAACCCTTTCTCTGAACTCCAGTAAAGGAAACGTCCTGATTCCCGATTATGGAAGCGGAAGGCACCCGAATACCACCAGTGTGGTGTTAATCAGAAGTCGCACAACAGCAACCGGTCACACTCATGGTGAAAAATTGTGTTGAGCAGAAAAGACTTCGGGATTCGAAGCCTCCAAATAAGAGGGGAAATTATTCATGTCAAGAAATTTGGAGAACGGAGAACGCTGATTTACAATTGTCGTCCAGGCTCTGCATCTGTCAGTGCAGAGCATGACAGCGTTCTTTGAAAACAATGGAATCTTGACTATCAGTGCTCATCGGCCAATCCCATACAATCTAATATTAGGCATGTTAAGTCTAACGCCATTTTTATTTTGGATGTTGTGACAATACTACGGAGATCTAGTAAAGTATCTGTGGGTACCACAATAGGGCAGGATCCCTATCATGTACCTGACCAAAAGGCATGCTTTACTTAAAAAAGAGGGAAAATTTTAGAATCAAGACCTTGGAAAACAGACTTCACATAATCGGATAAACCCAAGCAATTTGCCAGAACGGAAGGGAAAAATATATCGTTTCACTTCATTGTATTTTGGTGGCCTTCCATCTCCGGTTGAGAGCTCCCTTTGTCGGTCGGCTGCGACATAACAACAAGCACCAGCTGGTTACAAGTTATGGATTAAAGCAGAATTTAGCAACTTACATTCACAATCGGCATAGGTGCATTAGTCTGCCACGTATTTTTTCATTTATAGCCATGATTATGCGGGGGAAAATATGAGATAGTTAATCTATCATTCATGTGATTTTCATTGAAAAAAGGGATAGCAATATGATTATGTACGAACAACAACATATTCTTTTGAGAAGCGTTCGATACAAACTCTGCCAGCAACCATGCTCGTTTTCCACGATGGGATCGGATGATGGTAGTCAAGGAAGTACTATGAAACTGCTCCTGCTACACTCCGCGAAGAGAAAGGCTGCCATACGAAACGCTGGGTTGAGATATGCGAACTATATAATTAATAATTGTGGAACAATGGGGTATTAATAATTTATAGCCGATGAACAAGCGCGCACCTAATAGCTGGTTAATTGGATGCATATAATATTATTATTCTCTAATTTTGAGTTTTGTATAATCGAGTATCTGTTATTGATTTTCTCGGTATGAGACAGCGACACAAATAAGGCAATCGATATGTTCCAATTAAACCCAGGTGTCTCATCTAGGGACTAACAAGCCGTGGTGTAGTAACAATTAATTTATATGGAAATCAGCCTTAAAAGTGAATTGACTCGCATATAATTGATATTTGCTCAATTGTGTTAGTGTTGAGTATCTTATTGAAGCTTACGCTGCTGGAAAAATAATATGCAGAGAACAAGAATCAGAATGTGATGGCCAGACTGGATTGCCCTGATGGAGATTTCCTACTATTTGGCAGAAGAGTACAATTTCTCATCTGTTATTTTATCCAACATGGGCGCATATCCGGTTTATATTTTAATTGTTTATATTTCGCATGTTGTATGTGTTTTGCTCTTATATCAAGCGTCAAAGCATAACTATTATTAATGCGGGAATTCTGCTAGTGGTGCGATACTCACCTTATAGTACCCATTTGTATCTCCGGAACTAAGGTTATATGAGTTCTAAAACTTTTATTCGCCATTCTCTTTACGGAGAAGTTCTGTAGTATGGCTAGTTTTTCTTAGAGAATTTTTACTTAGTACATATTTTTAATGGATATAAGTACTTGGCCGAATCCACTCGCAACTGAATCACAATGGGTAATAGGGCCCAGCTTCACAAAGAAGGCTGATCTATTCGTAAGAGCTGGGGAGAGGCAACGTGTGCAGGGACTAATATTATGGTTGATAATACCAGAGAAGTCCTCGAGATACATCGTTAAAATTTTTAATATTCTTAGGCTGGAAATTAACTCTTGTTCATTATGAATACAGTGATAAAAGCTAGGTAAGACTCTTACTGTGTATTTTACCGGGAACTCTTTTGCTGTAGACGGATTCGATCACTTCATTAGAATCAATTTCCCTCACAAAACTCCATTCGGGTGTTCGACGAACTCATAGTCTTCACTATAAATCCCTCACGCTGATCAAATTATTTGACAGTGGAGGGTGGTCCACTTTAAAATTCTTCCTGGTTTTAGATCCATTCAAACCAATATCCATTATGTCGTCCACTCAACACTTTTCCCATGATTAGTAGTCCGGTATTATGCTTGGAATTTTTAATCTGTAGTCAATCCTTGACGAATTGTCAAACCCCTTCGTGTTAAGTCCTTATCACTTGACACTAAGAACCCCATCTGAGTAATTTGTACAAGTCAACACCCCCACTATAATTTGTACTCCCACTCTCATTTGGTCAAACCTTCTTACAGTTAGGATCACAACCAAAATCTCCTCTCGATTCCTCCGATGAACGAGAGGTCCACTTTCAAATCGAGTGATCAAACCTTCCTATAGTTAGAGTCATCTCAAACTCCTGCTTGGTCAAACCTTCCTACAGTTAGGATCAAAACCACAATTCACTCTCGATAAATGAGAAATTCATCTTTAGTTCGGTAATCAAACCTTCCGACAGTTAGGGTTATCTGAATCTTTTCGATTCTCGGGGTGGGGATCCCACTCTTAGTTTCACCTTTCCGGATTCTGGGAGTGGAGATTCCACCTCGAGTCTCCTTTCCAGCTGAAGATAGGATATAAAATTCTTCTTCCTCAGTATCGGGAGATAGAATATAAAATTCTTCCTCTCCCATTTCGGGTTCGTCTTTGCCCCAAGAGAAGACACCATCTTTTTCAACTCCTAAGATCTGTGCCTCACAGGTACGGGGAATTTTATCCCGAATCCTAAGTAGGGATAAGTCAACGCCTAACACGCGTTGCCGGTTTAGTCTTTCACCGATTGAAAAAGACACCAGAATCCAGTCTGGGGTATTTTATCCCGAAGCCTAAGTAGGGATAGGTCAACGCCTAACACGCGTTGCTGGTTAGTTTTTGACCATAAAAAGGACAAAAGACCACATATTCAACATTGTGGTAGGTTGTTATTAATAACACCATAATCCGTGCCTCACACGCATGGAGAATTTTATCTCGAAGCCTAAGCAGGGATAAGCCAACGCCTAATACGCGTTGCCGGTTTAGTCTTTTACCGATTGAAGAGGACACCAGAATCCGAGTCTGGGGACTTTTATCCTGAATCCTAAGTAAGGATAAGTCAGCGCTGTAGGCATCGAAAATCGCCTATAGGTCTCCACGAACAGCTCAGTGTTAAGAAATGTCGATGAACGACACCATCTGGTTCACAGAAGCTTGATTGATGTCGGTGAATGCTTGAAGTAAACCGACGAATTACGTGAAACAACGGAATTTCGGAATGATGAAGATATGAACGGATCGGGAACCTCGTACCGTTCACAAACAACAAAATACCCTTCGTGACTCATTTATTCCACGGATGATTTAATCATTGGAGCTTATAGAACACCCCGTCGGCTTTCCAACGCACTTTGAATCACTCAAATCCGAGCTCGGACGAAAAATTTACGGCGGAAACAATCAAACAGGCATAAACGAGAGTCTCAGCTAAACTGAGACACCCGGAGTGTCTCGGCCAAGGCAGAGACACCCTAGGGTGTCACGGCCCAAGCTGAGACACCCTTGGGTGTCTCGGCACTTGTTGAGACACCAGAGGGTGTCTGCAACTCAGATTCGTCCCGTGCCTATAAATACAAGCCCCGGAGCCTCATTTTTTCAGATCTGGAGTTTTGGAGAATTGGCGAAGCCCTGCCGGACTGAAGAGTGATCGAGTTCTTCAACGCAAGAGATCGAGAATCGTCAGATCTGCATCACCCACATCTAATCCTTAGTATTATCCCGTTGTGGTAATTCTAAGAAGAGCAATTATCTCGCTGTTGTCGAGATAGGCGCTTCTGCTTCTAGATTCATTCGCGAATCGACGGAGTTTTGGACCTGATCTGATTGCCAGGTAGTCCACGGATATCAACGTCCCCGTCACCGGCTAAAGACCCACGCAAGCAAGAAACGACGAACGGATCTTGCGTTATTTTCGAAAAGTTGTAATCTTTCATTTTCGTTATTCTTTTTATTGAATATTTTGAATTCTTTGTAAGTGATCCAGATTATAATGAATTCAACAACGAAGGTAACTTTTTCCGAAAACAAACTGGCGACCATAGTGGGAGCCAACAGCCTCGCTGCCGAGGCTGTCGTGACGCAACCGGCATTCAAGATCCGGGTGAATGAAGAGATCGAATACGAATTCGATCAACAAAAGTTTGAAGAGTACCTCTCTTCCTCCTCCTCCAGATCCGCCTCTCCAAACAGGCGTAGGAAGACCTCCTCTTCCAAGAACGCTCGCGGGACCTCAGGATTGAAGATCCAAGATCCCCTCGCCGCTGCTGCACCCGTGCCCCGTGGCGTCCCTGCAGCATCCAAAGAGGTCAAAGCTGCAGATCCGGACATCCCCTCCGCTGTGAAGGTAACTGCTGAAGGTGCTCCAGCTTTGTCGAAGAGGGCACGCCAAAGACGGCGTCAACGCCTTGCGCGACAATTGGCCAAGGCCGCAGAGTCAATGGACGGGATCCGCTATACGAAGGATCTGAAATCAAGGCAGCGCCAAGAACAGCAACGGCGAACCGCCAATCTCTCCTCTAAGGCGGAGACAAACGAATGGGTCCACGTCAAGAAGAATCGCTCCACTCTCGAGGAGCGAATCAAGAAACGCCGCGCATTGCTCGCGCATGCCCGAGTCCTTCTGCAGAAAGCGGAAGAGATGCAGAAAGAAGATACGGTCAAGGAGCCGCCTAGACACAAGCATGTGTGGGTGCCAAAGACAAAACCAGCACCTAAGACAAAAGTGGACGGAGTTATCGTCCGGCCTTCTTCAAATCCAGATCCCGTTTCCCCTGTCCCCGCACTTCCGACGGAGCCAGGTAAGAACGTGGGTCCCACAGGATCCAGAGTTCCTTTGAAAGGTCGCCTCGATCCTTTGCCAGAAGATCGAGGTAAAGTACCTGTCAAGGAGCGATTGGGACCGTTGAAAGGTCCCCGAACAACAAACCAGATTGGGGGTCATACCAATCCCCCTAAGAAAGATAACAAAGGGAATGCCCCTATTACCGACCGCATTGGATTGCGGATTGAAGTTCAAGAGCCCGTTAAGTTTTCACGCTCGCAAAAGCGTAAACTTGAACGAGCGACTTTTGAAGACGCCAATAAAGCGTCGTATCCCCAGAGGGAAACGTATTCGTCTGATGACGATGGTGTTATACCTGGGAAGTCGTGCCAACACTCTATGGGTTGCTCCAGTTATCAAACTGACGAGGTGTACTATAGGGCCGGGGGGTATGGATAAGTCTCGAAAGAGAAACGTTCAAGACACAGATTCTCGTTGTCCGTGTGCCAACATAATCAAGGCGGTATTATCAGAATGCTGCTGTTCTAAAACCCCAAGGAGAGTTTCGGTGTTCGAAAGAATTTCTACCAGAACGTCCGAGACCAAGTCAAGGCGTTTTCGTAGGAGGAAACCTGTTCGCCAAGATGATGAATTTCTAGAAGTATCAGTTAATATGACAGGGAGAGGTAAATCGACACGACACTTTAGCCCAGATCAATTTGCTGAGGTATCCCAGCGTATGACTCGATTGCGATCGGGGACCAGTAGGCGAAAGAACTACCAAAGAATACAGAAGGGACTTCCTTCAGAAGATGAAACTTCGGAGGTTTGCTCGGATGCCGGCTCGGATGCTTGCTCAGCGATGGCTTCCGATGACACCGCTTCAAGTACAGGACAGCCCTATGAGTCATTTATGATTAGCGCCAAACAGGTGGCTAAGTTGCTCGAGGACGCTCTGACTAAGTAGAAGGAAACTTTCAAGTTCGAAATGGAAATGGCCATGCAGCAGATGAGAGAAATGCATGACCAATAAATCACGGCGCTGACAACTCATCAAGGAGAGTCTAGTCGTCGTAACAATCCGAATCAAGATGACAACGAGCAGGAAGAGGATAACGCCAACATGAACACCCCTCCTGTCAACAACAATAACGGGGGTGGTCCTTCAGATGATAACAACACAAAGGATGATCACGTTACTTCTCCCCGAAACCACTCGAAGATAGATACGAGTGAAGACAAGAAAATAAGGGACTTGGAGAGCAAGATTAACACATTGATGAGTGCTCAAGAAGTGAAAAGGTCTGGGATACCATGTCCATATCCAAGGGAGTGGGAATCAATTCCGTACCCGGCGAAATTCAACTTGATCAATTTTACGCCATTTGATGGGAAGGGTTCCCCAACCAAACACTTGATATATTTTAAGTCCCACTTAGGAATAATCTCCGGGAATGAACCCTTAATGGTGCGGTCATTCGTTGGCACTCTTCGCGGAGCAGCCTTCGATTGGTATCGTCGCCTTAAGCCGGGGAGTATCAGCAGTTGGGATGACATGGAGGACATGTTTCTGACAAACTTCTTCGACGACGACACCGAGATTTCAATCGGCACACTATTTGACGAGAAGCAGAAAAATGGTGAGACGGTCGAAAACTTTGTGAAGAGATTCCGGAACAAACCGATGAATTGCAGGGATCCGGTCAGTGAAGACTTTATCCTCGAGACTTGTCACAATAATCTTTCATTGGACATCCTCGAAGCTATGGGAATGGCACCACCAAAGACCTGGAAGGACTTAAAAGTACGAGGAGAACGAGCCGAGTGATTCCTTAAAAGGCAGAAGGCAGAAAGAGGTCAGATGGCAAATAACGCTCCGCAACAGAACTTTGCCCCTAAAGGTAAAGGAAAAGCACAGGCGAATGTGGTGGACGCGAACCAAACGTTCGAAGTACAAGCACAACCGCAACAGCAGCAGCAGAAGACACCTCAACAATCAAGGTGGCAACAACAGCCCCAGAAGCAAAAGGCCTCGGAACCGAAATTCCCAAAGGTCTATTCGTTCAAAGAGGATGAAGTTCCCGGTATTTTCAAATACCTTATAGAGAATAACAAAATCAAGTTGCCTCCGGTCCAGGATCAGGAAGATGCTAAAAGAATTAGCGATCCAAAATACTGCGCATTCCATAGAGCGGTGCATCACCCTACCAAAGCGTGCTATGCCCTCAAAGACAAGATCCAGGCTTTAATAGATGTTGGGGTCATCACTATGAAACAACCTAAGGAGAAGAAGGTGGGTGCAAATGCAGTATCGATTAGCTTCGGTTCTATTCCCTTGAACTGGTTCCAGCATGAGCCGGTAATAAATGCAACAGTGAAGACCGTGAACGATGATCCTCATAAACAGCACCAGAAAGGACTTGTACCACACACAGCCCCGAATGGTGAGATTCTTTGGGTTCATCCAGATTTGATTGGAGATGAACAATGGACTGGAGCCTCTTCCAAGAAAAGGTCAAAAGGAAAAGGTAAGTCTTGTTATGGAGCTTTTGCTATTCCAGGAGAAGACGACAATAAAATTCTAGCCTTCCCGCTTTCTGAAGATGAACAGGAGGCCTTTGTAACCCGGAGCGGGAATGAATATCACTACAAATATCCGGATGCTTCTGAGCAACTGGCTAAGCAGGGGCAACCAAAACCGTTCCCTCCAAGACGTTAGCAGAACTGGGAATTGTCACAACTCCCCCAACACCTGTAGCTACGTGTTTGCGTTAAAAGTTGGTTTTGCTATGGAATTCATTATATCTTTGTTCGATTACAATAAATTCAAAGAAATAGTCTTTTTATAAGACCTCTTTTACACAACAAAATGAAAAATTATAACTCTTGGGAAACAAACGCAGGATCGTTGTTTGGATCGCTGCTTGCGTGGGATCTTTGCCTATGCCGGGAGCGCTTTGACTCGTGGACCACCAAATCACAGATTCTGATCGAATCGTGAGGGGTTTATGATTCTGACTTCGTTTATCGAAGTGAGAACTTGAAACGATATCTTATCAAGGTAAGATAGTCGTTCTTCTTGAAATCAAGTCAAAGCCTGAATATCAAGGAGTTGCCAGAAACTCAAGAACTCTGCTCTTTCTCTGCTCTGAAGTGCTCAAAATGATCAGCCCCTGTCAGAAATGACCCTAGGGGGGTATTTATAGCCTCTGGAGTTCATAACTAAAAAAACTCAACAAACGACGAAATTAGACTGGCGAGACAGTGTTTACTGTCTCGCTGGGGCTGTCTCGCCCAGCGAGACAGTAAATTTGCTGTCTCGCCCAGCGAGACAGTAAATACTGTCTCGGAAAACAAATATTCTTGATAGTTTCTCGCTGCAACTGCCTTCCCACGTTTTAAACTCTGTTATTCTAGTGGTTATCAACGTGATTCTCGCCCACGATACTCCCCACGTTCTTGAACAGTTGGTGGCCACGTGTCGGCGGTTTATGAAACGGTTTCTGAATGTTTGAAAACTGTCTTGCGTGCGAGACAGTCAACTCTGTCCCGCATGGCGAGACAGCGAAGTCTGTCTCGCACGGCGAGACAGCAACGTGATTCTCGCCCACGATACTCCCCACGTTCTTGAACAGTTGGTGGCCACGTGTCGGCGGTTTATGAAACGGTTTCTGAATGTTTGAAAACTGTCTTGCGTGCGAGACAGTCAACTCTGTCCCACATGGCGAGACAGTCAACTCTGTCTCGCACGGCATCTTTCAGCATTTTTTGATGCCTACAGATACCCCCTCCAAAGTGTTCTAGACGTATTATTTTATAGAGGAGTCTGGGGCACTTTAGATAAGACAGGCTTTATTTGCAATCCCTTCCATACTTGATTGAGTAGATCGTACGGAAGGACCCGTACATGGCTTCAAATCTTGACCTCTTCATCTTTTGGTCTATCCAGTGCTTTGTAGAATAGACAAAATTTATACTCATATACCTTATTGGAGTGTCCGGGAAATAGTTTAACCTCATATACCTGTTGGGAGGTAACCAGGTTATTCTTAAGAATATTCTGAGTAATATTCTCCAGAAACTTCCTGTTGATGGTAGGGAAACAGTTTAGACTCGTGTACCTATTGGAGTAATATGGTCTCTTTTTTTGTTGATAGAGATAAACCCGATGATGGAGAGGAAGAATTTTATATTCTATCTCATGGTCTCTCTTTTTTTTCTTTTTTTTGGTAGAGATGAACCCGATGATGGAGAGGAAGAGTTTTATATTCTATCTCCTGGTCTCTTGTTTGTTGGTAGAGATAAACCCAGAATCGGAGAGGAAGAATTTTATATTCTATCTCCTGGTCTCTTGTTTGTTGGTAGAGATAAACCCAAAATCGGAGAAAAAGAATTCTATCTCCTGGTCTCTTGTTTGTTGGTAGAGATAAACCCAGAATCGGAGAGGAAGAATTTTATATTCTATCTCCTGGTACAAAGGAAATTTGAAGTGGGATTTCTATTCAGAGAATCTGAATAAGGTTTGATCAATTGAGATTGGAAGCAATCCTAACTTTTATAGGTTTGATTGCGCAAATCGAAGGTGGACCTCTTGTTAATGGAAGGAATCAAGAGGGGATTTTGGCTTTGGTCATAACTGTTTAAAGGCTTGACCAAGATGGGAATTTGAGACGATCTTAACTGTTTAAAGTTTTGATCGTTCAATTTGTGGACCTCTCGTTCATGGAACGAATCGAGAGGGGATTTTGGCTTTGGTCCTAACCGTTCAAAGGTTTGACCAAATGGATTGTGGGAATTTAAATAACTTTGATTCATGACGGATTTTGGTGTACCCTTTGTCGATCGATTTGATCGGTGAGGGGTTTTGTGAGGAAAGATTAACTGTTTACAGATTTGAATCTCATCTCAACAAAAGTGTTTATCACTTTGTTCATAATGATCGGGGTTATCCCTAAGAATATTACATTTAACATTCTTCCGGGAACTTCCCGTTACATGAATTATCCACCCCCAGCTTTCTTTGCAAAACTGGGTGTAACGAGGAGTACGTTATCCTCAGTCGCATGTTCGGGTTATCCTTAAGAATATAAGATTCTCCAGGAACTTCCCGTTATATAAATCATCCACCCCCAGCTTCCTTTGCGAAACCGGGTTTAACATTGTACTCAGTTGGATAATCGAGAAGCAGTTTATACTCATATGCTCTTTGGAGTGTGGGGAAACAGTTTATACTCGTGCACCCACTGGAGTTGTATGGTCGTCTTTACTCGACTTCTTTCGTCGTTATGACGCCGGAGTCAATTAGGGCTTGGATCTTGTTTTTGAGTCCAAAGCAAATCTCGGTGGGATGAAGAACCCTTCTGTGATATGCACAGTAGTTTGGATCTGTAATCCTCTTAGCTCCATCCTGATCTTTAATAGGTGGTAGCTCGATTTTGTCATTAGCGAGGAGGTATTCCAATATGGCTGGAGCTTCATCATCTTCGAAAGAATACTCCTTTTGAAACCTCGGATCGAGAGTCGCATTCTCAACGATTGCAGATGTCATTGGTTGGCCCCTCTCAGCTTTCTTTCTTTTAAGAAAGTGCTCAGCTTGTTCACCTCGAGATTTTAACTCCTTCCAAGTTGTGGATGGCACGACCCCCAGAGCGTCCAGGACATCGATGGAAAGGTTATTGTGGCATGTTTGCAGGATGAACTCCTCTGTAATAGGATCTCTGCAATTCATTGCTTTGTTACGGAAACGTTTGACAAAGTTGTCAACTGACTCTCCGTCTTTTTGCTTCTCATCCAAAAGGGTTCCAATTGACACTTCGGTGTCATCATCGAAGAAATTGCTGAGGAACAAACTTTCCATGTTATCCCAGCAATTGATGCTCCCTGGCTTGAGCCGTCGGTATCAATCGAAGGCGGGCCCGCGAAGGGTGCCAACGAATGACCGGACCATTAAAGCCTCGTTTCCAGAGATCATGCCCAAATGAGACTTGAAATAAATCAAGTGCTGAGTAGGCGCGCTCTTCCCGTCAAACGGTGTGAAGTTAATCATGTTGAATTTTGCCGGGTATGGTATTGAATTCCATTCTCTTGGATAGGGACATGGAATACCCGTCCTCTTCACTTCTTGAGCCGTCATCAAAGCGTTGACTTTGTTTTCAAGCTCTTTCATTTTTCTGTCATCGTCTATGTCTTCATTCGAATGACGTTGAGGAGAATGAGTTAGACCACCCCCTATAAGAGGTGCCATTGAACCACTCTCAATATTGTTATTGGGAGAATGTGTTAAACCACCCCCAGCGTTATTGCTATTGGAAGGTGTATCAGCCATAATGACTTCATCCACTTCTGGATCACTGTTATCCACAACTTTCTGAGTGTGGCAGCTGGATTCAGTTCTTTGACTGGACTTAGGGGGTTGAGGCCGCTGAGCTAGCAATTCTCTCATTTGTTGGATAGCTAACTCCATTTCTGTCTTCACTTCAGCTCTAATTTCTTCACGTTGTTTGGCTAAAGCTTCTTGAAGTATTTGAGCAAATTGATCAGAGGTGATCGTGAGTACTTCTCTGGTTTGTCCCGTGCTAGACATTGTATCATCAGAAGCGATTGCAGAATAAGTGTCCGAGAATTCATCCTCCGAGGACATTCCTTCTTGCATTCTCTTGTAATTTCTGCGTCTGATGGCTCCTAATTGGAGTCGAGATATCCTTTGAGCAATTCTTGGATTGACTCTTCCTCTCGGGCAAAAGTCAGGATTTGAGTCACTTGAATGCTGCTTAGACTTTCTTTTATCAGCCACGTTGATGGTGACTTCAGGGAATTCATCATCTTGGATAGCTGATCTTATAAGTCGTGCACAGGAACAATGAGAGCGAATAATTCTTTTTCAAAATTTATTCACACCCCCAACTTGATAATACGATTCATCGGTATGATTGCCAAAAAATCGTATCGTTTGTTGGCATGACCTCCCAGGTATGACGATGTCTTTTGGTGAATGCGTCTTCTTCTGAGGGTGTAAAACCTTGTTGGTATTCTCAGGACAATTTATTGTTGCCTTTGAACGATCCAAGGTTATATCGGGAGTCGCACGTTTAGAACCACCCCCTTGTGGGTATGGAGTTTTAACGGGCTCCGAATGCGGATTTTGCACATCTCCAGACTTTGGAATCCAAACTTGGTAGAGTTTCGGTGGTTCTTTGGTCACCGTTTCCTTCTTCCTTTCTTGTCTTTGTTATAAGAGAGTACGGGCATGAGCAGCGTTTGCACAACGTTTTTGTATGCGTTCTTTGAGGGTCGAACGAGTCCTTCTGACAGTAGTCCATTCCTCCGTCGTGAG
>NC_033800.1:28537499-28563820 GCF_001876935.1 Asparagus officinalis
TTCTTCCCCATCTTCAGAACTTCGAATCCAGGTTAGGGCATTCTTACCTCTCTAAAATTTCATCAATTTACTTCAAATTCTCTTCAATTTCTTCAAATCTATCAATTATTCAAGCTCTGTACTCGACTACTCCAGGCTATAGTCGGCTAATCTAGGGTTTCTACAGTTTGGGGTATAATTCTAAACTTGCTCTTTCATTCTCTTGTTATTAAACTAGTTCATCATGTCTAGATCTAAGAAAGCCAAGCAAACTCACAGTTCTGTTAATGATGAAATCATTGTTTATTTAAGAAGTCCTGAATTATTGGAAGAATTTAACAGACTATCAACTTTAGAAATTCTTCCAGGACGATTTGTGAAGTTCGATGATTTCATTCCATGGAACTTTAGTTCTTATTTTGAAAATGTGGGCTTGCTTGAGTTATTTTCTGCTGAAAATAAGAAACCATCATACCCATTTCTTGTGCAACTGTTCTATACCAATATAGAACGTGTGGGTACAATTGGTGGTTCTGAAAAAATTAAAACCCTTGTTAAAGGAATGGAGATTGAATTAACTACTAAATCAATTGGTAAAATATTCAATATTCCTTATCAAGGAGTTTCTCTTAGCTCTGTTAGGATGAATGATTCAGACTTGCTATCCAATCACATATTTCTTCCAGGACATGGAAAATGTTTTATACCAATATTGAACGTGTGGGTACAATTGGTGGTTCTGAAAAAATTAAAACCCTTGTTAAAGGAATGGAGATTGAATTAACTACTAAATCAATTGGTAAAATATTCAATATTCCTTATCAAGGAGTTTCTTTGAGCTCTGTTAGGATGAATGATTCAGACTTGTTATCCAATCACATATTTCTTCCTGGACATGGAAAACCTTTGAATAATTCAAACAAACTTCGTCCATTTCCTAGGTTCATTGCTCGTATCCTAGCCTATAACTTGTTTTCAAAAACTGGAAGTTTTCATTTCATTTCCCTAGAATTAGCAAAAGCTATATATGCTATTATGGGAAATATTCAAGTTAATTGGGCTGAGGTTTATTTTGACAATTTTCTGACCATTCCTAGAGGATTTCTTCCTTATGGTGCATTCCTGACTAAGATCTTTGATAAATTCCATGTCGATCTCAAATCTAAAAAATCTCTTGTTCGTTCAATTGAATTTTTTGATTCAAATGCCCTAACTAGGATGAAATTGACAAATTTTGAAATCCAAGATCACAATCCTCAAAATGAACCAGTTCAAAATGAACCTGAACTTCAACAAGAAGAAATTCCACAAACCTCAACTCAAGCTGGAGCCTCCTCAAGTCAACCACCACCATTTCCTACTGAACCCTCGTGCTTTTCAGACGTGCAATACAACACCTTGAGTGCACGTATCCTAGAACTGGAAACTGGTCAAAGAGCTCTTTATGCACAAAACAGATACATCATCAGTAATCAAGAAGAACTAATCAAAAAGTTTGAAGACTTGGACTCAAAGTTTAATTCATATTTTCAAGGACAACAACCTCCTCCAGCATCTTAGGATTTGTTTCTGTTTTTATTTGTCAAAATAATTATGTTATTATGTTTAAAACTATGTGGTTGTGTTGCTATTATGTCAAGTTTGCTACAATATGACTGTGTGTTAAGCCTGCTATTATGAAAAGTTTGCTATTATATGTGTTAAGTTTGCTACTATTTTGTTCGTTAATATAACTGCTATATATTTTAAACAGATCATGGTGATGAACATTGTGGAACTTGTAGTCTTTATGGCAAGTCTTTGCCTACCAATATGGATGGGTGAAGTTATGGACTATGTTCATAACCTGGATGATTTATTTGAAGTGTTAGTTCATGTTGAAGAAATTATGTTATGTTTAGGTTCCTCTTTTTGTTGATAACAAAGGGGGAGAAATAGTTAAGTTTTATATTTTTTATTATGAATGTTAAATTTTTTATTATGAATGTTCATATATGCAGGGGGAGTAAGGGGGAGTAAGTATTATATGTTTTAAGTTTTAATATGATGCATAAATTATTTGTTATCATCAAAAAGGGGGAGAATGTTGAATATCATTTCTCCATGATAATGTTTTGATGATAACAATTTATATTTTGTGTGCACTAACTTTCATATGCAGATTTCAATATCAGAATATGTACAAGTGCAAGTGAATATCAAGGCATTTTGAAGTGAAGAAAATGAAGAACAAAAGATAATGTATTTGAATTTTTCTTTGCTTAGAATATTTGTACAAGCCTTGATCACACACACGCACACACACACATTTTTAGAATACACTAACACAGGCTTAGTGTGTTGGTTAACTATAGAAATCCCCTATGTTAACCATTAGAATAGTAGTTAAAACTTAATTATAAAAACTCATTATTTCTGAATATTTGATCTTAATAGTCGACTAATTAGGATAGTAGTCGACTACTCATGTATATAACTCAAATACAAGTTTCTGTCTGTTTACAATATAATCGACTAATTAACATTATAGTCGACTACTGAAGAAAATGTCATTTTTCAAGTTTCTGTCAAATTACAGTATAGTCGACTAATGATCATTATAGTCGACTACTGAGAACATTTTCCGAAAACACAGAGTCTGTCTGAACTCAGTGTAGTCGACTAATGACTACAGTAGTCGACTACAAAAGACAGTTTTCCAGTTTTCAGAATTTGAATTTCTGACAGTTTTTAGCCGTTTTTAAACGTTTTTAAACTTTAAAAACTTGTCTTTTCAAGGGCTACATATAGGTTATTTGTTCAGAAAAATTGCATAGATATACATACCCACAAGCTTTGATCTTTGTGTAATTTTTCAAGTGAAAAAACATTCTGATTTTCTGAAAAAGAAAAGTTTCTGAAATTGCCTATATACTTTCATCAAAAACAAATCATTAGGCAATTTTACAGAGATTAAAAGTATCCTAAGCCACTGCTGCACTTCAATACACATTCAAGGCTTATAGGATCATTGTGTTCTTGTTACAACAAGTTTTCTCTCGGTTGTGAGAGGGTAAATCTCTTGGCTTAGAGATTGGGGTTCAAATTGGCAAGGAGTTTGTCAATTGGTGTTGTAATTTGCAGGGACTTGCAAATTGGTCAGGTTTGCGTTTGATTTTGTAAGTTTATTCAAAATCATAGTGGAAACTCTCAAGCGGGATTTGCTTGGGGACTGGATGTACACCGGTTTGGTGGAACCAGTATAAAATCCTTGTGTTTGTGTTTGCAAATTTCTGAGATTGCCATTTTTCTTTGCAATTTATTATCTACTTTGCAATAATTTTAAGAGAACACTATTCACCCCCCCCCTCTAGTGTTCTAGTGTATCTATTTCAGATCCTACAATAGCCTTATTTCGGAAACGTTTGACGAAGGCGTCGACTGACTCAATGTCTTTATGCTTCTCATCAAAGAGTGTTTTGATTAACACTTCAGTGTTATCGTCGAAGAAGTTGGTGAGAAACATGTTTTTCATGTCATCCCAGTAGTTGATACTTCCCGGCTTGAGACGACGGTACCAATCGAAGGCGGCCTCGCAAAGGGTGCTAACGAATGATAGTACCATCAATGTATCATTGCCAGAGATCACACCCAGGTGGGATTTAAAGTAAATTAGATGCTGAGTGGGTGAACCTCTCCTGTAGAACGGCATAAAGTTGATCAGACTAAACATCGTCGAATAGGGAATGGAATCCTAATTCCTTGGGTATGGGCACGGTATGTCGGTCTTCTTCACCTCTTGAGCGGACATCAAAGTGTTGATTTTGCTCTCGATGTCTTTTATCTTCTCGTCCTCGCCTATATTCTTCTTTGGGCGATTCAGGGGAGAAACAACGGGACCAACCCCAGCGTTTTGATCAACAAAAGAGTTATCAGCATTGAGGTTCTCATACACGTCTGAATCGCTATTTGCCTGATCGGCATTGTTATGACGATTGGATTCACCAAGCTGATTAGACAAAGCTTGAAGTTGTTGATCATGTAGCTCCCTCATCTATTGCATGGTCAACTCTATTTCAACTTTAAACTCTTCTTTCTGCTTGGCTGGAGCTGTAAAACCTCGTAAATTTGAATATTTTATGATAAATAATGATAAATATATTCTATAGTGAAAAATAATATATTATGATATTTGAGTATGATAAGAATTGATTTGAGATCAATTCAATGTATATTTGTGAAAATATGAGTGCAAATGCACAAAACATGCACAAAGGCCAAAAGAGTAAAAATCTGGGAATAATAATCAGTTATGAGTTTCTATGTTTTTCATACCGATTTAATCAGAATCTAGAAAAGTATAATAGACCAAAGTTGTAAATATCTTCAATAGCTTTCTAACAAATCTTAGATCACCTTATTCTGAGATCGGATGAGAAAATTACAGCTAAAATACCGAAGGTTGTTTTCCTAGTCAGACTAGGTTTCCTGGTTCGGATCAAACAGGTTTGTTTCGGGTTTGCCTCTATAAATACCTGTGTTTTTCACAAAAATTCCTTTCTTTTATCATATTTATGAATCCTAGCAGCCACCCTCTCCCCTCAAAAACCCTAGATCTTTTTTTATGAGTTTGGAGAGCTTTGTTAAGCAAAACACTGACACGAGGGCGAGATCATCGACGTGTGGCGAGGGAGAACAGGTTATTTATACTTGTGGATTGCTTGCTATTTGTTTCAGAGGCTTGCACATGATATTAAGGTAAAATCACTTACATCCAGACCCATCCCCATAGTTAAATAACTAGTTTAGAAGTTTAAATTGTGTTTACATGCTTAGATCTTAATCTAATGTGAAAAAGAATAGATTTTTGTTGTTAGATCGTAAACAAATGTTAGATCTACATGTTTTTCTTACTATTTATAATAGAAACATGATCATGATCATTAGAGTCCTTTAAAATTTTATTTTTAACTTATTAATCATGTTCTAATCATGTTTAAACCCTAATTTGATATTTAATTGAGTTTACATGTGGATTAAAGATAAGAAAACCCTAGGTTTGTGATACCTAAGTATTAAAAATATGATTTAATGAATGTATATCTTTTCTAAGTTGTTTGGAAATCATACTTATGTTTAATATGTTAAAAGTTCATGCTTTAGATTGAAGAATTTGGTTAATTAGGTTAAAAAACCCTAATTAGATTAACACAAGAGTTTGATTTATGTTCGAGATAATTTCAGTAAGTGATTATCAAAGTTTAAATATTGTTATATGTTTTATATATGTTTCAATATATTTTAAACATGATTGAAGGTTTAAATATGATTTCTTGTGTAAATAATCATGCTTGTTATGTTCTGTAGAAAAATTGTTGCACATATATACTGTTTAACTAGAAATTTAAAATAACAAATGAAATATAAATTAAACCAAACTAATGCCAATTGAAAGATATGTGAATCTAGATTTCAAAATAGAAAATCATTCCTAAAGATATATTTTTCTAGAGAAAGATATGCTCAATTTTTTGATGATACGTTTGCAGAAAAACTGTTGTATATATATAACGTTTAACTGGAAATTAAAGATATCATATGAACTCCAAACTGAACGAAACCAGTGCCAAATGATAGCTACTTGAATCTAGTTTTCAAAATGAAAAACTATTCTTAAAAATAGTTTGTTTAGAAAAAGATATACTTAATTGACTAATGATATGTTTTGTAGAAAACTGTAATGTGCTGATTTGAAATAACTGATATATAACATGAAAGTTTCTAGAGTTTCGCTCTTGTTTATTATTTTTGAGAGGGTTTCTTGATCTCATACTATTATATTATAATGATTAAGAGTTGTTTAACACCTGAGATGATGGTGAACACCAGTTATAGACACGCACACCGAGATATGTGCACATACACTTAGTTTATGTTATGTTAACACGAACTATTGAGATTTCTGATACACGTTGAGTTGATAAAAATATAATAACATATAATAAAGTAGTGTTCATCAGTTATGGATGCTTAGTGTGGATGTTTCCCCGTAATGAGACCGTGGCTGTACCACACTAGGAGTATTGGATGTTTCCCGCAATGAGACCGCGGCTGTACCAATACTCAAAGATGATTGGGTTTTTCTAGATTAGGCTGATATGTCTATACTTCACTGTACGATCATCTGGATGCATCATCCAGAAATAGGGAGATAAAACATATTTGCTGCAGAATGATTGAGTAAGAGTATTATAATAGTATCGTTATTTTATATATCCGGAAATAGGGAGATAAAACATATTTATCGCAGAACGATTGAGTAAGAGTATTATAATAGGATCATTATTTTATGTATCCAGAATAGGGAGACAAAACCTATTACCTCAGAGCGATTGAGTAAGAATATTTAAAGAGTATCGCTATTGCATAAGAAGATGTACACATATATGTATCATCAGTTATAGTTACTCACATGTTAGGTTATCCATGAGTAGGGCAAATTCTTTGATTTGTGGCATACACAATATGACCTAGGGTGATTTTTTTTTTGAGTTGGTTGATATTCACTTATTATTACACCAACTACTTGAGAAGTAGTTCAACTACTTGAGAAGTAGTTCGAGATTATGACATTGTTCCTATATGGTTTAGGCTTAGAGTATTTCTTTTGAGTGTTGTTTTCATTCATAGAGTTGGAATTAGTATTTAGGGATCTATAATTTGAGACATATGGTATATTTATGAGAGTTTCCTTGTTTGGATTATTTTGCTCGATGTACTACATCTCGTCTTGTAGGTGTCTAAATATTAAATCTTTTAAATACGGTTAAAATGATATAGATAGACTATGCTTAATAGATAGAGCCTCCACTTTATCTAGCAGCCCTTCCCCTGGGGGCTGATGGATGTGATCTTGCTGTAGCGCTCTGACGCTCTTATTGTTATTCTTTTTGTTTAAATTATATCTTTCAGACAGATTAGAGTTTCGGAGAGCCGCAGGATGATGGAGTTCTAACATAGTCGTCGTCGCACAGTTTTAGCAATTGAAGCTCCCCTATATAGTTATTTTTATTGTTCAGACTTTAGAGTTGTATTCATTTTGTAGAGGTTGAGTGCCTTAGTGAGATTTCATTTGATTCATTGTGTTGAGATGTATTTCAGACTCAGAGATATTTTTATTCTATTTTAGTTGGGCTCATTTATTTATATACTTCTTCTGTGTATATCTGATTTTATACTACTTCTATTATTTACCTATTTTGTACCTTCACCTATTTGTTGTTTCCACTAGAGAGATAGTGACTATAAAGGTGAAACATATCGTAGCATGGTGTTTGGTGCTTGGCAGGTTTAACAATCTGGGTTTTACCTTAGACTGCAGCCTTGTGTGAACCCTGGAGCATCACAGTTGGTATCAGAGCTCTAGTTTCAGCATCCTTAGGATTATTCCTGTGTCAAATTATGGAGCTAGGATAGAGTTTCCTAGGATTCATGTATAGAGTCCGCTAGGAATTCCTAGAATGAGTGAGGACGATATGTGCGTATATCTCAAAGTTTCAAAATTTTTTATGACAATTATTTTTGTTGATTTAAAGCATTATATATATACACATATATACATATATATATGTTTGCGATCTCACTTACTGTGATCATAAGCTCTCCTCTCGATATTATAAATATTGGGATGAGGATATGGTCGAGATAAAACTCGTACCCGGAGAGCTGAGCAAACAGAGCCCGAGCCGTAGCAGGCTCTATAGTATCTGATCAACTTTATGGCACCGTTTGCAGTAAGATTTTATAGCACTCGAAGAGAGAGAGGTGTATCTGTTTTCGCCAGCAGTATCACTTTTTGGAGTTTCACCACTAATTGTACCAGTCATGCCTAATAAAGAGGCAATACCAATGATTTCATCATCACCACAACCAGCTATTGATATAACTACATAGCACGAGGCTTGGTTCTGAAGAAATAGGAAGGATATCAGACACTGAGAACACCATAGTGCAGGGCACACTAGATTCATGTGCAACTTATAAATAAAAGGAATATGTGAAAATTTCTTAACGTCGACTCAGTACCAAACCAGAGGTTAAAAATATTCAGCATAGAGGACATCACCGGGGAATAGCAGCAAAGGATAGCTACGATTTTAGATTTTCTCCGGGACAGCGTATATCACTTATTTGGGAAAATTTTGTTTACTTCTTTGACAAGCAGTTAGAGCTAGTTCGATTAAAGCAGTAAAATATGCCTATAGTTAATTATGAAATCAAGACCAGCATGATAGCAATAACAAGAGCAAGAGGCCTATTGTGGGATCTAGAGGACCCCAGCAGCGGGGTAAGGATTTTTACCATCATCAACAAAGACATTATAGAAGATAGCACAACATGATTGAATAGCGCAGTAGCAGCGCATGATTCGGGACACATGATATAATTATAACAAGATCGGATATAGATCTAACAATTATCACACTACACCAGTAGGAGACCAGCATGACAGAGGTCTGGGTCAATAGTCTTAGGGGAGCAGTTACGGTCAGTATCGGAGGATAGATGTAGTACTGGTTATTCTAAGGATTTAGGGGCCAATAGGCCAGAATTGTGCTATTCTGAGTATTCATCAGGGTCAGATGGACCCATACGTTCTACCACCAATAGCACAACATTCGCTAGCCATCGACAGAGTTTATGTAGTCATACCGCGTGAGCATAGTGCGAGCGGAGTTTTCGTAATAAATTCTTATTCAGCTCGAATCTTGTTTAATTTAGGAACTTTGTATTCTTTCATATTTCATGCCTTCATGTATAGGCTTCAGTTAGTTACACATCCCTTAGATGTTTTGTTATTAGATTCTACTCCTCTAGGGGAGGTGTCCCTATTAGAGAGTATATGTAGGAGATGTCTCATCAGTATAGATGAGTTTGAGTTCATCTTTGACCTGGTCGTTTTGTGGATATCGAATTTCGACGTCATTCTTGGTATGAAATGGTTATAATCCTACAATATTAGTATCTACTGTTTTGCTAAAATAATATGCTTGTGAGCTCATTAGGATTGTATAGATAGTAGCAACCTCATAGGGTAACCAGAATGCGGAGCTATTTCTGGCATACGCCGAGAAGGTGATGATATGGGATCGGGGTGCAGTTTTGAGCGAGACCGGAGTCATCTCAGAGTATCAGGGTGTCTTTTAGGACATACCTATGTTTTCTCCAGTGAGAGAGGTTGTTTCCCTGCATCGAGTTACAGCAGGCACCATACCGATATTCCGAGCACCCTATCATATCATATTGCACCCGCTGAAATGAGGGAGCTATAGACTCAGCTAGATGAGTTGTTAACTCTGGGTTTTATCGTCTGGAGTTATTTTCATGGGAGTACCGGTCCTCTTCGTGGGGAAGAAGGACTATAGCATGCGATTGTGTATCGATTATCGTGAGTTGAGCAAGTCACTATCCGGATCAGGTATCCATTATCGAGGATTTGATTGTGTATCGATTATCGTGAGTTGAGCAAGTCACTATCCGGATCAGGTATCCATTATCGAGGATTTATAACTTGTTCCACCATCTGCGGGGAGTGCAGTATTTCTCGAAGATTGATCTTCGTTCTAGTTATTTTCAATTGCTAGTGCGGTAAATGGATATTTTCAAAATCGTATCTTCTAACTCGATATGGGTCTTTTGAGTTCTTATCATGCTATTTGGGCTGACTAATGCACCCGCAGTATTTATGGATTTGATAAACCGGGTATTTATGGATTTGATAAACCGGGTTTTCCGTCCTTATCTTTTTGAGATTGGAGGCAGAACACGAGCAACATCCTCTATTGGCATTGCGGGCATAGCGGACAGTCGAGATTAGAAGCATCATTGATACGTTGGGTTTAGCAAATATGAGTTTTGGCTGTAAGAGATTAAATTTTTAGGCCACATCATCAGTAGGGGGCATAACAGTGGATCCAGCCACTGTTGAGGTTGTACTTGATTGGGAGCCACTAAGAACCATTACGGAGATGCGGAGTTTTGATAGGGTATGAGAGAAAGTTCATTCGGGACTTTTTGAAGATTATGATACCACTTACATAACTTACAAAGAAGGGTATATAGTTTACTTTGGGCACTGGGTACCAGGGAACCTTTGAGACTATTAAAGCTAGATAAACTACAATAATAATTTTGACTTTTCTGAATAGTAATACAACATTTGTCGTTTACATGGACACGTTATTAGTAGGACTACGAGGTGTTTTAATGCAGATCCGAAGGGTATGGCTTATTTTACGATAGTTGAGGCACATCGTAACAGATATACAGTGCATCCAAGCACAAGGAAAATATACAAAGATGTGAAAAGACACTTCTAGAGGAGTTTTTAGGATTTATTCAGTAGTCAGTTATGATATTTTAGTATTGTCTACCCACAGACGGATGGACAAACGGAGAGAGTAAACCAAGTATCGGAAAACATGTAGCAAACATATATTATAGATTTACAGGATAGCTGGAAGGATCGTATCCCATTGATTGAGTTTACTTATAATATCATTTATCATAGACTATTAGCGGGACACCGTATAAGACATGGTACGGGAGGCATTATAGATTGTTTATTCATTGGGCAGAATTACAAGAAAGTTTATTGCTTAGACAAGAGCTTATGAGGCAGACCACAGAAAAGGTAACAGAGATTCGGGAACGCATTCTTGCAGCGCATAATCATCAGAAGAGTTACGCATCAGAGACGATGATCATTAGAGTTCTAGATTGGGGACTATATCTTATTGAAAATACCGCTGATAAATTTCATGACTCGGTAGATGGGGAAAGTTTACCCCAAGGTATATTGGCCCGTTTATGAGAGTTATACATTTTGTAGCCGTTTCGTATGGGCTAGATCTTCTAGCATCAATGTTAAGTAGACACGATGTTTGCAAGGACCATGAGTTTTGGTACTAGTTAAAATAAATTTCTAGTATTTTAAAATATTTAATTATGATTTTTAAAAGAGTATTTTTATTTTTTCAATTTTCTAGATTTTTCTAGGATTTAAAGTCCAAGTTTTATATTTATTTAAATGATATTAATATTTATAAATTAATTTTATACAGTGAAATTTTTTGGAAATTATCCATTGTGTTATCGATACTTTTACGTATTATTTCGTATAATACGTTGTATTGTTAATTATGTATTATTTGTATAATTTGTTGTATTAATTCTATTGTTACATATTATCTATCGTATTAGCATAACCGGTATGTTTTATTGTGTGGATAATTATCGCATAATTATTTAATTTTAAATATAAGAAATTATATTTTTATTAATTATTCTTGTTTAATTGTAAAATTTCTTGTATTATTTCTACTGTTATGTATTATCGGTTGCATTACTACAACTGGTATGTTTTGATGTGTTGATAATTTTTACATAATTATTTAATTTATTTCGTAATTAATATTATTTTTAATTAATTTTTGAAACCCTAATTTACTCTCTCTCTCTACACACACACACACACACACACATATTATACATTCCTTCTCTCCCTCTCTCATGTTTTTCGCCGCCTCTCCTTGCTCGCAACCCGTAGACCCAAACCCCTCAGCCCCACTCTCAGCCCCTTGTCGACCGCCCTCCGACACCCTCTTTCGATGCCAGCAGCCACCTCGCCGCCGCTGCAGGCCAGCAACCGCCACTGAGTCATCATCGTCAGCCTCGAGCCGTCGAACCTCGCTTCTCATGTCGGATCTGATCTCGCACTCGCACATCGATGTCGACTCATTCGACGAAACCTCGAGGCAAGATCCCGAACCTCGATTATTTTCATTTTAATTTTTAGTTTTATCGTAAATTATTATGCGTAAGATCCCGAACCTTGATTATTTTTATTTTAATTCTTAGTTTTATCGTAAATTATTATGTGCAAGATCCCATTACTTATTGACTCGTCTTTCAATTTCTAGATCTGTTATGAGTTAATTAATTATATTAGTCTGTGATATATTATTACCTACGTGGGATTGCTTGACATGAATAACTGTGTGGAAGCTTGTTATTTTATCACTTAGTTGTTATCCAATAGGAGAGACTGTACATGAAGACGAATTCTGTTAAAAGTATGATTTATAAGCGTACTTCAAAGCATGGCTATACTCACTCGACATCGATATCCTGATGTGAGGAGTCCCGAGTTCCCTCGATATCGATATCCCGGTATGAGGTTTCCTTGATTATTACTATTATAGCATTGACTAGACGATGCACCCTTGGTTTACTTGATTATTACTATTATAGCATTGACTAGACGATGCACCCTTGATCGGACGTGTTGTGGGTCACGGTTATTTTTATAGTTTTACAGAAGTCGTTCCACGGTAACTCCGTGGCTAGTGCATAATATTTCATGTACAGTTGCATAATTAATATGACAAACATGGGGTTATAAAGGGGAATTGGACGGAGAATATAGCATGTATATAAACGGGCACGGCGATTTCCTGTTATCGTGATATCGTGAGTGTTATATATATGGGCCAGAAGGCCAATACTTGACTTGAAGGCGGCCCCCAGACAGGTTTACAGGGACCCAATTATATACATCAAAATATCCTTCCCCAATTCAAATAACATGTAAAACAAGAATAATATGCTTGCGTGCTTTATGGAGGACTTATTAGTTTTGTTGAGATGGGGACCAGTGAGTTATGATAGGATGGCTAGTAGTATGTTTTCGTCACTTGGATGATTGTGGATTCTTGTGAGATATAGATCAGTTGTATCTCTTTTCATACATAGATTGGGATTAATATTTAATTATCTACAATTTGAGACATATGGTATATATATGAGGGTTTTCTTGTTTGGATTATTTCGCTCGACGTACTACGTCTCTTGTTGTAGATTTTTAAGTATTAATTCCACCTAGTTGTATGATATTGATGCTTGGATGATTAGTTTGATCGCTAGCTGCATGACCTTGTTACCTGATCGATTTTGGATGCTTTATGTTATCACGATTTAGTAGTGTTTTCATGTTGATTTGTGGATTTACATTTGTACGTTCTTTTGTTATTTCTATTATCGTATCATTTTTCGCATCGAATTTTTGTTCATTCTATTTTTTGTGGGGTCTTGCCGTATGCCATGCATGCTAACGTACACCTGTTTTTTCTGGTGTACGACAGACTTAGCGGAAGAACAGGTTCAGTAGGCTCACCTGGAGTGCCTTATAGATGGAGGAGGAGAAGGAGTCGAAGCCTATCTTTGATGGTTCCAGTTTACTTTTGTAGTTCTTTTCATTCCTGTTTGATCGATGTATTTCATATTTCTTCAGTTTTTAGTTGTTCAATTTTGTATAAGGGCGTGTTGACCCGAATATTTTTATGTCTCGGATGATATTCATTTGTGATATGATATGTATTATTTTATTCTGTGTTGTTCATTATATTCTGGCTATCTGTGATCAAGGACCTATGCATTTGTATTGTATTTATTTCTTAATTCTTAGCGTATTAGGTTGAGGAGAAACGATTATTTTATTTATTCTCCTTAATCTAATACGTCACGGGCTTGTTCACGTTCCGATTCCCGGGTATTTTGGGAAGCGGGGCGTGATAGGTTTTAGTGGTGGCCCATGCACGTCACGGTACCGATCACGGTCCCGAGTCCTCACTAGTGAGAATATAATGGACAATTTAGATACATATAATGATTTCATCCATGAGACTATTCTTAAGCCCTTATTCTATTTTCCTGATAGATTTCGTTTCGTCCCTATCTTATCACTCTTTGACTCCTGAGCTTTCCACTTTTCTTGTTTCGCTGCTTCGCGACTGCACGCTCTCTTCATATAACTCCTCTATCCTTGTGCCGGTTATTATTTTATATGTTATTATTTTTACACTATATTTTCTTTCAATTGACTTTTGTATCGTTTGATTATATTGAATTATGCATTATTTATTATATTATTTTATGTATCAAATACAATATTATATTGTATGTTTTTATTTGTTTATAAATCTATTTTATCTTTCATAGTTCATGTTTTATGTATTATACATCTTTATCTAGTAGTATGTTATGAGTGTCAGTATTGTTAGTAAGCATTTATGTTTCAGTGTATTCTATGATCTTTGTATGTGTTAATTTATTTTGAGTTTTATACTTTTAATTTGTTCGTTACTTATTTGAATGCATTGAGTCCTTCAATTATGTTTTTCTTTATCAAATTAGAATTTTTTATTATTTTGACTTATGTTATTTTTCTGTTTTGTTTCTCTTATTTTTATTTTTTTTCATAGATCATATTATATAAATATCGTTTTATTCTTATATTTTTCTTTGAATAGGTGTTGTTATTAGTCGGTGTTAGTGTGTGGTATTATGGCTTTATAGTTTGTGTATAGGGTTATTAAAGGTTTTTACAATGTGTGTGTTTGTTTAGCTTTGATTTTTATGTTTTTATATATTGTATTTTGGTTATGTATTTAGTCGTAATATTTTTATAGTTGGTGTGCCTTATATTTTATGCAGTGTATTATTACTCAATTTTCTTTCACGTCTTAATTTGTGTATTATTATACTTATTGTGATTCAGTATTTATTATGTTTTTATTGTAATTTTTGTTTACGGTCACGTTATAGTTTAGTTATTTTTATTTTGTGTTGCATTTATTTTTTTTAAATCCTACGTAGTGTACATGTATTTATACATATTTTCTGCATATTGTTTTGTTGTGTTTATTAGTTGTTTTTCTTTTGTTAGGTTGTGTATATTTTACTTTGATAATGTATTTTATTGTTTATTAGTTGTTTTTCTTTTGTTAGGTTGTGTATATTTTACTTTGATAATGTATTTTATTGTCTATTCATTAATTGCTTTTGTTAGGTTGTGTATATTTTACTTTGATAATGTATTTTATTGTCTATTCATTAATTGTTTTAATTATTATATTTATCAATTTTTCATATACACAAGTCTCTGTATTACCGTTTTAGTTAACTGTTATGTCCATATTTGATTATTAATTTGGAAAATTATTACATGGTAGTTCATATGTTGTATTATGTTTATTCTTTATGTATATTGGGTTTATAGTTTTCGTATCATATTTGGTTATTCTAATGGGTACTATGATATAATAATTATTAGTATATTTTGATATTGTGTTCGTTGTGTAAATGTAATAGATATATAATTACATAATTGTTACATATAATTTTTATGTCTTTTTATCCACATCCATTATTGATATGTTTTTACTTTCTATTACCAGTCATTATATGAATTATTTTTGCTCTACAGATTACTATATGATTTTGTGCATGTGCGAATAAAGTATATAATTGGAACCTTTGTAGATTCCTCACTATTTTATAATTACCACCTACCATGATTCTATGATAATTTGACCACCTAATATTTTATACTTTAATTTGTGTTCTAACTGACCCTTCGTGTGTAGTGTATGCTTTGTATTATCGTATTTGACTATCTCTATTATATGTATGCTGAATTTTAGCTGTCACATCCTATATATTATTTTAAGTCATTATTGTTTTATATTCTCCTCTGCTTTTGAATATATTTTTATATCTTTGTCCTTGGATTCTTTGTATATTATTTTATTTTAATTTCGAGGGCGAAATTTATTTTAAGGGGGTAGAATGTAAGGGCCATGAATATTGATACTAGTTAAAATAAATTTTTAGTATTTTAAAATATTTAATTATGATTTTTAAAAGAGTATTTTTATTTTTTTGATTTTCTAGATTTTTTTAGGATTTAAAGTCCAAGTTTTATATTTATTTAAAGGGAAAATTGCTTGGAGAAACCAAATAAAGTTGGGCTATGCATCCCCACCCCAAGTCTAAAAACCATAATCAAAAAGCCCTAAAATGAAAAAGAAGTGCAACCAAACCCCAAAACTCACTGTCCAAGAAAACATTCCCAAATTACCCTTCTTCTTCCCCATTTAAAACCCAATCCCTTTCTCCTCCTAATCTGGCCCAAGGTCTCCCCCCACCACCGCCTCTCCCTCCCCTACCACCGCCGACGTCGTAGCCTCCACTCCTACGCGACCGTCTCCTCGTCCTCTTCCTCCGCCCTCCGCGCCCGCGTCGACCGAGTGGAGGAAGCACCATTTGGGTTTGAGCCCCCTTTGTTTTGGCTTTGGGGAATCGTCTGAAGCAAACAACCGCCCCCCTTCTTCTTCATCCCTTGACGGGATCCTCAACCCCTCATATAAAATCAAAAAATTGCCCCAAAATTCTTAAATTTCACTGAAATGCATCGAGATATCTGAGGATGTTGAATGAATTCGTGGCTTGAGTTCTCGCGTTCATGCTTCTTCTACCTGTTTTGTTGTCAAATTTGATGCTTTATTTTGGCTTTGAGGGTTAAATTAGGGTTTATTTGGATGCAGATTGATGCTTGGCTACATGTATCCAGCATTTGAATGCTTTAAAATGATGGAGGTGGGGCAAGCTAGCATAGGGCAACTCCATTTCTGGTTCCAATACTAGTGAGATCATTTTCTTAAATTTATTTTTTTGAAATTGAAATTTTAGAAGGAAAATATAAGGTTATTGATGATTTGAGAAGGAATTGGGATTTCTTGAATTCTTTTGGCAGGGTGATTGTTGCAATCTTGACGGTCTTTGAAAGATTCTTCGATGTGTTCATTTCATGGTAACCTCATAATCTATTTTTTTTTATAAAAGTTTGGAATTGGATTCTTAAGTCATGATTATTGACTATATCGTCTAATTTTTATCAATAATTTGAAGGTTGCCATTGTCTGATGAGGCTAAGCTAGCATTCTTTGTCTACTTGTGGCACCCAAAAACAAAGGTAATATAATAACTAAAATCTCATTATGAATTCCACTTTGTATTTTAGGGTGGAATTGGAAAGTCGGTGTTTCAATACATGTATTAAAGTCGATGATTGTATTGATTGACACGTGTTTTAATATTTTTAGGTGTTAGAAGTTAGTCGGCAAGCCTTGATGGGAGAGAAACTGATCGAATGAGGAGGAGGAGGAGGAGGTTTGAGAAGGCAATGATGTAGATGTCTGGGCTTAGATTGGAGAGGAGGAGGAGGTTGAGAAGCCTTGATGGGATCTCTTTTAATGTGGTTATTAGTATAGTTGGTTTTGTGCAAATTTGTCGTTTGAACGGTTAACAGAGTTCATCGATTTGTAAAATTTGATAAGGAAATGGAAGTCAACTTGTTTAATTTTGCTATAAAATTCTATTTGGGTATTGTATGTGATATTTGGGTGTTGTATGTGATATTTGGGTATTATATGTGATATTTGTGTGTTGCTTGTGACATTTGCTGTTTATACGTGACATTTGGGTGTTGTATGTGATATTTGGCTGTAATTTGTTGATAGTGAATGTGCTTATTTGTCACATGGTTGTAATTTGTTTATACGTGACACATGACTATAATTTATTGTATGTGATATTTAGATCTATGTAGGCTGTCTAAAAATCACAATAGATAGTTGATCCCCCATCAAACACCGATGATGGAAGTTACAACTTGACGACTTCCAGAAGGCTACAATTTGAGGACTTTCACGTAGAAGGTTACAATCTGACGACCTTCACAAACAACGATCCTGCGTTTGTTTCTCAATAGTTGTAATTTTTAATTTTGTTGTGTAAAAGAGGTCTTATAAAAAGACTATTTCTTTGAATTTGTTGTAATCGACCGAAGATATAATGAATTCCATGACAAAGTCAACTTTTGACGCAAACAAACTGGCGACCACAGTGGGAGCCAACGGTCTCGCTGCCGAGACCGTCGTGTCGCAGCCAATCATCAAGATCCCGGTTGAATCTATGGTCGAATACGAATTCGACCAAACTAAGTTTGAGGAATATCTCTCATCGTCCTCTTCAAGATCTTTATTGTTTCGCAAGTACAAGAGGATCTCACCATTGAAGAAGATTTACATGCCAAAGAAGGCACAGAATCAAGACTCTCGCTTGATTGTTGATGAGGATTCTACTCGCAACCTCTCTGCTCATAATGGCTCTTCTCCAAGTAAGAAGTCATTAAATCAAAGCCCGCCGGCATTGACAAAAAGAGCTCGTCAGAGGCGACGCCAACGCCGCGCTCGTCAATTAGCTAAGGCCTTGGAACAAACCGACGGAGTTCGTTATCATGCGGACTTAGAGTCGAGGAGACATCGAGTGGTTCAGTTGTCTCAACGACCAATCATTCATGTCTCTGCTAAACTCACGACGGAGGAATGGACTATTGTCAAAAAGACTCGTTCGACCCTCAAAGAACGTATACAAAAACGTCGTGCAAACGCTGCTCATGCCCGTGCTCTCTTACAACAAAGACGAGAAAGGAGGAAGGAAACGGTGACCAAAGAACCACCGAAACTCTGTCAAGTTTGGATTCCAAAGTCTGGACTTATGCAAAATCAGCATTCAGAGCCCGTTAAGACTCCGTACCCGTAAGGGGGTGGTTTTAGACGTGCGACTCCCGACATAACCTTGGATCGCTCAAAGACAAAAATAAATTGTCCTGAGAATGCCAACAAGGTTTTACACCCCCAGAAGAAGACGCATTCACCAAATGATATCGTCATACCTGGGAGGTCATGCCAACAGACGATATGATTTTTTGGCAATCATACCGATGAATCGTATTATCAAGTTAGGATTGTGAATAATTTTCGAAAGAGAGTTATTCGGGAAATAAACTCTCATTGTTCCTGTGCGCGACTCGTTAAAGCAGCATTATCAGAATGTGACTGTTTCAAACGAGAAGCCATCCCACGAAAAGTCTCTGTATCGTCGAAGCCTAAGCCGAGACATTTCCGCAAAAGAAAATCAGCTGCCCAAGATGATGAATTCCCTGAAGTCACCATCAACGTGGCTGATAAAAGAAAGTCTAAGCGGCATTCAAGTGACCCAAATCCCGACTTTTCCCCGAGAGGAAAAGTCAATCCAAGAATTGCTCAAAGGATGTCTCGACTCCAATTAGGAGCCATCAGACGCAGAGATTACAAAAGAATGCAAGAAGGAATGTCCTCGGAGGATGAATTCTCGGACACTTGTTCTGCAATCGCTTCTGATGATACAATGTCTAGCACGGGACAAACCAGAGAAGTACTCACGATCACCTCTGATCAATTTGCTCAAATGCTTCAAGAAGCTCTAGCGAAGCAACGTGAAGAAATCAGAGCTGAGATGAAGACAGAGATGAAGTTAGCTATTCAACAAATGAGAGAATTGCTAACTCAACAACCTCAACCTCTTGAGTCCAGTCAGCGAGTTGAATCCAGCCGCCACACTCAGAATGGTGTAGATGACAGTGATCCAGAAGTGGATGAAGTCATTATGGTTGATACACCTCCCAATGACAATAACACTGGGGGTGGTTCAACAGATCCTCCCAATAACAACATTGGGGGTGGTTCAATTGCACCGTTTAGTAACACTGGGGGTGACCCAATTATTTCTGCTCGACATCACTCAGAGAGAGATGAAGATGAAGACAAGAAAATGCAAGAGCTTGAAAACAAAATCAATGCTTTGATGACATCTCAAGAAGTTAAGAAGACGGGTATTCCATGTTCCTATCCAAGGGAATGGGATTCAATACCGTACCCGTCAAACTTCAATCTGATTAACTTCACACCGTTTGACGGGAAGAGCGCACCTACTCAGCACTTGATTTATTTCAAGTCTCATTTGGGCATGATCTCTGGAAACGAGGCTTTAATGGTCCGGTCATTCGTTGGCACCCTTCGTGGGCCCGCCTTCGATTGGTACCGACGTCTCAAACCAGGGAGCATCAATTGCTGGGATGACATGAAAAGTTTGTTCCTCAGCAATTTCTTCGATGATGACACCGAAGTGTCAATCGGAACCCTTCTGGATGAAAAACAAAAAGACGGGGAGTCAGTCGACAATTTGCAAACATGCCACAATAACCTCTCCATCGATGTCCTGGAAGCCCTGGGGGTCGTACCATCCAAAACTTGAAAAGAGTTAAAATTACATGGCGAACAAGCTGAACACTTTCTTAAAAGAAAGAAAGTTGAGAGAGGTCAACCGACGACATCTACAATTTCTGTGGACGCAACTCTCGATCCGAGGTTCCAAAAGGAGTATTCTTTCGAAGATGAAGAAGCTCCAGCCATATTGGAATACCTCCTCGCCAATGACAAAATCGAGCTACCACCTATTAAAGATCAGTCCAGCCATATTGGAATACCTCCTCGCCAATGACAAAATCGAGCTACCACCTATTAAAGATCAGGAGGGTGCTAAGATGATTACAGATCCAAACTACTGAGGGTGCTAAGATGATTACAGATCCAAACTACTGTGCATACCACAGAAGGGTTCTTCATCCCACCAATGTTTGCTTTGGACTCAAAAACAAGATCCAAGCATTAATTAACTCCGGCGTCATAATGACGAAACAAGCCAAATAAAGACGACCATTAACTCCAAAGAGTATACGAGTATAAACTGTTTCTTCATGTCACTCCAAAGAGTATACGAGTATAAACTGCTCCTCGATACTCCAATAGGTATATGAGTCTAAACTGTTTCCTACCGTTGACGGAAAATTCCTGGAGAATGTTACGCTAATATTCTTAAGGATAACCTGGTCATGTAACTGAGTAAAAAGTCAGATCCATTTCCAAGGAGAAAGCTGGGGGTGGATAATTCATGTAACGGGAAGTTCCCGAAAGAATGCTATATGTAATTTTCTTAGGGATAACCCGATCATTACAAACAAAGTGATAAACACTACATCCCCACAGTGATTTCCAAATACTCTTTTGCTGAGATGAGATTCAATCACTTCGCTGGATCAATCTTCCCTCACAAAACACTCTCTTGGTCAAACCTTTAAACGGTTAGGACCAAAGCCAAAATCCCCTCTCGATTCCTTCCATGAACGAGAGGTCCACAAATTGAACGATCAAACCTTTAAACAGTTAGGATCGCTTCAAATTCCCATCTTGGTCAAACCTTTAAACAGTTAGGACCACAACCAAAATCCCCTCTCGATTCGTTCTATGAACGAGAGGTCCACTCAAATTGAACGATCAAACCTTTAAACAGTTAGGATCGTCTCAAGTTCCCATCTTGGTCAAACCTTTAAACAGTTAGGACCGAGACCAAAATCCCCTCTCGATTCCTTCCATGAACGAGAGGTCCACAAATTGAACGATCAAACCTTTAAACAGTTAGGATCGCTTCAAATTCCCATCTTGGTCAAACCTTTAAACAGTTAGAACCACAACCAAAATCCCCTCTCGATTCGTTCTATGAACGAGAGGTCCACTCAAATTGAACGATCAAACCTTTAAACAGTTAGGATCGTCTCAAGTCCCCATCTTGGTCAAACCTTTAAACAGTTAGGACCGAGACCAAAATCCCCTCTCGATTCCTTCCATGAATGAGAGGTCCACAAATTGAACGATCAAACCTTTAAACAGTTAGGATCGCTTCAAATTCCCATCTTGGTCAAACCTTTAAACAGTTAGGACCACAACCAAAATCCCCTCTCGATTCCTTCTATGAACGAGAGGTCCACTCAAATTGAACCTATTTTGGTCAAACCTTTAAACAGTTAGGACCAAAGCCAAAATCCCCTCTCGATTCCTTCCATGAACGAGAGGTCCACTCAAATTGAACGATCAAACCTTTAAACAGTTAGGATTCGCTTCAAACTCCCAATTGGTCAAACCTTACTACAGTTAGGACCACAAAGCCAAAGTCTCTTCTCGATTCATTCCACGAACGAGAGGTCCACTTTCAGTTGAATAATCAAACCTTATGACAGTTAGGATTATTCAAATCCGTCCAGATTCTCTAAGTGGAGATCCCACTTTGAGTTTTCTTTGCATCAGGAGATAGAATATAAAATTCTTCCTCTCCGATTTCGGGTTTATCTCTACCAACAAAAAAGAGACAAGGAGATAGAATATAAAATTCTTCCTCTCCGATTTCGGGTTCATCTCTACCAACAAACAAGAGACCAGGAGATAGAATATAAAATTCTTCCTCTCCGATTTCGGGTTTATCTCTACCAACAAACAAGAGACCAGGAGATAGAATATAAAATTCTTCCTCTCCATCATCGGGTTCATCTCTACCAACAAACAAGAGACCAGGAGATAGAATATAAAATTCTTCCTCTCCAATTCTGGGTTTATCTCTACCAACAAACAAGAGACCAGGAGATAGAATATAAAATTCTTCCTCTCCATCATCGGGTTCATCTCTACCAACAAACAAGAGACCAGAATACTCCAATAGGTATACGAGTCTAAACTATGCAGCGCGGCAGGACATGGTGCCGCGGCTAAGGCGCGACAAGACATGGTGCCGCGGCTAAGGCGCGGCAGACCAAGGTGCCGCGGCTAAGGCGCGGCAGACCAAGGTGCCGCGGCTAAGGCGCGGCAGACCAAGGTGCCGCGGCTAAGGCGCGGCAGCCTATGGTGTCGCGGCTTAACCGCTGCAACCTATGGTGCCGCGGCAGTTAAAGCAGGATGCTACAGCAGTTATAATACAGTTATCTGATGATTATTTAAAGTCCACGTGGCGGAGTATCAGAAATAGAACGTGTGCTGATGTGGAAAAGCAGTTAAACCACGAAAAAGGTGGTTAAAGGTCGTGGGAGAACTGTTTCAAACACGTATGAACGTGGGTGTAACTGCCCCTTTAGCCGCGGCAGTGTCGACTGTCGCGCTCTTTGGCCGCGACAGTGTCGACTGTCGCGCCCTTTAGCCGCGACAGCATCAGCTGCCGCGCCTAAAGAGACAGTTATTGACCAGCTATTTCTTCAGTTATCGTCTAAGGAGGCTATAAATACCCTCCTATGGCCATCATTGATAGGGGCTGAGCATTTCCAGAGCAGATTAGAGCAGAGAGCCTTGAGTTTTGGTGAATTAGAGCAAGAGAGAGAGTCTTCCTTCTTCACAAACATCCTCAAGAAGCTTCTGGCGATTCCTAGAGATCTAAGCTCTGACTTGATCTTTAGAAGAGTGAACATCTTACATCGATAAGATATTCGCTTCAAATTCTTACTTCGATAAACGAAGGAAGAATCATTAAACCCCTCACGGTTCAATCAGAATCTGTGATTCGGTGGTCCACGAGTCAAAGCGCTCCCGGCACAGGCAAAGATCCTACACAAGCAGTGATCCAAACAACGATCCTGCGTTTGTTTCTCAAGAGTTGTAATTTTTAATTTTGTTGTGTAAAAGAGGTTAGTTGTAATTTTTAATTTTGTTGTGTAAAAGAGGTCTTATAAAAAGACTATTTCTTTGAATTTGTTGTAATCGACCGAAGATATAATGAATTCCATGACAAAACCAACTTTTGACGCAAACAGAAGTTAGTCGGCAAGCCTTGATGGGAGAGAAACTGATCGAATGAGGAGGAGGAGGAGGAGAAGGAGGTTTGAGAAGGCAATGATGTAGATGTCTGGGCTTAGATTGGAGAGGAGGAGGAGGTTGAGAAGCCTTGATGGGATCTCTTTTAATATGGTTATTAGTATAGTTGGTTTTGTACAAATTTGTCGTTTGAACGGTTAACGGAGTTCATCGGTTTGTAAAATTTGATAAGGAAATGGAAGTCAACTTGTTTAATTTTGCTATAAAATTCTATTTGGGTATTGTATGTGATATTTGGGTGTTGTATGTGATATTTGGGTATTATATGTGATATTTGTGTGTTGCTTGTGACATTTGCTGTTTATACGTGACATTTGGGTGTTGTATGTGATATTTGGCTGTAATTTGTGATATTTGGGTGTTGCTTGTGACATTTGCTATTTATACGTGACATTTGGGTGTTGTATATGATATTTGGCTGTAATTTGTTGATAGTGAATGTGATATTAGATCTAATAGAGTCATTTCACATCCTCCGCCAGAATATTTTTTGTACTTTGGATGTTGTATGTGATATTTGTTATTCATACGTGATATTTGGGTGTTGTATGTGATATTTGGGTGTTGTATGTGATATTTATGTGTTGCTTGTGATATTTGTTATTTATACGTGATATTTGAGTGTTGTATGTGATATTTGGCTGTAATTTATGACATTTGGGTGTTGTATATGATATTTGGGTGTTGTATGTGATATTTGTGTGTTACTTGTGATATTTGTTGTTTATACGTGATATTTGGGTGTTGTATGTAATATATGACTAAAATTTGTGATATTTCGGTGTTGCTTGTGATATTTGCTGTTTACACGTGATATTTGGGTATTGTATGTGATTTTTAGCTGTAATTTGTGATATTTGGGTGTTGTTTGTGACATTTGCTGTTTATACGTGACATTTGGGTGTTGTATATGATATTTGGCTGTAATTTGTGATATTTGGGTGTTTCTTGTGATATTTGCTATTTATACGTGATATTTGGGCGTTGTATGTGATTTTTGTCTGTAATTTGTGACATTTGGGTGTTGTATATGATATTTGTGACATTTGGGTGTTGTTTAAGGTGAAGGTGAAGGTGAAGGTGAAGAGGAGTGTCAAAGTATTTGAGTTTGAGTTGAAGGTGAAGAGGAGTGTCAGAGTATTTGAGTTTGAGTTAAAGGTGAAGAGGAGTGTCAGAGTATTTGAAGGACGAGTTATTTATTCCTAGGTCTTGGTGGGAAAAGAAGAATAAGGGGATGATGATGAAGGAGGATGTGGAATGACTCTGTTAGATCTAAATATCACATACAATAAATTATAGTCATGTGTCACGTATAAACAAATTACAACCATGTGACAATTAAGCACATTCACTATCAACAAATTACAGCCAAATATCACATACAACACCCAAATTTAACGTATAAACAGCAAATGTCACAAGCAACACACAAATATCACATACAATACCCAAATATCACATACAACACCCAAATATCACAAACAATACCCAAATATCACGTATAAACAACAAATGTCAAAAACGACACTCAAATATCACATACAACATCCAAATATCACATACAACACCAAAATATCCCGTATGAACAACAAATGTCTCATAAAAACAACATATGTGACATGAAACCGTCATATGTCACATGAAACTATCTGTGTTGATGCTCTCCAGCATGACAGGATCTTCTTCTCTCCTTTTCCATACATAAATGGTCGCAGTGAATGTGAATGCTAGTATTAGAGCTCCGACAATGGGAAGAATGATGGCGAGGATGAGCTTGGTGTGATTCTTGTGGACATGAAATTGTCATATGTCACATGAAACTATCATATGTCACATAAGCAAGTTGACTTCCATAAAAGGACATCTGGAGTAATTCTAAGGTGGCTTGTCACATGAAGGACATACAAAATTTTATAGCAAAATTAAACAAGTTGACTTCCATTTCCTTATCAAAGTTTACAAACCGATGAACTCTGTTAACCGTTCAAACGACAAATTTGCACAAAACCAACTATACTAATAACCACATTAAAAGAGATCCCATCAAGGCTTCTCAACCTCCTCCTCCTCTCCAATATAAGCCCAGACATCTACATCATTGCCTTCTCAACCTCCTCCTCATTCGATCAGTTTCTCTCCCATCATGGCTTGCCGACTAACTTCCAACACCTAAAAATATTAAAACACGTGCCGATCAGTACAATCATCGACTTTAATACATGTATTGAAACACCGACTTTCCAATTCCACCCTAAAATACAAAGTGGAATTCATAATGAGATTTTAGTAATTATATTACCTTTGTTTTTGGGTGCCACAAGTAGATGAAGAATGCTAGCTTGGTCTCATCAGACAATGGCAACCTTCAAATTATTGATAAAAATTAGACGATATAGTTAATAATCAAGACTCAATAATCCAATTCCAAACTTTTATAAAAAAAAATAGATTGTGAGGTTACCATGAAATGAACACATCGAAGAATCTTTCAAAGACCGTCAAGATTGCAACAATCACCCTGCTAAAAGAATTCAAGAAACCCCAATTCCTTCTCAAATCATCAATAACCTTATATTTTTTATTCTAAAATTTCAATTTCAAAAAACTAAATTCAAGAAAATGATCTCACCAGTATTGGCACCAGAAATAGAGTTGCCCTATGCTAGCTGTCTCGGAAATCCTCAACCGCCCAGCAGTTTTCTTGTAACTGTCTTCCCACGTTTTACAACTCCGTTATTTTGGCAGTTATCAACGTGATTCTCGCACACAACGTTTCCCACGTTCTTGAACAGTTGGTGGCCACGTGTCGGCGGTTACAAAACAGTTTCTGATCTTTTGAAAGCTGTCTCGCGAGCGAGACAGTAAACACTGTCTCGCGGGCGGGACATAAAA
>NC_033800.1:28563880-28573053 GCF_001876935.1 Asparagus officinalis
TGTCTCGCGTGCGAGACGGTCTATGTCCTTTTTTCTGACTTTTTGGATGAATTCCTTCTTGAGCTGTATTTGGATATCTTTCGGTATTTTTTGACGTCTACAGATACCCCCTCCAAAGTATTCCGACTCATTTTTTGTATAGAGGAGTCTGTGATACTTTGGATAAGATAGATCTTATCTGCACTCCCTTCAATGCTTGATTGAGTAGATCGTACGGAAGGACCCAAAAATGGCTTCAACTTTCATCTTTTAGCCTATTCAGTGCTTTGTAGAATAGCTAAACTTCCTTCAGTGCTGCGTTTATCGCGTGACCGTCGTCGAAGTCTTGAATTAGAACTGCTATTGAAGAATGGAGAAATAGTTTATACTCATATACTTTATTGGAGTGTTCGGGAAATAGTTCAACCTCATATACCCGTTGGGAGGTAATCAGGTTATTCTTAAGAATATTTTGAGTAATATTTTCCAGAAACTTCCTGTTGAGGGTAGGGAAACAGTTTAGACTCGTGTACCTATTGGAGTAATATGGTCTCTTTTTCGTTGGTAGAGATGAACCCACTGATGGAGAGGGAGAATTTTATATTCTATCTCCTGGTCTCTTTTTTTGTTGGTAGAGATGAACCCAATGATGGAGAGGAAGAATTTTATATCCTATCTCCTGGTCTCTTGTTTATTGGTAGAGATGAACCCAAAATTAGAGAGGAAGAATTTTATATTCTATATCCTGGTCTCTTGTTTGTTGGTAGAGATGAACCCAAAATCAGAGAGGAAGAATTTTATATTCCATCTCCTGGTGCAAAGGAAACTCGAAGTGGGATCTCCACTTAGAGAATCTGGATTGGTTTGAATAATCCTAAAAGTCATAAGGTTTGATTATCCAATTCAAAATTGGACCTTTCGTTTGCGAAATGAATCGAAAGGAACTTTTGGTGGTGGTCCTAACTGTAGTAAGGTTTGACCAAGTGGGAGTTTTGAGACGATCCTAACTGTTTAAAGGTTTGATCGTTCAATTTGTGGACCTCTCGTTCATGGAACGAATCGAGAGGAGATTTTGGCTTTGGTCCTAACTGTTTAAAGGTTTGACCAAAATGGGAATTTGAGACGATCCTAACTGTTTAAAGGTTTGATCGTTCAATTTGTGGACCTCTCGTTCATGGAACGAATCGAGAGGGGATTTTGGCTTTGGTCCTAACTGTTTAAAGGTTTGACCAAGATGGAAATTTGAGACGATCCTAACTGTTTAAAGGTTTGATCGTTCAATTTGTGGACCTCTCGTTCATGGAAGGAATCGAGAGGGGATTTTGGCTTTGGTCCTAACTGTTTAAAGGTTTGACCATGTGGGAGTTTGATACGATCCTAACTGTTTAAAGGTTTGATCGTTCGATTTGTGGACCGCTCGTTCATGGAAGGAATTGAGAGGGAATTTTGGCTTTGGTCCTAACTGTTTAAAGGTTTGACCATGTGGGAGTTTGATACGATCCTAACTGTTTAATGGTTTGATCGTTCGATTTGTGGACCTCTCGTTCATGGAAGGAATCGAGAGGGGATTTTGGATTTGGTCCTAACTGTTTAAAGGTTTGACCAAGATGAAAATTTGAAACGATCCTAACTGTTTAATGGTTTGATCGTTCAATTTGTGGACCTCTCGTTCATGGAACGAATCGAGAGGGGATTTTGGCTTTGGTCCTAACTGTTTAAAGGTTTGACCAAGATGGGAATTTGAGACGATCCTAACACTTCCCGTTACATGAATTATTGACCCCCAGCTTTCTTTGTAAAACTGGGTATAACGAGGAGTACGTCATCCTCAGTCGCATGTTCGGGTTATCCTTAAGAATATAAGATTCTCTAGGAACTTCCCGTTACATAAATCATCCACCCCCAGCTTCCTTTGTGAAGCTGGGTTTACCATTGTATTCAGTTGGATGATCGAGAAGCAGTTTATACTCGTATACTCTTTGGAGTGAGGGGAAACAGTTTATACTCGTGCACCCAATGGAGTTAGAACCGTCTTTACTTGGCTTGTTCTGCCGTTATGACACCGGAGTCAATTAAGGCTTGGATTTTATTTTTGAGTCCAAAGCAAATCTCAGTGGGGTGAAGAACCCTTCTGTGGTACGCATAGTAGTTTGGATCCATAATCCTCTTAGCTCCCTCCTGATCTTTAATAGGTGGTAGCTCGATTTTGTCATTGGCGAGGAGGTATTTCAAGATGGCTGGAGCTTCATCTTCTTCGAAAGAATACTCATTTTGAAACCTCGGATCGGGAGTCGCGTTCCCAGTGATTGCAGATGTCGTCGGTCGGCTTCTCTCAGCTTTCTTTCTTTTAAGAAAGTGTTCAGCTTGTTCACCGCGCATTTTCAAATCTTTCCAAGTTTTGGATGGTACGACCCCCAGGGCTTCCAGGACATCGATGGAGAGATTATTATGGCATGTTTGCAGGATGAACTCTTCTGTGAGTGGATCTCTGCAATTCATTGCTTTGTTACGGAAGCGCTTGACAAAATTGTCGACTGACTCTCCGTCTTTTTGCTTCTCATCTAAAAGGGTTCCGATTGACACATCGGTGTCATCATCGAAGAAATTGCTGAGGAACAAACTTTCCATGTCATGCCAGCAATTGACGCTCCCTGGCTTGAGACGTCGATACCAATCGAAGGCGGGCCCACGAAGAGTGCCAACGAATGACCGGACGAGACGTCGATACCAATCGAAGGCGGGCCCACGAAGAGTGCCAACGAATGACCGGACCATTAAAGCCTCATTTCAAGAAATCATGCCCAAATGAGACTTGAAATAAATCAAGTGCTGAGTAGGCGAACTTTTTCCGTCAAACGGTGTGAAGTTAACTAGACTGAATTTTGCCGGGTACGGTATTGAATCCCATTCTCTTGGATAGGGACATGGAATACCCGTCTTTTTCCCTTCTTGAGCCGTCATCAAAACGTTGATTTTGTTTTCAAGCTCTTTCGAAGGACGTTGAGGAGAATGAGTTAGACCACCCCCTGTAAGAGGTGCCATTGAATCACCCCCAATATCGTTATTGGGAGGGTGCGTTAAACCACCCCCAGTGTTATTGCTATTGGGAGGTGTATCAGCCATAATAACTTCATCCACTTTTGGATCACTATCATCTGCCACCTTCTGAGTGTGGCGGCTGGATTCAGCTCGTTTACTGGACTCCGGAGGTTAAGGCCGTTGAGCTAGCAATTCCCTCATTTGTTGGATAGCCAACTCTATCTCTGTCTTCATTTCAGCTCTAATTTCTTCACGTTGTTTGGCTAGAGCTTCTTAAAGTATTTGAGCAAACTGATCAGAAGTGATTGTGAGTACTTCTCTGGTTTGCCCTGTGCTGGATACCGTATCATCCGAAGCAATCGCAGAACAAGTGTCCGAGAGCTCATCCTCTGATGACATTCCTTCCTGCATTCTCTTGTAGTCTCTACGTCTGATAGCTCCTAGCTGGAGTCGAGACATCCGTCGGGCAATTCTTGAATTAACTTTTCCTCCCGGGGAAAAGTCGGTGTTTGATTCACTTGAATGCCACTTAGATTTTCCTTTATCAGCCATGTTGATGGTGACTTCAGGGAATTCATCCTCTTGAATAGCAAGCTTCTTGTTGAAACGTCTCGGTTTGACATTTCGATAGAAAGTCTCTGGAACACAGAAACTTTCGGCGGAATGGCTGTAAAGCAGCTGCATTCAGACAACACTGCTTTGATAAGTTTTTCACATGCACAATGAGGACTTGTTTCTCGAACGGTCCTTTTATGTGATTTGTTTCCACTTTTAGTTTGATAGTACAACTCGTCAGCATGGTGACCAGAGCAACCTATCTTTTGTTTTTGTGTTTGAACCTTGTTAACATACCCAGGATGACTTGTCGTCGCCTCTGAGCGATCCAATGTTATGTCAAGAGTCATACGTTTAGAACCACCCCCTTGCGGGTGTATGCTGATTTTGCACAACTCCAGACTTTGGAATCCAAACTTTGTAGAGTTTTGGTGGTTCTTTGGCCACCGTTTTCTTGTTTCTTTCTCGTCTTTGTTGTAAGAGAGATTGGCCACCGTTTTCTTGTTTCTTTCTCGTCTTTGTTGTAAGAGAGAACGGGCATGAGCAGTGTTTGCATGACGCTTTTGTATTCGTTCTTTGAGGGTCGAACGAGCCCTTTTGACAAAAGTCCATTCATCCATCGTTAGTTTAGCAGAGATATGAGTGATTGGTCGTTGAGACAACTGAAACACTCGATGCCTCCTCGATTCTAAGTCCGCATAGTAACGAACTCCATCGGTTTATTCCAAGGCCTTAGCCAATTGACGAGCGAGGTGTTGGCGTCGCCTCTGACGAGCCCTCTTCGTCAGAGTTGGCGAACTCCGATCGAACGACTCCTTAATTAGGGAGGAATGATCATGAGCAGAGCTTCCGGCTTTGAGGGTTGCCAGAATAATGTTGCGAGGCATGGCCTCAACAACGATTGGGTGAGAGGCTTCACTTTTAGCCTTCTCTGGCGTATAGACCTTCTTCAATGATGAGATCCTCTTGTACTTATGAGATAATGAAGATCTTGAAGAGGACGATGTATAGACCTTCTTCAATGATGAGATCCTCTTGTACTTATGAGATAATGAAGATCTTGAAGAGGACGATGAGATATATTCCTCAAATTTGGTTTGGTCGAATTCATACTCGACCATGGATTCAACCGGTATCTTAATTGGCTGCGACATTACGGTCTCGGCAGCGAGACCGTTGGCTCCCACTGTGGTCGCCAGTTTGTTTTCGTCGAAAGTTGCTCTTTTTGTGGAATTCATTATATCTTCGGTCGATTACAACAAATTCAAAAGAGATAGTCTTTTTATAAGACTTCTTTTACACAACAAAATAAAAATTACAACTTTTTAGAAACAAACGCAGGATCGTTGTTTGGATCGCTGCTTGCGTGGGATCTTTGCCTGTGCCGGGAGCGCTTTGACTTGTGGACCACCAAATCACAGATTCTGATTGAACCGTGAGGGGTTTAATGATTCTTCCTTCGTTTATCGAAGTAAGAATTTGAAGCGAATATCTTATCGATGTAAGATGTTCACTCTTCCAAAGATCAAGTCTGAGCTTAGATCTCTAGGACTCGCTAGAAGCTTCTTGAGGATGTTTCGAATAGTTAGTGGCCACGTGTCAGCGGTTACAAAACAGTTTTTGATCTTTTGAAGGCTGTCTCGTGGGCGAGACAGTAAACACTGTCTCGCGTGCGAGACAGAAAACACTGTCTCGCATGGCGAGACAGCAAAGGCTGTCCCGCACGGCGAGACAGCAAAGGCTGTCCCGCACGGCGAGACAGTCTATACTTGTGTTCTTTTGATTTTTTTGGATGATTTCCTCTTGAGCTGTATTTGGATATCTTTCAGTATTTTTTGACGCCTACAGAAATGAACACATCGAAGAATCTTTCAAAGACCATCAAGATTGCAACAATCACCCTGCTAAAAGAATTCAAGAAACCCCAATTCATTCTCAAATCATCAATAACCTTATATTTTTCCTTCTAAAATTTCAATTTCAAAAAACTAAATTCAAGAAAATGATCTCACCAGTATTGGCACCAGAAATGGAGTTGCCCTATGCTAGCTTGCCCCCACCTCCATCATTTTAAAGCATTCAAATGTTTGATACGCGTAGCCAAGCATCAATCTGCATCCAAATAAACCCTAATTTAACCCCCAAAGCCAAAATAAAGCATCAAATTTGACAACAAAACAGGCAGAAGAAGCATGAACGCGAGAACTCGAGCCACGAATTCATTCAACATCCTCAGATATCTCGATGCATTTCAGTGAAATTTAAGAATTTTGGGGAAAATTTTTGATTTTATATGAGGGGTCGAGGATCCCGTCAAGGGATGAAGAAGAAGGGGGGCGGTTGCTTGCTTCAGACGATTCCCCAAAGCCAAAACAAAGGGGGCTCAAACCCAAATGGTGCTTCCTCAACTCGGTCGACGCGGGCGCGGAGGGCGGAGGAAGAGGACGAGGAGACGGTCGCGTAGGAGTGGAGGCTACGACGTCGGCGGTGGTAGGGGAGGGGGAACGGTCGCGTGAGTGGAGGCTACGACGTCGGCGGTGGTAGGGGAGGGGGAGGCGATGGTGGGGGGAGACCTTGGGCCAGATTAGGAGGAGAAAGAGATTGGGTTTTAAATGGGGAAGAAGAAGGGTAATTTGGGAATGTTTCTTGGGCAGTGGGTTTTGGGGTTTGGTTGCACTTCTTTTTCATTTTTAGGGCTTTTTGGTTATGGTTTTTAGACTTGGGGTGTTGCACTTCTTTTTCATTTTTAGGGCTTTTTGGTTATGGTTTTTAGACTTGGGGTGGGGATGCATAGCCCAACTTTATTTGGTTTCTCCAAGCAATTTTCCCTTATTTAAATGATATTAATATTTATAAATTCATTTTATACGGTGAAAATTTTTGGAAATTATCCGTTGTGTTATCGATACTGTTACGTATTATTTTGGATAATACGTTGTATTGTTAATTACGTATTATTTGTATAATTTGTTGTATTAATTCTACTGTTGCATATTTTCTGTCGTATTAGCATAACCGGTACGTTTTATTATGTGGATAATTATCGCATAATTATTTAATTTTAAATATAAGATATTATATTTTTATTAATTATTCTTGTTTAATTGTATAATTTATTGTATTATTTTTATTGTTACGTATTATCGGTTGTATTACTACAACTGATATGTTTTGATGTGTAGATAATTTTTACATAATTATTTAATTTATTTTGTGATTAATATTATTTTTAATTAATTATTATGTGGATAATTATCACATAATTATTTAATTTTAAATATATGTAATTATATTTTTATTAATTATTCTTGTTTAATTATACAATTTCTTGTATTATTTCTACTGTTATGTATTATCGGTTGTATTATTACAACTGGTACGTTTTGATGTGTAGATAATTTTTACATAATTATTTAATTTATTTCATAATTAATATTATTTTTAATTAATTTTCAAAACCCTAATTTACTCTCTCTCTTCACACACACNTGCTAGCCATGTAATGCGGATGGCGAGGTGGCTGCTGGCGGGTCAAGAGAGGGCGTCAGAGGGCGGCTGGACAAGGGGCTGCGAGCGGGGCTGAAGGGGTTTGGGTCGTCTGGCGGGTTGCGAGCAAGGAGGAGGCGGCGGAAAACATGAGAGAGGGAGAGAGGAATGTAATATATAATATATAGTATATATATAATATTATATATATATCAATAGTATATTATTATATATCGCTATATTATAATATATATTATAATGTGGTGTGTGTGTGTGGTGTGTGTGGGGTGTGTGTGTGTGTTGTGTGTGTGTGTGTGTGTGTATATGCTAGCCATGTAATGCGGATGGCGAGGTGGCTGCTGGCGGGTCAAGAGAGGGCGTCAGAGGGCGGCTGGACAAGGGGCTGCGAGCGGGGCTGAAGGGGTTTGGGTCGTCTGGCGGGTTGCGAGCAAGGAGGAGGCGGCGGAAAACATGAGAGAGGGAGAGAGGAATGTAATATATAATATATAGTATATATATAATATTATATATATATCAATAGTATATTATTATATATCGCTATATTATAATATATATTATAATGTGGTGTGTGTGTGTGGTGTGTGTGGGGTGTGTGTGTGTGTTGTGTGTGTGTGTGTGTGTGTATAGGATCTAATCTCTTACTCGCACGACGACGTCGACTCGTTCGACGAAACCCCGAGGCAAGATCCCGAACCTCGATTATTTTTATTTTAATTCTTAGTTTTATCGTAAATTATTATGTGCAAGATCCTGAACCTCGATTATTTTCATTTTAATTCTTAGTTTTATCATAAATTATTATGTGCAAGATCCCATTACTTATTGACTCGTCTTTCAATTTCTAGATCTGTTATGAGTTAATTAATTAGATTAGTCTATGATATATTATTACCTGCGTGGGATTGCTTGACATGAATAACTGTGAGGAAGCTTGTTGTTTTATTACTTAGTTGTTATCTAATAGGAGAGACTGTACATAAAGACGAATTCTGTTAAAGTATGATTTATAAGCGTGCTTCAAAGCATGGCTATACTCACTTGACATCGATATCCCGATGTGAGGAGTCCCGAGTTCCCTCGATATCGATATCCCGGTATGAGGTTTCCTTGATTATTACTATTATAGCATTGACTAGACGATGCACCCTTGATCGGACGTGTTGTGGGTCATGGTTATTTTTATAGTTTTACAGAAGTCGTTCCACGGTAACTCCGTGGCTAGTGCACAATATTTTATGTAAAGTTGCATAATTAATATGACAAACATGGGGTTATAAAGGGGAATTGGACGGAGAATATAGCATGTATATAAACGGGCACAGTGCTTTCCTATTATCATGATATCGTGAGTGTTATATATATGGGCCAGAGAGCCAATAATTAACTTGAAGGCGGCCCCCGGACAGGTTTACGGGGACCCAATTATATACATTAAAATATCCTCCCCCAATTCAAATAACATGTAAAACAAGAATAATATGCTTCGTGCTTTATGGTGGACTTGTTAGTTTTGTTGAGATGTGGACCAGTGAGTTATGATAGGATGGCTAGTAGTATGTTTTTGTCACTTGGATAATTGTGGATTCTTGTGGGATGTAGATCAGTTGTATCTCTTTTCATACATAGATCAGGATTAATATTTAATTATCTACAATTTAAGACATATGGTATATACATGAGGGTTTCCTTGTTTGGATTATTTCGCTCGACGTACTACGTCTCTTGTTGTAAATTTTTAAGTATTAGTTTTATCTAGTTGTATGACATTGATACTTGGATGATTAGTTTGATCGCTAGCTGCATGACCTTGTTACCTGATCGATTTTGGATGCCTTATGTTATCATAATTTAATAGTGTTTTCATGTTGATTTGTGGATTTACTATTGTACATCCTTTTGTTATTTCTGTTATCGTATCATTTTTTGTATCGGATTTTCGTTCGTTCTAGTTTCTTTTGTAGGGTTTTATCGTGTGCCATGCACGTTGATGTATACCCGTTTTCTCTGGTGTACGTCAGACTTAGAGAAAGAACATGTTCAGCAGGAGCCAGAGGATTCTCAGCAGGAGTGCCCTGCAGACGGAGCAGAAGAAG
>NC_033800.1:28573069-28602252 GCF_001876935.1 Asparagus officinalis
ACTTTTGTAGTTCTTTTCATTCCTGCTTGATCGATGTATTTCATATTTCTTCAGTTTTTAGTTGTTCAATTTTGCATAAGGGCGTGTTGGCCCGACTATTTTTATGTCTCGGATGATATTCATTTGTGATATAATATGTATTATTTTATTCTGTGTTGTTAATTATATTCTCTCTATCTGTGATCGAGACCTGTGCCTTTGCATTGTATTTATTTCTTGACGCTTAGCGTATTAGGTTGAGGAGAAATGATTATTTTATTTATTCTTCTTAATCTAATACATCGCGGGCTTGTTCACGTTCTGATTCCTGGGTATTTTGGGAAGTGGGGCATGACAATGTTCTCCATGTTTTGATAATTTAGAAGTAATTACGCGACGAGGAGCAGCAGAGGGTGATTGATGCACCAGAATTTGAGTTTCAGATAGATTTAACTACCATGGAGATCACAGGTTGTATTCTTACTAGAGAGGACGAGAGGCTTAGAAAGAAAGTAATACCTTAAGTTAAAGTTTAATAGAGATAGAAAAGAGATGAGGAGGCTTCTTGGGAGCGCGAGGAGGATATGTGTCGTGACTACCCGCAACTGTTCGAGTGGGTAAATTGTTTTCGTTATAGCTTATTGATGTTTATGATTTTTTTGATTTTTTTCTATATGGTCATATTTATATTTAACGCTAGAATGAGGGTATTAACACTTAGATCCTAATCATTTGGAATACATGATATATATATTGGGGGTTACTTGTTTGGATTTTTTGCCTGACGTACTAGTTCCGTTTAGTTAGGGGTTAAGTGGGAGTATTCACATTTTAGATTGTTAAGCATAAATATTGCTAGTAATTCATATCTAGGAATTAATGATACGAGATGTGTACGGGAGAGTTTCCTTGTCTGGACTATCCCCTCTTAGTGTTTTTCTCATATTATTAATTCCTAAGATACGATTACGGAATTTCGAGGACAAAATTCTTTTAAGGGGTGAAAAATGTAAAACCCTGTAAATTTGAATATTTTATGATAAATATGTTATATAGTGAAAAATAATATATTTGATGTTTGAGTATAATAAGAATTGATTTGAGATTAATTCAATGTATATTTGTGAAAATATGAATACAAATGTACAAAACATGCACAAAGGCCGAAAGAGTAAAAATCTGGGAATAATAACCAGTTATGAGTTTCTATATTTTTCATACCGATGCAGTCAGAATTTGGAAAAGTATAAAATAATAAAGTTGTAAATCTTTTCAACAGCTTTCTAACAAATCTTAGATCACCTCATTCTGAGATCGGATGAGAAAATTACAGCCAAAATACCGAAGGTTATTTTCCTAGTCAGACTAGGTTTTCTGGTTCGGATCAAACATGTTTGTTTCGGGTTTGCCTCTATAAATACTTGTGTTTTTTAAGAAAATTATTTTTTTTATCATATCTATGAACCCTAATAACTACCCTCTCCCCTCAAAAATCCTAGATCTTTTTGTTATGAGTTTGGAGAGCTTTGTGAAGCAAAAACATCGATACGAGGGCGAGATCATCAACGTGTGGCGAGGGAGAACGGATTGTTTATGCTTGTGGATTGCTTGCTATTTGTTTCATAGGCTTGCACATGATATTAAGGCAAGATCCCTTACATCTAAACTCACCCCCATAGTTAAATAACTAGTTTAGAAATTTAAATTATGTTTATATGCTTAGATCTTAATCTAATGTGAAAAAGAATATATTTTTATTGTTAGATCTTAAACAAATGTTATATCTACATGTTTTTCTTGCTGTTTATAATAGAAACATGATCATGATCATTAGGGTCCTTCAAAATTTTATTTTTAACTTGTTAATCATGTTCTAATTATGTTTAAATCCTAATTTGATATTTAATAGAGTTTACATCTGGATTAAAGATGAGAAAACCCTAGGTTTGTGATACCTAAGTGTTAAAAATATGATTTAATGAATTTATATTTTTTAAGTTGTTTGGCAATCATGCTTATATTTAATATGTTAAAAGTTCATGCTTTAGATTGAAGAATTTGGTTAATTAGGTTGAAAAACCCTAATTAGATTAACACAAGAGTTTGAATTATATTCAAGATAATTTTAGTAAGTGATTATCAAAGTTTAAGTGTTTTTATATATTTTATGTATGTTTCAGTATGTTTTAAACATGATTAAAGGTTTATATATGATTTCTTATGTAAATAATCATTCTTGTTATGTTCTGCAGAAAAACTGATGCACAGATATACTGTTTAACTAGAAATTTAAAACAACAAATGAAATCCAAATTGAACCAAACTAATACAAATTGAAAAATATATGAATCTAAATTTCAAAACAGAAAACCATTCCTAAAGATAATTTTCCTAAAGAATTATATGCTCAATTTACTGATGATACATTCTGCAGAAAAACTGTTACACATATATAATATTTAACTAGAAATTAGAGATATCATATAAACTCCAAACTGAACCAAACTAATGCCAAATGATAGCTATGTGAATCTAGTTTCCAAAACAAAAAACTATTCTTAAAAAGAGTTTGTCTAGAGAAAAATATGCTCAATTGACTAACGATATGTTCTGCAGAAAACTGCAAATGTGTTGATTTGAAATAATTGATATATAACATGAAAGTTTCTTGAGTTTTGCTCTTGTTTGTTATTTTTGAGAGAGTTTCTCAATTTTGTACTATTATATTATAATGATTAAGAGTTGTTTAACACCTGATCGAGATGATGGTGAACACCAGTTATAGACACGCACACCGAGATATGTGCACATACACTTAGTTTATGTTGTGTTAACACGTACTGTTGAGATTTTTAATACACGTTGAGTTGATGAAAGTGTAATAACATATAATAAAATAGTATTAATTAGTTATGGATGCTCGGTGTGGATGTTTCCTCGCTATAAAACCACGGCTGTACCACACTAGGAGTATTGGATGTTTCCCGCAATAAGACCGCGGCTATACCAACACTCGAAGATGATCGGGGTTTTTTTAGATTTGGTTGATATATCTATACTTTGTTGTATGATCATCTGGATACATTATGCGGAAATAGGGAGATAAAACCTATTTGTTGCAGAACGATTGAGTAAAAGTATTACAATAGTATCGTTATTTTATGTATCCAAAAATAGGGAGATAAAACGTATTTGTCACAGAACGATTGAGTAAGAATATTATAATAGTATCGTTATTTTATGTATTCGGAATAGGGAGAAAAAACTTATTGCCGCAGAGCGATTGAGTAAGAATATTACAAGAGTATCACTATTGCATAAGGAGATGCACACATATATGTATCATCAGTTGTAGTTACTCCCATGTTAGATTATCCATGCGTAGGGCACATTCCTTGATTTGTGGCATATAGGATATGGCCTATGGTGATTTTTTGAGTTGGATAATATTCTCTTATTATTGTGTCAACTGCTTGAGAAGTAGTTCAAGATTGTGACATTGGTCCTATATGGTTTAGGCTTGGAGTATTTCTTTTGAGTGTTGTTTTTATTCATAGAGTTGGAATTGGTATTTTGGAATCTACAATTTGAGACATATGGTATATATATGAGGGTTTCCTTGTTTGGATTATTTCGCTCGACGTATTACGTCTCGTCTTGTAGGTGTCTAAATATTAACTCCATTAGATATAGGAAAATTGATATAGGTAGACTTTGCTTAATAGATAAAGCCTCCACTTCATCTAGCAGCCCTTCCCCTAGGGGCGAATGAAGGTGATCTTGCTGTAGTGCTCTGATGCTCTTGTTATTTTTCTTTTTGTTTAAATTATATCTTTCAGGCAGATTAGAGTTTCAGAGAGTCGCAGGATAACTGAGTTCTAGCATAGTCGTCGTCGCACAGTTTTAACAGTTGAAGCTCTACTATATAGTTATTTTTATTGTTCAGACTTTAGAGTTGTATTCATTTTGTAGAGGCTGAGTGCCTTAGTGAGATTTCATTTGACATTTTGTAGAGGCTGAGTGCCTTAGTGAGATTTCATTTGACTCATTGTATTGAGATGTATTTCAGACTCAGAGATATTTTCATTCTATTTCAGTTAGGCTCATTTGTTGATATACTTCTTCTGTGCATATCTGATTTTGTACTACTTCTATTATTTGCTTGTTTTGTACCTTTACCTATTTATTGTTTCCACTAGAGAGATAGTGAGTGTGATGGTGAAACATGTTGTAGCATGGTATTTGGTACTTGGTAGGTTTGACAATCTGGGTTTTACCTTGGACTGCAGCCTTGTGTGAACCATGGGGCGTCACAAGAGCATCCTGAATTATTTGGGTTACCTAGTTAGGAGTGACCATGAATGCCTCCCGAGCTTGTCCCATGTTAGATATTGTATCATTAGAGGTGACCGCGGAGCAAGTATCCGAAAGTTCATCTTCTGGAGATAGTCCTTCGTGCATTCTCGGGTGATCCTTATATCTGACAGCTTCTAGATGGAGCTGAGATATTCGCTAGGCTATTCCTGAATTGACTTTTCTTCCCGGAGAAGTCGGGATTAGATCCATTTGAAGCAATCATAGAATTTTTTTTGTTAGCCATGTTAATGGTGACTTCTGGGAATTCGTCATCATGACCGGCTGATCTTCTCTTACGAAAACGTCTTGATTTGGATTTGGACGCTTCAATGGAAATTCTTTCAAATATCGAGACCCTTTGTGGAGCGATCTTGGGGGCAGCTACACTCAGATAATATTGTCCTGATTAACCTCTCACAAGGACAGTGAGAATCTGATTTCGAGATACTTCTCTTTTGAGATTTGTTCGTACCCCCAACATGATAGTACAACTCATCAGCGTTGTGGCTGGAGAAACCTATCTGCTATTGATTAGCATCTTCAGGTATAACGTTGTCGTCCGACGAACGCGTTTTCTTCTAAAAAGGTAAGCCTTGTTAGTGTTTGCATGAGTCGCACGCTTAGGACCACGCCCTCATAGGGGTGTGACCTTAATTGGCTCCTGGTCTTCAACACGTAACCCTAAGTGGGTGGTTATAAGAATTGGCTTATTAGGAGGGCATGTACGACCCCCAGTCTGAAGAGTCGCTCAAGAATTATTCATCAGACCCAAGCGTTCTTTAACAGGAGCTTTGCCTCGATCTTTGTGTAGAGGACCCAGGTGATCCGTCATTGTGATCTTAAATTTGGATAGATCCACGTTACCGTAGGGCTTCACCGGAGGTACGAAAATAGACGGAGCGGCAACAGGGGCTGACGGGGGTTGAGAAACAGCCTCAGGGCTAGAATCAAGTGCAAGACATTCTTGGTTTCTCACCCTAGGTGCGAGACACAAGTTGTGTCTCGCCCCAGGTGGAGGCATTTTGGCTGTTTTCGGTGCTATTTTGGCGTTGTTTTGGCCTTCAGCACCCATACTTGTTTGAATTTCGGTGGTTCTTTGGCCACCTCTTCCTTTTGTAATTCCTACGCCTTCTGCACAAGAATCTGTGCATGTGCAAGAAATGCGCAACATTTATGAATGTGCTCCTCGAGAGTCGAATGGGTTCGTTTGACACAAACTCATCTGTTGGTTGATGGTTGGGAGGAGGAATCAATCGATCGTTGTGGCAAAGGCTTATTTGCATGCCGCCTCCTAAGCTCTAGATCCACATGATAGTGGAGTCCATCGACCTTCTCCAAGGCCTTAGCAAATTAACGAGCGAGGCGTTGGCACTGTCTCTGATGAGCCCTCTTCGTCAGAACTGGTGCGCCTTTGGCAGAGAACTCCTTGACTGAGGAGTTGTTGCGAATAATAGATCCGGCTTCATTGGACGCCGGATAGGAATCTTCAGTAATGATTAGGTGAGAGTCATCGCCCTGGGTCTTCAGATCTGAAGACCATCGAACCTTCTTCAAAGAAGAGATCTTCCTACTACTTGCAAGGGGAGGAGGATCTGGAGGATGAGGATGAAACGTACTCCTCGAACTTCTGCTGGTCGAACTCGTATTTGACCTTCGCAATAACTGAGATCTTGATACTTGGTTACAACACGACGACCTCGGCAGCCAGGCCGTTGGCTCCCACTGTGGTTGCTAATGTGTTTGCGTTAGAAATTTGATTCATTTAGGAACTCATTACAATCGTTTATCGACTTACAAGTTCAAAAGAGTGAGCCTTTTTATAAGACTTCTCTAGACAAAATAATTAAACAGAAAATCTCCTAGAAACACATGCAAGATCGTTTATCGATTGCTGCTTGCATGTGATCTTTGCCTATGCCGGGGATGGTTGCTCCGTGGACCACCAAGATATCAGATCCAGATTGAATGGATTGAAGTTTCGATGTTCTTATCTCGTGATAGAAACAAGAACAGAAGTAAATATCTCGACAAAGAAAGATAAATACTCTTCTTAATATCGAAACAAGGTCCGATCTCAAGGAAACAGCTGGAGGATGCTGAAAGGCTATAGATCTATCGAACTCCTCTTCTTTTTGTAAAGAACTCACCAAGAACTCACCCTCTGATCTGAAATTCGTAACTCTCACTCTCTAAAACATCAGGGCTTCGTCGTTGCTCTCCAAAATACCGATTACCCATGCATAAGGGTCCTAGGGTTGTATTTATAGGCTTCTAGATGACATGTTCATAGTTAAGAACATATCTTCAGCCAATAAGCACTCTCCCATGTTTAAGGATAGCCTCAAGACAGTTGGGGAGGCTCCAGAACCGTCGAAACCCGAAAACTTATCAAAAATACGTCGCGGGAGGCCCTGAGTGGGCGAGACACTCATAGTGTCTCGCCCTTGGTTGTGAGACACTGTAGGCTGTCTAAAAATCACAATGGATAGCTGATCCCTATCAAGCTCCGACAATAGAAGTCACAATCAGATGACTTTCTAATCACTGTATTCGCAATTCTACAATCGCTACAACCACGGCCTCATTTCTGAGATGATTGATCTTGATAGTTGCGACAACAACATGACTAATATTATATTAGCAACTATTAGAGATGCTGATGAGCAGTGTAATGATTTTAGAAATAAAAGGTTGGACGTAGTTGGTCAGTTGCTTGGTAGAGAACTGTGGGCAAATATTCATCTAAATACACTATGGATGTTGATTCCCGTCAAGCTCCCACAACGAAAGTTACAATCAAATAGCTTTCGGGTCGACAATCGAAAGCGGCAAATAGAGGACTTTTCACATAGATCGAGAAGAGTTACAATTCAACGACACTTCCGACAACTGATGAAAACTCTATTCAGCAGTCTTCACATTCTACAGTGAAAGTTACAATCTGACGACTTTCACACCCCACAACAGCTAAAGCCAGGATTACTGAACAACGGTCCTCGCAACGCTTCACAGAAGAAGTTACAAGTCAAAAAGCTCCTTCTGAAACGCGGATGTCATCCCCGCGTTACAATTCTGGAAATGCAGGCGATCCCCGTGTTTCCAAGTCACCCTCGCGTTCGTAGGGGTCCAACCAACGCCGACCCCCGCGTTTCCAAGCCACAGACCAAACGTGAGCGACCATCGCGTTCGTAGGGGTCCAGCCAACACCGACCCCCGCGTTTCTAAGCTACAACAAACCAAAACGCGAGCGACCCTCGCGTTCATTAATGTTCAGCCAATACCCAACTTTGCGTCTCAATTCTAAGACACGAGGTTGGGTTCTGAACGCCAGATTGGGCGTTTGACTCGTTCAAACACGAGTCAAACGGTTTCAAAACTGTTTTCCCACGATCTGAGGAAATCACGCCCATTTAGGAGCGGATTTAGAGGGCAGTTACAACCTCTTATCCCCCTATAAAAGCTCAACAAACCCAACGAAGTAAAGGGTTGGATTTCGGAGAATCTAACCAGACGAGTTGGTTAAAGGGGCTGGCTCTTTAAAAACTAAGGGGTGAGTGGTTGGATTTTTGACATCTGAACCGCACAGGTTGGATTCTCAGGATCTCAACCACTCAGGCTTGGAGATTCAGCAGCAACGAAATCCTTAGAGATAGGATTTTTGAATCAAACTCAGAAGATCAAATCTGAGAGGATTCTTCAACAACAGAATAACGGCTTGATCATTAACCGAATTTTCGGTTCTAACAACTCTATTCACAGAGTTCTAACTCGTTCAGAGTTCTTAAACTCATTCAGTTTACACAGAAGTTCATCATTCCCACGAGATAGAAGACGGTCGGATCGTCAACGGAGAGCAAATTCGACGCGAACAATCGAAGGAGGCATTCCATCGCTACCGAGAAGAACCCAGTTTTAAACAAAGAAGAGAATCAAATTCGTTCTCTTCTCTTTTGTAATCGAATTGTAATCAGAATTAAAGAAATATAAATCAATTTTCTTTATTCTTTTCTTTGCAATTTCCCCTACATACAAAAGATGGCGACTATGCTGGGGACTAGCTTTTCCGATGAAGAAGTGGTGGCGCAGTCCGACGTCCACCTCATGGGAACTACTGTAGAAACTCTCATCGTGGAGTTTGATCAAGCTAAGTATGAGGAAGCATTATCCTCTGGATCGCTTAGCCCCAAGGCTAAGCACGATGTCCGCAAGACCTCCAAGAAGGTCAATTCTGTTGTTGAAGTGCCGAAGAAAGCCCTCTCCTTCGGCCAGGAACTCAAGCTAGCTCTGTTGGCGGAAGATCCCACATCCGCGTCAGCAAGACGTTCTTCAGGCCACAAACGGCCTCTGGAGGAAAAGAGTTCTATAAGCGTCAACGACGCTGCTGCTAAGGCTTTGAAACAAGCCAAGAAGAACGCTGCTCGCCGACGGAGAAGATCCATACGGCGAGCACATCTACATGAAAGCCGATTGTTGGCCCAACGCGAAGATCGCGTTTCTGAAAATCCAACCGAGTTTAGCGTTCCCAAAGAAGAACGCTCACTCCGCGGCAACAAGCCCGACTATGAGCCTCGGCTTATACAGCTGAAACGCAACCCTGAATGGCACGTTGTCCCTTCAAAACGCAGCCCTCAGAGAGGAGCTGCCAAAACCAAACGCGACCCTCAGGTGCGCGTTCCAACAGAACATGACTCCCAGGAGTCTGTTTCACCAATTAAACGCGACCCTCAGGGGCGCGTTCAACCTAAACGCGACCCTCAGGGGCGCGTTCAACCTAAACGCGACCCTCAAGGGCGCGTTCAACCGAAACATGACCCTCAGGAGTTAGTTTCATCATTTAAACGTAGGCCTCGGCCTAATGTTTCCAAAGCTAAACGCGACCCTCGCGTTATCCTTCCAGAACGCGATCTTCAAGAGGTCCGCCAAGTTCAGAAGAGTCAGCGTGGCTTCAAAATCCACGTTCAACGAGAACTAATTTCACCAACCCAAGGGCAGGGGGTTCCATCTCCGCCTCCAAGCCCCGGGAAAGTTTCCTCCCAAGTTTCTGACCTGCGGGAATTGTTGTCGAGAGGAAAACCAACAATACAAGTAGCTCACTCATGTCAATGTGAGAGGCTTATTTCAGCAGTTCTGTCAGAATGCCCTTGTTGTGCATCCACACCTCGACAGTCCGTATTCGATAGATTGACGAACGTCGTTAGGCCTGCCAAACGACAACGCCGCTACAGAAAGAAAATAGCTGAAGCGGAATACCCTCAGGTCACTATCAATATGATCGGCCGAGGGAAAGCCTCGCATACTGATTCCGATGAGTCACAGAAAAGTCACTCCCCAACTGTTAGGGAAATTTGTGACCGGTTCGAAGGAGTATATCAGAATACTCGGACGCGGACAGGAGCTATTCCCCCGGTTAACTATCAAAAGTTAGCCAAGGGCATTACAACAAGTGATGAACATTCGGCAATAGCAGAATCTCAATCTTCAAGCTCTGTCGGAGCACGGGAGGTTTCTGCTCATATGACGGGAAACCCCGAGGACATAACCAAAAGAGTGGACGAACATCATGTCATGCTCCAGGCGCAGCAGGAGACACTTCTCCAATTAAAGGATATGTTGGCCCAACTTCTCGCTGAAAAAGGCCACAAACCTGAATCTTCCCGGCGGACTGCGTCAAAGGGAAAGCAAAAAGCAACCGAACATTCGGATCGTGAGACTCACTATCTGGAATCCTCTTCCGAAGGTGAGAGGGAGATAGAAAAAGAACTACACCCTCAATCCACCAAGGTGGATGAACTGGAGGCTCGCCTCAACGCAATCGTCAACCGAAGCGAGCTCCGCGAAGAGGGAGTAGTGCGGCCTTACCCTGCCGAGTGGGATACAACTCCCTACCCACCGAAGTTTAAGGCCCCTACCTTACAACCGTTCGATGGTACAGGATTGCCGAATCAGCACATTTACTACTTCAAATCCCAAACTGGAGATGTAGTAGTGAATGAAGCCATCCTGACCAGGCTATTCATCGGTACCCTTAAGGGTGTCGCTTTCGAATGGTTCATGAAACTACCTGCCGGATCCATCCAGAAATGGATAGACCTGGAAAGGCTATTCTTGGCTAGGTTCTTTGAGGACGATACAGAGGTCTCAGTCCCAACTCTTCTCGCCACTAAGCAAAGGAAAGGAGAGTCCATCAAGGCCTATGTGGAAAGATTCCGCAGCATGGCATAGCGATGCCCCTCAGGTATGACCCAATCAACTTTAGTTGAAACTTGCAGGCACAACCTGTAGACCCAGCTCCTTGCTCAAGAGTGTCGCTCCTGGAGACAATTAGTCTCGCAAGGAGAACAAGCTGAAGAGATAGTGGCGCGAGTTAAAGCTGAAGAAGAGCCGCAACCCAAGCCACAACAGCAACAGCAACGCAACCAGAATAACGCCCAGCGGTCTAAGGGAAAGGAGACTTTGGCAGCCGACTACACACGAGTACCACCGCCGAATAAGCAAGGCAAGGCGCCAAATCAGCAAAGAGCGCCCAAGCAGTATTCGTTCAAAGAGGAGCATGTGGATACCTTATTCTAATTGCTTCGAAAGAATAACAAGCTACAGTTGCCTGAGATCAGGAAGCCAGATGAAGCAGGGAAAGTGGACGACCCTAACTATTGTCGTTATCACAGGTTCCTCGGACATCCTACCAAGAAATGCTATGTCTTCAAAGACATCTTGCAGAATTTGGTGAATGCTAATGTGCTCACCTTCAAGCCAGAGCAGAAGACCGTATCCACTAATATGATAGCGGTCCAATTCGGTGACTTTCCCCCGGTGGTAAAGCCAGAGCAGAAGACCGTATCCACTAATATGATAGCGGTCCAATTCGGTGACTTTCCCCCGGTGGTAACTACAAACGGTGTTGTGCCCATTCGCAAGGGAGAAATGCACCTGAAGAATGTTGACTTGCATAGCCAGAAGGACAAGGGGTTAGTGCCCCTTACTACCCCAAAAGGGGAAATCATGTGGGTCCACCCTGATCTGCTAAAGGATCAACAGTGGATGAATACCTCGTCCAAGAAGAAGGGAGGCAAGGCTAAGTCTTCCAACATGATTAGCCTCTCCATTACTGAAAATGATGACCACCTCAAACCTCTCACCGATTCAGAAGAGGAGAGGATTGCCCTGGCAGCATACCCAGGAGACAACCCTGGTACTCGGTCAGGAAAAGCTTACCTGAGAGACTACGGCCAGAATGCTCAAGAAATTGAGGAACAACACCAAGACGCTGGGGGTTCTGTCCCTAAATAGCCAGTTGATAAGGGGAAACAAAAGGAACTTCGGTTCAACAAAAATCTCCACCAAGAATCCGGGGAGTCGAGCGCTCCTTACCAATTCAATGTCATGACTCAGTTGGCCAATATACCGGCCAGAATTACGCTATATGAGCTCCTAAGGTTGTCCAAAACCACCAAGGAAGCTCTGATCGAAGCTTTAAAGAACACGGAGAGCTTTATCACTCAAGTCACTCCGATTTCCGAAGCTTCTGAAGATCAACCTTGTCTGCAGTGCCTACAAGCAGCGAGAAGTCTACCATGCATATCATTCACTCAGGAAGATATGCAAGTCAAGCACGAGCATGACCGACTACTGTACTACACAGGGTATATTGGATCCTCCGAAATCAGTCGTGTTCAGGTTGACCCAGGCTCAGCGCTCAGCATCATGCCTTACAGGGTCATGCAGGTCTTAGGGATTCCTATGCACCGATTGCACACCACTCAGACTACTATCTTTGGGTTCAATGCAAACAGCACCCGACCTCTGGGAAAGATCAAGCTCAGATGCCAGATCGGAGATCTTAAGTCTGAAGTAGCATGCTACATCATAGATACGGACACGTCCTACAATCTTTTGCTAGGACGACCATGATCGGAGATCTTAAGTCTGAAGTAGCGTGCTACATCATAGATGCGGACACGTCCTATAATCTTTTGCTAGGACGACCATGGATACATGCGAACCGCATTGTCCCATCTACTTTGCATCAGGTCATGAAGTACGCCAATGACGATGGCGAAGTCTGAACCCTGATTGCAGAAAAATACCCCTTCCGAGGGGTGGAAAACTTCCATACCGACTCCGTCTTCTACTTGGAATCCCAAGAGAAAGAAGATGTAGACAGCGGTAATGAGGCTGACATCGAACCAGATCCTGATGAAGATTGTCCTTAGGAGTTAAACTTTGATGTAATGGGTCAGGGTGAGAGTAATAATGATGTACCGAGTGAGGGCGAGTGGTACCAACCCATGGCACCTACTGTGCACAGAGGCATCGCTCACCTTGACAATCCAGTCATCCTTCGCTTCAGATGAAGAAATGGAGGACGTACAGAAGGCTTTCTTCAAAGTCCCATCCAAAAGAAAAGGGCAGAAACCGATCTGTTTTGGTAAAGTCAAACCCGAACAACTCAAACGAGGAAGTTCAGAAGAAGATGATGGAGTTCCCCAATTCCATTACCATGAGCCCAATTCTATATACTTAATGAAACGAATGGGGTATAACTTTAATGAGAAACAGGGCTTGAACTTCGGGAAAGGAAGACGAACCCCGATCCGAATGTCTCTCACTCCTGAAGGAAAACCTCCAGACTATTATCAAAAAACCGGAAGAGGCGTGGGTTACGTTACGCCTCCCCCTGCCTCGAAAAACAAAATCAGTAATTACATGCGTCACGACCATTCATCTGGAACATCTTCATACGAGTCCGACGTCAGTGTTGGACCTTTCTTTAAAAGCTTAACTGTGAACATGGTTTCAACTAGTCATCCAGATAAAGACGCAGGGGGTGATGAGGGGTTAATCGAATCAACCAATGATCCTTGGATCAAACGTCTCAATATCTTGTGGGATATGTGCTTCGAACATCGCGAACCACCCACTGAAGATAAAGTGATCCAGGTCAACATGGGAGATGAATCTAACCCCAAGCCTATCTTTATAGCCGAACTTATATCCCTCATCCGAGAATATATAGATGTCTTCGCTTGGAATTATGAAGATATGCCTGGCCTTGACTCGAAGGTTGCTATGCACCATCTCAACATCGATCCGGAGGCAAAACCCGTTAAACAACAACAACGCAGGTTTCGTCCAGAGATTATGGAATCAATTGAGTCAGAAGTTAAAAAGCTTATAGACTCAAGTTTTGTTAGGGAAGAGCAACACCCGGACTGGGTAGCCAATATTGTCCCAGTGCCCAAGAAAAACGGTAAGGTCCGGATATGCATCGACTTCCGCGATCTCAATGCCGCTTGTCCGAAAGACGAATTCCCGCTTCCTATCACGGATGTTATGATTGACAACACCTGCGGATATGAAAGGATGTCTTTCATGGACGGATTCTCCGGGTACAATCAGATCAAGATGCACCCGGAAGATGAGAAACACACTGCTTTTAGAACACCACTGGGGGTGTATTGCTACACAGTGATGCCCTTCGGCCTGAAAAACGCAGGTGCAACTTATCAACGTGCAATGAACACGATCTTTCACGAACACCTACGAAAGAAGATCGAGTGCTACGTTGATGACATAGCAGTAAAGAGCCAATATAAAGACGATCATCTTGCAGATCTGAAGACAATGTTCGAAATCATGCGAGCACATCAGCTAAAGATGAACCCGACAAAATCATTCCTCGGAGTTTCAAGTGGAAAATTCCTGGAATTTATCATTACTTCCAAAGGAATCTCCCTTGATCCAGAGAAAGTGCGTGCCATCCAAGACATGCCACCTCCGAAGAATCTCAAAGAGCTCAGGGGTTTGCAAGGTAGACTGGCCTACATCCGAAGATTTATATCGAATCTTTCAGGGCGTTGCCAACCTTTCTCTAAACTCATGAAGAAAGGAATATCCTTTGTTTGGGATGCAGAGTGTCAAAGAGCATTCGAGGAGATTAAGAGATATCTAACTCAACCGCCAGTTCTCGTGGCCCCGATATCAGGAAAGCCATTCCTGTTGTATGTGAGAGCCATGGACCATTCCCTTGGAGCTTTGTTGGCCCAGAACAACGATCAGGGTCAAGAGCAAGCCATCTACTACCTGAGCAGGACTATGATGGGAGCCGAACACCGGTATAATCCGGTCGAAAAAGAATGTCTTGCCTTGGTATTCACAATTCAAAAGATGCGACATTACCTAGTGGGACAAACAATTCACGTCATCTCTAAAGTGAATCCCTTGAGAGTTCTGATGACAAAACCGTCATCTCTAAACTGCCGACTCGCCAAGTGGGCCATTCTCTTGTCACAATATGACATGCAATTCATGCCGCAAAAGGAAGTCAAGGGTCAAGCACTGGCAGACTTCTTGGCCGATCATCCAGTGTCAGGAACATCTAAGTTGTATGAAGAATTACCTGACGAAGTCGCCGAAGCTTGTGTTACTCAAGAAGTTACGCAAGTGTGGAAGTTATTCTTCGACGGTGCATCTAGAGCAAATCCTCACGGAGCAATTACCGCGGGAGTAGGAGTAGTGCTAATCTCTCCGAACGATCACGTAATCCCAAGAGGATTTTCCCTAATCGAACCTTGTACCAACAATGTAGCCGAGTATAATGCTCTGCTATTAGGGATGCAATTTGCTGAAGAACTTAATGTTCAGCACCTTGAGGGCACCTTGAGGCTTACGGTGACTCTCAGCTCATCGTTAATCAAGTCCGAGGAGAGTACGAAGTACGTCACGAGGATTTGATTCTGTATTACTTCGCGGTGCTAGAGCAAGCTCAAAAGTTCGAGGGATTCTTTATCGAATATGTACCACGAGCTCAGAATGCTTATGCGGATGCTCTAGCTTCCTTGGTAACCTCATTAGCATTGCCACCGAAGACTGAAACAACGATTCCAGTCGCGGGACGGAAACTATACTTTTCCAAAATTCCTACAGAAGAAAACTCAAACGAGACACCGACAGGAGAAGTCTGTACAACCTCTATGGAATTTGAGTCTAGAGATTGGAGATTCCCGTACATCGACTATGTCGTATATGGAATTCTGCCAGATGACCCTAAGGAAGCGGCCTCTATCAAACGAAAGGCCCTCCAATTCTATTACGACGCAGTCTCTCAAGTCCTGTACCGTAAGTCACATGATGGAGTTTTGCTTCGATGCCTCTCTCGGAAGGAGACGAAAGAGGCCCTTAAGGAAGCTCACGACGGAATGTGCGGAGCTCATCAACCCGGAGCTAAATTAGGAGATCGCCTTCGACGCATCAGCTATTATTGGCCGAAGATGTTTTCAGACGCGGTTGACTACGCTAAACGTTGTCACGCGTGCCAAATTCATGGGGACTTCATCCACCAAGCACCGGGAAACTTACACCCCACATCGGCGAATTGGCCATTTGAAATGTGGGGTATGGATATCGTCGGACCGATTTCCCCTCCGATGTCCAAAGGACACCGGTTCATTCTAGCCGTAACTGACTACTTCTCCAAATGGGCGGAGGCAATCCTGTTGAAAGAAGTCAAGACTTCAAACGTGATCAAGTTCATCAAACATCACGTCATCTATCGTTTTGGAGTCCCGAGACGAATAGTTCACGACAACGGAATACAATTCGTCAGCTTTGGGTTTCAAAGATTTTGTGACAAATTTAGAATCCAAAGTGTTGCATCTACGGCATATTATCCACCAGCAAATGGTCTTGCAGAAGCCTTTAACAAAACCATAGTGAAGCTTCTCAAAAAGTTTGTTTCCAAAAGCAGGCACGATTGGGATGAAAGACTTGGTGAATGTCTGTGGGCTTACCGCACGACAGTAAGGACTGCTACAAGAGCTACACCGTTTTCTTTAGTATACGGTTGTGAGGCTGTATTGCCGTTGGAAATCCAGATCCCTTCTCTGAGAGTTGCTATCACAACTGGACTAACAGAAGAAGAAAAGCATCAACGACGTCCGTAAGAACTTGAAGCCTTAGACGACAAACGACTTCAAGCTCAGCAACAGATCGAGCTATATCAAGCCCGTATTTCCAAAGCCTACAATAAAAAGGTTAAGGAACGGATTTTCAAGAAAGGGATGACCCATGGTGATGACACACAAAACCAAAGGGAAGTTCAATCCTAAATGGGAAGGGCCCTTCGTAATAGAATCAGTCTATTCGAATGGAGCATATCGCCTTATCAACCAAGAAGGAGATATGCTCATGATGCCAATTAATGGGAAGTTCCTTAAGAGATACTTCCCGTAAATCATGTAGCCCCCTAAACCCAGCTAAATCAGGCTGGGGGTTGCCTATTCTTAGTGTAATTCTATCTTGTATTTCGTCATGTTAACACTACACCTCTGAGGATTGTAATTTGATGGGATTATTCTAAATCAATAATAAAGAGAATTTTGATAGCATTAGCTCTAGTTTCCATCACCTTGAACCAGGTTTCAGCAAAAGAGATGATAAAAGGCAAAATGATATCATTTTCATTCAAAATTGTTAATCTAAACACAAAATGATGACAAACAAAGTGAAAATGATACAAAATTCCTTAGTCAAGAACAGGACGATATCTAAACATCAGGCATTATTAACTTGAGAGATTTTAGCCTCGACTTGAAGGCAGAAAGTTTCTTATGGTGAGCCGCTCGGACTTGTTCTTCAATCTCCTTTCTGAGTTCTGCTTCAACAGGAGCGACAGCAACAGTATCTTTGCGAATCCGCTCAGCCGCGTGGAGCGTACGGCAAAAGTCTGTATAAATTTGGCCACTTTGATGCTCAAGCTCTTTTCTGACATCTTCATAGTGGGCCAATTGGGCTTTCTTCTGGTCCAACTCGGCCTCTAATCGAGTGATAGTCTCTTTGATACCGCGGATATCAGAAGCAACACCTTTGATTTTAGCATATGTTGCAGAGTACCGCTTCCTTAAAGCTGATATGCGGGCCTTTTTGTCAGACAAGTCCTTGCGAAGGGTCCCTAGGTGATGTGCTCTGGAGATTATCGCCAAGGAAAGAGCCGGCTCCACTTCAGCATCTAAATTGGTGCGCTGCAGCTCCCTGAAAGTTGCTAATTCTGCCTTCAAGAGAGCGATTCCTCCCTGACAGTGCTCAGTCCATGATGCATCGCCTTTATTTTTGATATCGTCTAAGCATTGGGTCAAGATGGGTTCACAATCTTCAAAAGAAGCTCCGTCAACACTGACAATATTAACAATTGTCTGCATCCAACGTTCCAGTTCCTCAATTGATTTCTTCAGAGCTCTCGAGAATGGAGGAGGAATGGTTGGATAGATCGGACCCACTTGTTCATCTTGAACAGGTGATTGAGCAACGTCGGAAGAAGGGCCCTTACATGCACTTTCGTCTCGCGAAAGAGAAAGAGGAGTGGATTCAGAACCCTCAATAGGCGACGCCTCTCCAGCTCTAGCGTCCTCAGGAATAGAAGGGGTTGATTGGGGCATTTCGTCCTCTCGATCAGTGAAACTCTCAACGGGCGCAGATTTCATCGCATCCCCCATTAACTTGGCCTTTTTGGAATTTTTGGCCACGACAGGTATTCGCTTACGAATTCTCCTGTCGTATTCGCCTTGTTCAGCAGTAGAAAGAGCCTTCTTACCTGATCTTAAAGAACCAGGTTTAGGAACAGGCTCTTCTGCAGGAATCTCCTCAGTTGTCTTTTCTTCGGGAGAATCAGCAATTGGTCTTCTCTCGTCGATCCCCGTAGGAACCTCTTCCTCAGAAGGTTCTATGGTGGACAAGTCTTGAGGATCTTCAACGGCTCCGATCGCTTCCTGTTCACAAGATAGGTACTCTTCCATCCCTGGCAGACGAGTACTCGTAGAACCGCTCCTCGAACGATACAATTCCCGAATCTCGTTTATACATGAAGTATAAACATCATATTCCGAGATCTGAGAAACTTCAGCAAACCACTGGCGGAAATCCATAACAGTAGAGCAGCCAGGCGGTGAGTTGGGTAAGGTGAATTGCGCATGAGTTCCCCCGGTGGAGAAGAAGTGCCATACACGAGCTCCTTCGTATAAATTCCCAATCTGAGCTAACGCCGGGTTAGGATTGCCAACATAGAGTTGGTCATATCCAAACTGTCTGGCGAACCGAGAAGGTATGTAAGGCTCGATTATGCACTTCTCCCACAAGCGGTAGACCAGGTAGCCCAACCTGATCATAAGAAGCCAGCTAAATATGTCCTCTTCCAGAGAAGGCAAGCCCTCAAAAAGCAAGTCCATGAAGCGGGCATCCTGCACGTCAGCTCCGTCAAAATTCAGAGCGCAACAAAAAATCCGGTAATTGTCCTTCTGGGATAGAAGTTGTCGAGCCCTGACTATATAAGAATTAGTCCACGTGGCTGACTCCAGTCTCTGTACAAAGGGAATAAAAGCATCATCGCCCTCATGTATTCCCGTCATCAATGAAGGGCAATGCAACATGAACCAGGCCATTAGATATGTATACGGCACTGGAACACGTGGTTGAGGAGCTTTCCCAGCTTTCTTCTTAGTGGATTTGACCCAACACGAACCAGGCCATTAGATATGTATACGGCACTGGAACACGTGGTTGAGGAGCTTTCCCAGCTTTCTTCTTAGTGGATTTGACCCTCGAAGCGCTGAGAAGTTCTGAAGTCAACACCCTCAGGCCGTTCTGAATACAGCTAACCACAGCAGTAAGGAGGCTCACAGACTTCCCGTGTGCTAATAAAATAGCGGGGTACACAACCTCAGCTAATATCGCCTCTATTGGTCTTGACGGTACCACACACCGCTTCAACCAAATCATGAAGAAGCCTACAAGTAGAGCGGTGTCAGAAATAGGGACTGTGGCTTGGTAGTGGAAAATTTCAAATTCGACACCAGCTTCAAAATCATCCTCGGCATGCTCAACAACTGCGACACGGGATACGGCTACATCTTTCCGGTTTAAGTTTTGAAAGAGGTAGTCTGCCCATGTGGTATGCATAATGCCCCCTCCATGCATCCCAAAGACTTGGGCACATATGTGGAAGTGGCACATCAATTCCCAGAAGGTAGCATAAATTTCCGGGTGCGCCACCTTTAGTAAAGAAAGCTCCTCGGTGGTGGGGACAAACTCCTCATAGGGTGTTTTTCCGAGTGACAACCCTGATACTGCCTGCATCTCATAAAGAGCAAAACCTAACTCTCCTGCAGGTGTGAAGAATGTGCAGCTGTCCGGGTTGTATTTCTCCAACATGGCGAAGAAATTGTGAAAACTCTGCATGACTCCCCGTCGTGTAGCTAACACGGGAACTGTGAGACCCGATTGAGCGAGCGATTCCTTAAGCTCCTCAAGAACGAAGTCAACCATGCGGGTCCACCAACCTCCTTCTCCAGAGCAGACCCATCCAGGGGATCTGAACGTCTGGGTAGAGAATTCACCCTGAATTGTAAGGAATTGGCGGATAAAAATGTTCGCTGGACGTGGCATCTCCGGAACCAGCTCCTTCTTCTCAAACAAACCAGGTCTTAACCCCTTGAGTTGTCCCCCGATTTGTGTACGAGCCCGCCAACCAAATCCAAGCGACATGTTCTCTTTCTCTTTGACTATGTCGAAGGTCAAACCCCGACGACAGCTCACATTTAAGAAATAAGAGAGTGGGTACATCCTCTTCATGTTTGGGAGGAATAAAAAGCGATCATCAACTTTCCACAGCAACTTTGAATCTTCTACATATGTGAGGTGATCATCAACTGGTATGCGATCCCCAAATATGAATGCTGGTTTAGGAAACTGGGCATGACCAATAGGGGTCTCCAAGTCTAAGTCAGTTATCAAAATCCTGAGAGTAGAGCATTGAGGGAATTTGATCATTTCCGTTCTTTCCGAATCAGGAAAAGTACACAATGGAATCCTGTTCTGAAGACTGAATAATTCATTCGGGTCAGGTCCACCAATATATCCGAAATGGTGCTCTTGTGAAAGCGGCACGTTTGGGAAAAGCACTGCACAATCGAAAGCAGAAGTTAGCAGCTAGAAGCAAGCTATCGACATAAAGACAGAGTCTGAAACACAAAGGGGTAAAGCCTTGTGTCAAAATCTCCAACGCGAAGGTCGAGCCTCGCGTTAGAAATCTCAAACGCGAGGGTCGAACCTCGTGTTGAACAAGTTGAACGCGAGGGTCGAGACCCATAGGTTATGCCAACCCCGCGTTTTCATTGAACGAGTCATCTTCCTCGTTATCAAGAACCCATCTAGGGTTTTTAAAGAACTTGCCAAGGCAAGTTATTTTGGTCAGCACTCACCACGACAGGGAGGCCTCTGCGGCGGCGATGTCGACGGCAAGGTTCCCGCATGGACAAGAACACCGCCGGCGTTCTCACCCGATGGCATGTCGGAAGTCGCTTCAGCGACCTTCTTGGAGTTCGAACCTGTCCTCCGAGGCGCCATTGATGCAGTCGATCGGAGGAAACTCCTTTGAACGAGGGAGACGAAACTCGTCGGAGATCTCACCGTAATCAAACGAGAGTTCTCGTTCTTGGAAATAGCCAAAATTTTTGAAAGTCAAGTGACTTTTGATGTGACCATTCAGGTCTATTTATAACAGCCGCCAAGCTGTTAAGATGGCACGGGATTCTAGGAGTGGATCCCAACCATCTCCAAAACGCGAAGCTCACTATCGCGTTCAATTTCCCAAGTGCAAAGCTTGAGCCAGCGTCACAAAGGCCCGAACCTCGCGTTTCAAATATCGAACGCGAAGGTCACTTCAGTGTTGCAACTCTTCTAAATGTAGAACCTGCACTTGTGATCCCTCTTAACAGAGTGTTAGTCAAAACCTCTGTATCTCTTCAGCAGAATCTAAATTCTCATTGGGTTAATACTACACCCCAAAATCCACTTATCAATTCTTGTTAATAGAATGATAAGTCTCCAAATCATTGTCAATTTATTAGCTCTCCTCAGCAGGGCAATAAATAACCTGTTTTCAGTGGGATAACAAAATTCCCTAAGATCTTGCTCAAATCACAAGCATCACAATTCATCGCTCCGATGATAAAGCACTTAGCAGTTCTCCCCGGTGAGACGCTACAATATTCTTTCCCCATACCTGTCACGTTAAAATCACACCTCTGACAAAATTAACTTATCGATTCTCGTCAATAGAACGATAAGTCCTCAAGATTGCCCTGATCGCAATATTTCATATGTCACGTTAAAATCACACCTCTGACAAAATCAACTTATCGATTCTCGTCAATAGAACGATAAGTCCTCAAGATTGCCCTGATCGCAATATTTCTCCTGTCACGTTAAAATCACACCTCTAACAAAATCAACTTGTCGATTCTCACCAATAGAACGATAAGTCCTCAGAATTGCCCAGATCGCAATAATCCTCCTACCGAGTTAAAACTATACCTCGGACACCTATAGACTTCTTTCAGTGTTCAAAGTAGAAACGACACAGGAAGAATTCTACCAGTCAACCCCATTATGGGAAAATAATAAAATATCTATCCTCAGCAGTTTGAAACTTTCTAGAGTTATTTTTAAATGATAATAAAGAAAGTTTTCTGCATCAGAACCGTTATGGAGATCTATTCTAAGTCAGGAATACATCTCAGGCATTTCTCGTGACTTGTATTTAAAATCAAAACATGATAAATGCAAGAAACAATAAGAAGTCAATATCACTTTTTATTCAGAAACCAAAAAGAAGTGATACAAAGCTGTTCTTAAGCAAAAGAATAGTACAAGGTCAAGTCAAAAGAAGCAAGTTGAGCTTTGGCATCAGAGAGCTTCTCTTCATGACTGGCCCGTACAACGGCTTCAGCCTTCCTCCGCAGCTCATCCTCGGTGGGTGCTACTTCAGCGGCGGCCTCCTTCTTCGCTCTTTCAAGAGCATGAGCTTCCGTACGGTAATTCAAAAGAGTGTCTGCATTTTTGGCCCCAAGTATATTAACGACGGCTTCTTCGCGAGAAAGCTGGGCCTTCAATCTCAGCACCTCCGCCTCAGCCTCGACAAGTTTTGTACGAATGAGGTCCAAAGAAGCAGTAGAGAGCTCCAGTTCTTTTTGTCTCAGATAACTCTGTTCTCGCAAGTGCGCGACGTGAAGCTCTTTCTCAGCCAGGCCTCGCTCAATTGCCTCACGGCGAGTCACTTCCTCAACCTGGAAGTCAGCAAAAGTAGACGGCGAGTCACTTCCTCAACCTGGAAGTCAGCAAAAGTAGACACGATCTGTGTCTGAATGTCTTCGTGGCCGAGAGCTTCCAAATGTTTGAGCTGGGCTTCTAAGTGGGAAATAGCTTCCGAACAACGTTCAAAGCAATGGGCATTGCCCACACTCTTGACCCCATTTAAGCCTGCTTCTAGGAGATACTTAAGAGAATCAAAGCGGCCTCGACCAGCTGTGACAACCTCAATTACCTTCCTCACGAGACTGTTCAAGTAGCTCAAGGAAATATGGAGGAAGTCAGGAGCGTTCGCTGGACTGGAAAAAGCAATGGAGGACGACTCGACGACCCCAGAAGTGGACGCGCCAAAGTATGGATTAGCAAGTGATTTGGGTGTAGAAGTCGCGGAAGCAACTGAAACATTCAATTGCGAAGGGCTTGAAGTCAAAGCCATCATTGCCTTCGCCGGAGACGCGCTTAGTCCGGCCTCCGTGGGCGCAAGCGAGATCTTCATCAAGGCTGAAGATGAAGCAGCTACGGTGGATGAGGCAGGCAAGGGCTGCTCTTGCATAGAAGCTGACGCCTGCACGAGCTGCTGTTCCAGTGGAGGAGTTGCGGTAGTAGTTTCAAGCAATGCTGCAGGTGAAACAGTTGCCGTAGGAGAGCCAGGTAAATGTTGCTCTACTAAAGGAGCCGACATCTGCGCAGGTTCTGGCTCTGAAGTAGTAGCAGCAGTAGTCCCTAGAGAAGGTGAACCTGCATGAAAAAAGGGTCGGAACGCGGACAAAACATGCGGAAGAATTCGAAGAAAACTAGGCTTACCGGAGATGTGAAAAGGAGTATAACCAGATACTTTATCGGATGGGACCTTAGGAGCATCGTCAAAAGTGGTGATGTCATCTATGGAGTCACGCTCTTCATCATCTTCACCACCACCTGACATGTTGCCAACGTCAGCGTCCTCATCATCTCTATCTTCGTCAGCTGCACCGCCAATCGAGGAGTCCTCATAATCAACTCGCTCCTCATCATCCCGGGCAGCTGAGGGCTCAGGAAGACTTGCACCAGCAGCTGGTCTTTTCATAGGTCCCGTTGTAGGACTAGGAATTAAATCACCAGCTTGTGACATTAATGCTGAAGGAGAAGGAGATGGATTCTCTTCAAGACCCCCTGGTTCTATGGCAGGAGACTTGGGAAGGTCCATCACCGGAGCAGACTCTGCATCTGCAGCCATTAATTCATCCTCTTCGCCCTCAGGAGGATGGTAAGAAGAAGCTTCGCTCGATAAAGCTGGGCCATGAGAACGAAGTCCAGCTCTCTGTGGCAGGCCTGCAACAGACGATTCTTGTTGTTCTTCATCTATAGCAGCTTTGATGGCCTCAGCCATCAACTTAGATTTTTGTTGGCCTTTGGGGGGAGAATCCACCAGCAATTTCCGACGGATCTGCTTATCATACTGGCCGGCTTCATCTGCAGAGAGTTTTCTTTTCCCCGCTGCTCTTGTCACGGGAGGATCAATCACTCGTTGCTCTTCCCCTGGAGCAGGCTCAGCTGTCTGTTCCTCTTCCTGTCCAGCAGATTGATTCTCAATGGACAGAAACTCATCGATCCCTCTCAAGCGGGATGTCTTGGACCCCTTCCTTAAATTATACATATGCCTAATGTCTTTCAGGCAAGATGTATTCAAGTTGTAGTTGGGAGTCTGAGAAGTGGCGTAATACCAATTACAGAAGCTGATGGAGGTATAGGAGTTGGCAGTTTTGTGGGGAAGCTTGAAGGCGGCTTTGGTACAACCTGCTACAGAATAATACCAGGCCCTGGCTCCTTCATATAAGTTGGCTATAACTGAGAGTTGAGGACGAGGGTTCCCGACATACAACTGATCATACCCAAATTGGCGAGCGAACCTATAGGGTTGGTAAGGTTCGACGAAACAGTGAACGCCTTGTCGGAAGATCAGGTAGCCTGGCCTGATGGAAAGAAGCCAATGGAAAACACCCCCGCTCAGCTGAGTGAATCCATTAGGACCTGCCGTATCCTGATATTCTGCTCCATAGATGCCGCCCTCAAAATCAGGGAAACAGCGGTAGATATGGAAGTGGGTGTCTCGCGCAAGGATTTGGCGAATTTTAACCATGTAACCCCCTTCCCATTTCGCAGATTCTAGTCGCTGCACAAATGGGATGAATGAGTCTCCCGGGGGAGAGGCTGCACTCATCAAAGGAGGACAGTGAAGCACGTACCAAGCCATCAAATAGGTGTATGGCATTAGCACCCTGGGATTGGGAGTTTTGAAAGTCTTGTGACCCTCAGACTCCACCTCTGTAACACCAACGAAGTCAGAGGCCAACTCCCGCAGTCCATACTGCAAACAACTTACCATAGCGCTGAGGAGGCTCACAGGTCTCCCATGTGCCAAAAGGACAGCCAGGTAGACCACCTCAATAGCAAGGGCATCAACCGGCCTGGTAGGAACGACGCAACGCTTGAGCCACAGCATTAAGAATCCAGCCAGCAACGCCGCGTCGGAAATTGGAATCAGAGCTTGATAATGGAAACTCTCAAACTCCGTATGATCCGGGAAAACATCTTCCTTGGCCTCATTGGTGTAATGGGAGGTAGCGTCGTCAATTCGAGCCTGAACTTCCTCCAAAGTACTGACAGGCAATCGAGTCACAGAGCCTCCCTTAATGGTCAAATTTTGGAATAAATATTCCGCCCAGGACACTTGTTTAATACCGCTTCCTCGGACCCCCGTCAGCTGCATGCAGATATGGAAGTGACACATGACTTCCCAGAGAGTTGCATAAATTTCGGGGCTGGTCTTCTTCAAAAGTTTAAGTTTCGCAGATCCCGGAACAAATTCTTCATACGGCAAATCCCCAAGAATAAGACCTGAGACTTCGTGCATCTCGTGAAGAGCGAAGCCTAACTCCCCCACATGAGTGAAGAAAGTGCAAGTCTCGGGATTATACTTCTCCAATATGGAAAAGAAATGAAAGTGGCTCTGGATAATCCCGAACTTAGTAGCCCGCACAGGAACCAGCAATCCAGCTTGGGCAAGAGGGGTTTCTAATTCCTCCAGAACAAACTTGGTCATATGGGCCCACCACCCTGTCACTGGAGAATGAACCCAACCAGGAGCTCTAAATCCTTGTGCGGGGAATTCTCCTTTCTTTGTCAGAAACCTCTTGACAAAGGTATTCGCCGGGCTGGCTACTTCGCCGAGGGGATATTCCTTAGCAAATAGACCCGGCCGTAAAGCAGTCACCTATCGGTTATAACCAACTGTGCGGACCCCGTGAAAAGTCAGAGTTCTGAGGGCGATCCCATCCTGATCCTTAACCAGGGGCCAATCCATACGCCTTAGGACAGAAGCACACTGGAAATAAGATATGGGGAACATCCTCTTCATATTAGGCAAGAAAAGGTTGCGTTCCCCAACTTTCCGCAGCCATTTATAGTCCCCATCGTAAGCAGTGCTTGCGTCGAAGTCAACAAAGTCCCCGAAGAGGTATCCAGGTTTGACTATTGGCTTACGGCTTGGGCTTTCAAGTCGGGCGTCCGTAACCAATGTCCTAAGAGTGTCGGAAGAAGCTTGGGTAATTAATTCTACGCGACTCTTCTCCCGAATTCGGAAAACTGGGAGTTCTTGGCGCGAGCTGAAGGTCATGTTCATGTCTGCACCACCTTCATGCCCAAAATGGTGGCGAAAAAGAAGAGGTTCACTGGTGTGGCGCACTTCAAAAGGAAGGAAAAAGTTAGACAACTCAAAAACAAAGCTTGGACGCGAAGGTTGAACCCCGCTTCAGATAAGCTTAGACGCGAAGGTCTAACCCCGCGTCAGATAAGCTCAGACGCGAAAGTCGAACCCCACGTCAGATAAGTTTGGACGCGAAGGTCGAACCTAGCGTCAAAAAAAATCTCAGACGCGCAGGTCGACCCCCGTGTCAAGAATCTGAGACGTGGAGATTGAACACCTCGTCAAAAAAGATTAAACGACGGAGTCCAGCCCCGCGTTATTGAAACGAGTTTCCTCGTTGATCTAAAGATCAGAACTCGCCGAAGCAAGTTTAATAACCACGGAGGTCGTACTCACCGCCAATCAATGGAAGCTGGAGCGGCACGTTCGCCTGAGCAGCAGCGCCGGCCGGCGCTGATGATGCCGATTCTCGAGCCGCAGCGGCATCAGACTTGGGATCGACGTCGGGCTTGGAAGATTTCTTGGGTGCCATGAGATCTGGTCGGAGGAGATGAATAGTTTTCGCCGGAGAGAACGAAGATTTTTCGTTAAAATTTTAAGAAGAGTCGGATGACTCTTGATTTGACCTCCAGCGGTCTATTTATAGACAGCTGTGAGCTGTCAAATCGTAATGGACGGGATTCGAGACAGAATCCCGCCCAAACTCGACCCTCGCGTTCGAGTTGGTTGAGCTTCCAAACGCGAGGCTCACCTACGCGTTCAAATTCTCCAACGCAGGGCTCACCCACGCGTTCTAATCCTTAAATGCAGAAAGTATCTCCGCGTTTGGACCGCTATGATGGCAGCTTTTTGATTACCAAGGCTACGACACAGCCTCCAGATGAGTAAAAGAAGAGCTAACAACAATCATCAAGGCGATCAAAGCCGGGAAGAAGTAGACGACTCCACTGGGGAGTCTATTGGAAAAGTACAGATAGATTACAATTAACAACATTGAAGTCATCTGGCCCGATCAGATGGAGTGAGCAATCGATCTACTAAATTTTAGGATCCAAAGTATTCCGAAAATTCGTCCCAGTCAACCGCGAACTTTCGAAAACTTTGGAGGGGGTTCTGTAGGCTGTCTAAAAATCACAATGGATAGCTGATCCCTATCAAGCTCCGACAATGGAAGTCACAATCAGACGACTTTCTAATCACTGTATTCGCAATTCTATAATCGCTACAAACACGGCCTCATTTCTGAGATGATTGATCTTGATAGTTACGACAACAACATGACTAATATTATATTAGCAACTATTAGAGATGCTGATGAGCAGTGTAATGATTTCAGAAATAAAAGGTTGGACGTAGTTGGTGAGTTGCTTGGTAGAGAATTGTGGGCAAATATTCATCTAAATACACTATGGATGTTGATTCCCGTCAAGCTCCCACAACGAAAGCTACAATCAAATAGCTTTCGGGTCGACAATCGAAAGCGGCAAATAGAGGACTTTTCACATAGATCGAGAAGAGTTACAATTCAACGACACTTCCGACAACTGATAAAAAATCTATTCAGCAGTCTCCATAATCTACAGTGAAAGTTATAATATGACGACTTTCACACCCCACAACAGCTAAAGCTAGGATTACAGAACAAACGGTCCTTGCAACGCTCTACAGAAGAAGCTACAAGTCAAATAGCTCTTTCTAAAATGCGGATGTCATCCTCACGGGCGACCCCCGCGTTTCCAAGTCACCCTCGCGTTCGTAGGGGTCCAACCAACGCCGACCCCCGCGTTTCCAAGCCACAGACCAAACGTGAGCGACCATCGCATTCGTAGGGGTCCAGCCAACACCGACCCCCGCGTTTCTAAGCTACAACAAACCAAAATGCGAGCAACCCTCGCGTTCATCAATGTTCAGCCAATACCCAACTTCGCGTCTCAATTCTAAGACACGAGGTTGGGTTCTGAATGCCAGATTAGGCGTTTGACTCGTTCAAACACGAGTCGAACGGTTTCAAAACTGTTTTCCCACGATCTGAGAAAATCACACCCACTTAGAAGCGGATTTAGAGGGTAGTTACAACCTCTTATCCCCCTATAAAAGCTCAACAAACCCAACGAAGTAAAGGGTTGGATTTTAGAGAATCTAAACCGCACAGGTTGGAGATTTTCCAATTATCAAAACCAGGGGCTGGCTTTTTGGGTACGAAGAAGCGGCAGGTTGGATTTCCAAGATCTCAACCACTCAGGTTCAGTGATTCAACAGCAGCAGCAGTAAAATCCTTGGAGATAGGATTTTCGAATCAAATTCAGAAGATCAAATCTGAGAGGATTCTTCAACAACAGAATATTAGCTTGGTCATTAACCGAATTTTCGGTTCTAACAACTCTATTAACAGAGTTCTAACTCGTTCAGAGTTCTTAAACTCATTCAGAGTTATCCATTAAACTTTCCACAGAAGTTCATCGTTCCCACGAGATAGAAGACGGTCGGATCGTCAACGGAGAGCAAATTCGACGTGAGCAATCGAAGGAGGCATTCCATCGCTACCGAGAAGAACCCAGTTTTAAACAAAGAAGAGAATCAAATTCGTTCTCTTCTCTTTTGTAATCGAATTGTAATCGGAATTAAAGAAATATAAATCAATTTTCTTTATTCTTTTCTTTGCAATTTCCCCTACATATAGACACCTTGAGTGTCTCTCCCCCTTGGGCGAGACACTCATGTGTCTCGCCCATTTGGGCGAGACACGCGCAGTGTCCGGTGCTTTGTGCTTCGCCGTTTTGTCGTTTCGCGCGTTTCGCTGACTTATACGCTTCACTGATGGTCGGATCGTCAACGGAGAGCAAGTTCGACACAATCAATCGAAGGAGACACTCCATCGCTACCAAGAAGAACCCAGTTTTAAACAAAGGGGAGAATCAAATTTATTCTCCTCTCTTTTGTAATCGGAATCCAAATTGTAATTGATTTTGAGAGAAATACAAGTCATTTTTTCTTTCATTGTCTTTTTACATCAAATTTCCAACAAACA
>NC_033800.1:28602277-28621368 GCF_001876935.1 Asparagus officinalis
AGCGACCATCGCATTCGTAGGGGTCCAGCCAACACCGACCCCCGCGTTTCTAAGCTACAACAAACCAAAATGCGAGCAACCCTCGCGTTCATCAATGTTCAGCCAATACCCAACTTCGCGTCTCAATTCTAAGACACGAGGTTGGGTTCTGAATGCCAGATTAGGCGTTTGACTCGTTCAAACACGAGTCGAACGGTTTCAAAACTGTTTTCCCACGATCTGAGAAAGTTACAACCTCTTATCCCCCTATAAAAGCTCAACAAACCCAACGAAGTAAAGGGTTGGATTTCGGAGAATCTAAACCGCACAGGTTGGAGATTTTCCAATTATCAAAACCAGGGGCTGGCTTTTTGGGTACGAAGAAGCGGCAGGTTGGATTTCCAAGATCTCAACCACTCAGGTTCAGTGATTCAACAGCAGCAGCAGTAAAATCCTTGGAGATAGGATTTTCGAATCAAATTCAGAAGATCAAATCTGAGAGGATTCTTCAACAACAGAATATTAGCTTGGTCATTAACCGAATTTTCGGTTCTAACAACTCTTCTAACAGAGTTCTAACTCGTTCAGAGTTCTTAAACTCATTCAGAGTTATTCATTAAACTTTACACAGAAGTTCATCGTTCCCACGAGACAGAAGACGGTCGGATCGTCAACGGAGAGCAAATTCGACGCGAACAATCGAAGGAGGCATTCCATCGCTACCAAGAAGAACCCAGTTTTAAACAAAGAAGAGAATCAAATTCGTTCTCTTCTCGTTTGTAATCGAATTGTAATCGGAATTAAAGAAATATAAATCAATTTTCTTTATTCTTTTCTTTGCAATTTCCCCTACATATAGACACCTTGAGTGTCTCTCCCCCTTGGGCGAGACACTCATGTGTCTCGCCCATTTGGGCGAGACACGCGCAGTGTCCGGTGCTTTGTGCTTCGCCGTTTTGTCGTTTCGCGCGTTTCGCTGACTTATACGCTTCACTGATTCGCTTCGTGCGCTGGTTTGCTTCTTAACGACATCGGATAACCTCATTTGACTCATATTATGGCGTTCGTCGTCTTTACTTCATCTTGAGCTGTATGCGGGAACCTATAGGTAATTTTTAACCCCTACAATCCACCCTTATATCTCCTCTTCATTCCTTCCTCCTCTGACTTCAAATCTCTACATCCCCTCCCCTGCACCCTCTTCTGTACAACCCTCCTACCTCATCACCTTCCTCGTCTCCTTCGTATGGCCCACCAGCCCTCATGGCCCTCAAGCTTATCTAATAATTTTCTTAATTTTCCTCCTAATCTCTCAAAAGTAGGGTACTGAAATGGCTATGACCTGACTTAACAACAAATGCATAAACTTAACAACCAATAGCCAGCTGAACAACTGATAAAAAGCTTAACAACAGACACTTAAGCTTAACAACCAACACACAAACTTAGTAACTGAGAAAAAAGATTAACAAATATAATGCATAAGTTTAACAACCAATACATAAGCTTAACAACCGATCAAAAAGTTCAACAAATATAAAAGCTTAATAATTAACACATAAGGTTAACAACTGACAAAAAACTTAACAATTGACGAAAAAGTTAACAAATGCATAACCTTAATAGCCAACTCATAAGCTTAGCAATTAACTAAAAAAGTTTAATAACAAACGTAAAATCTTCACACCCAATGTATAACCTTATATAACTGATGAGTGTTAGTTGTTAAGCTTATGTGGTTTATGTAGACGACCCTAATCTCAAACTCAACCACCTATTATCCTCTCATCCCCATTTATCTCTCCCCAAACTCAACCCCCTCGCCATCTCCATGTGTCGCCATCGACAACCAACCCACCGTAGTCATTGAAGATGGCTAATGCATATATTTAACAACCAAATGCAAACCTCAACAACTAACCCATGAGATTAACAACTAACTCACAACAATAACAACTAATGTACAAGCTTAACAACCGACTAAAAATCTTAACAACTAATGCATAAGATTAACAACAAACGCAACACCTTAACAATTAACTCATAAGATCAACAACTAATTTATAAGATTAATAACTAAATCATAATTTTAACAACTAACTCACAACATTGATAACTGATTCTTTAACTTGGGTGTTCAACCAAAATACTTCCAAAATTAAAACTCGTGAATTAAAAAAAAACTAGATAGCAATAGAAAGAGGAGAATGAACAGAGGAAATAGCTAAAAATATTCATTTGCTAAAAAATTATACAATGTATATGTAACGCCCCGCCCCAGAATCCCGGAGTCGGTACGCTATTAGATCTGATGGACTGGCCTCACAAACCACCACATGTCTTTTCAGCACGTTTTGTCCTCACTCACGCGCTCCCTGGAAAACTTCCCAGGGGGTCACCCATCCTAGAATTTCTCCAGGCCAAGCACGCTTAACTTTGGAGTTTCTAAGAGTTAGGTTCCCGAAAAAAAGATGCATCTTGGTGGTATGAGTATTCCAATCAAATCTATCAATACTAATCACATCACCCTCTCAAGGGTTGGGGTATTACAAACTCCCCCACTTAAACTCACAACGTCCTCGTTGTGCCAAATCATATCATCCAAGACCGTACCATCCGTGTGAGATTCTAGAGGTGGCTCCTACGGCCTCAAGAGGTGGCTCCCGCCCTCTCGACGTAGCACTTTGCGCCGCATAGCACTTAGCTCTCACAATTCCGGTTGGCTTGGCTCTGATACCATTTGTAACGCCCCACCCCGGAATCCTGGAGTCGGTACGCTATTAGATTTGATGGACTGGCCTCACAAACCACCACATGTCTTTTCAGCACGTTTTGTCCTCACTCACGCGCTCCCTGGAAAACTTCCCAGGGGGTCACCCATCCTAGAATTTCTCCAGGCCAAGCACGCTTAACTTTGGAGTTTCTAAGAGTTAGCTTCCCAAAAAGAAGATGCATCTTGGTGGTATGAGTATTCCAATCAAATCTATCAATACTAATCACATCACCCTCTCAAGGGTTAGGGTATTACAGTATACATAACATGCCACTAACATATTTCATAACCACTCATTATTTAATGGAATTTTATAGTAGATTACAAAGTTAAGATGATTGTAGCATAAACTTGTAATTCTATACTTTAACCTATTCTTTGTTCAATTTATGATCAATTTAAAAAAAAAACTTCATTGAAATCATGTTCAACCTCCGCTAACTACTCAAATCTCTTCTTTGAATAATCCCAATGTGAACAGCCTAAATCTCACCATTTTTGCGAAAATATTAATAAACTAGCATAGGCATGAATCCAAATCTCAAGGGTCCACCATGGGCAACCAACAGGAAGAAGAAGCCAAACTCTTCTCATCTCCATCTCTATCAAGATCTTCTTCCCCAGGGGGGTTGATTGCTTGTAAAATTTAATTTTGTGGGTTTTTGTCCTAGGGGTGGGGGAAATTTTCTTTTTAATTTTGGGTGTAGAAGCAGTTTTCCCCTTAACTAGAAAAGGTATACAATAACAAAATCCCCCTTAAATTATTTGTGATCTTACGACTTTCTTCTAAAACATCAATTTGTCTATTCTACTCTTTGAACTATTATATAGATTCAATATGGTGATTTTCTTTGTCTATAATTAAATATTTAACACATCAATGCTAATGGCAATGTGTGTGTGGGGTTTTTTTTGCATTGCTTGTATATGTTTTCTATAATTCAAAATTGATTATTTCAAAATGGCATTAAAGGTAAAGACGTTTGGGGGGAAGATAGATTTTCCCCCACTTTGGGAGAAAGAAGATGTAGAAATGACGACACGTCGACGAAGTTCAGGAAAAACGTAGCAGATAGGATTTTTGGTTAGGCCGGTCAACCATGATATCTACATTGGGAGATGGATTAGCAGTCAGAGGCCGTAGTCCAAACCGCCCCCAGTTTAACCGCTCAAAGTCGAAAAATAGAGGTGGACATAAAAGTGTTGATAGAAATCAATATGTATTTTATAAAGATGATGGACATTGGAAGAATGAATGCTCAAAGTTGAAGGATAAAGCCATGAAGAATAAGGGGAAAGCTATACAAGCTTCAGAGGTAAATGTTACCAAAGCTAGTGGCGACAATTCAGATTCGGATTCTTCGGGCTATTCATGCCCAGCAATACCGTCAGTTTGTTATGCCGACTCTACAGAATGAATGTTAGATTCGGATGCTACATACCATATTTACCCTAGGAGGGATTGGTTCTCCAGCTTTGAGGAGTTGGAAAGAGGGGATATCGTGCTTATGGGTAATAATCATGTATGTTCTATCGATGGTATTGGTACAGTTCGAATCAGGATGTATGACGGAGTGATTAGGGAGCAGAAGGAAGTGAGATTCATTTTGTAGTTGACGAAGAACATCATTTTACTAGGAACTTTGGGGGCAGTAGAATATAAGGTGATCTTAAAGAATGCAACTATGAAGGTCACGAAGGGGTCCATGGTGGTGATGAGAGGTGTCAGAGAAAATAACCTTTACTATTTGAAGGGAAAGACATTAACAAGGGGTCTGACAGCTTCGATTACCACAGAGGAGGATACTACCAGTTTATGACATATGAGATTGGGACACACTGGTGATAAGTCCCTATAGGTATTGGCAAAATAGGGGTTATTAAAAGGTGCAAAGACTTGGAAGATGGAGTTGTGTGAGCATTGTGTACTTAGGAAGAAGACGAAAGTGAAATGCAGCACTGCAATTCACAATACCCAAGGTATATTGGATTACATTCACACAGATATTTGGGGTCCTTCCAAGCTCACATCACTTGGAGGGGCCAATTATTTTATCATTTGCATTGACGACTATTCCAGGAAGAATTGGGTATATACCATGAAGCATAAACATGAGATCCTGGATATTTTTGTAGAGTGAAAGAAGAAAGTGGAGCTGCAGACAGGTAGAAAGGTGAAGGTACTTCATTCTGATAATAGTGTGAGTATAAGAGTGATCCATTTCTGTAGTTTTGTCAGGATCATGGCATTAGACGACACTTCACAGTTAGGAAGACACTACAACAAAACGTGGTGGCCGAGAGATTGAATCGTACCTTGCTGGAGAAGATGCGTTGTAGGCTCTCACAGAGTGGATTGTCTAGATCCTTTCGACATTGGTTTATATGAGCCATCTCATAAATAGGTTGTCGTGCATTGCGATACATGGGAAGACTCCTATGAAGCTATGGTCTGGTTCGGTGGCTAATGATTATGAGTTGCTTCGGATATTTAGGTGTCCAGCTTACTATCATGTGAATGATGAGAGATTAAATATGAGGGCGAGGAAAGCAATCTTTATGGGCTTTAGAGATGGAGTTAAAGGCTTCAAGTTGTGGGATCCACAAGACAAAAAGATAATCATTAGCAGAGATGTTACTATTGATAAGGCGTACATGATGAGACCTCAAGTCCCTTAGCAGGTGGAGGAAGGCTAGACTAGTAGGATATCGCAGGAGGTGGAGGATGATGTGACTCTACAGACTTCAGAGAGTATTGTATCCATTGAGGCTCCTACAGAGGTGACACTAGGAGGAGATATGACGGATGAGCAGATGGAGGATATAGTGGATGTTTAGACTAAGGAACAGGGTCATGTTCAGGAGTCTATTACAGCTAAAAGACCAAGAAGAGTCATTCGTCGGCCAGCTAGATATGATAATGTCATGGTTGCATATGCTTTGTCAGTAGAGGTCGTTAATGATTGGGTTCCTTCTACATATAAGGAAGTAGAGTCAAGCTTCGATTCAATCAGGTAGAGGGAAGCAATGTAGGAGGAGATGCACTCTCTTCAGAAGAATGATACTTGGGAACTTACAAAATTACCAAAGGATAAGAAGACTATTGGATGCAAGTGGGTATATGCAAAGAAAGAAGGATCTTCTAATGGGGACATTCGGTACAAAGCTAGATTAGTTACCAAAGGGTATGCCCAGCTTGAGGGCATAGATTATAACGAAGTATTCTCGCTGGTCGTGAAGCATTTGTCGATAAGGATACTATTAGCATTGATGGCATAGCTGGATTTGGATTTGGTCCATATGGATATGAAGACAACCTTTCTACATGAAGACTTAGAAGAAAAAAATCTACATGACACAAGCTATGGGTTTTAGAGCTGCAGGAAAGGATGATTTTGTGTGCAAACTGAAGAAGTCTCTTTATGGATTGAAGCAATCATTGCGATAATGGTACAAGAGATTTGACAGTTTTATGATTGGCTGAGGGTACACAAGGAGCCCGTATGATCCATGTGTTTATATGCACAAGCTACAGAATGTTGAGTATATTTATTTGTTGTTATATATTGATGATATACTCATTGCTTCCAAGAATTCTTTGGCTATTAGAAAGCTAAAAAAGGAGTTGTCATCCGAGTTTGAGATGAATGGTCTTGGATAAGCAAAGAAGATATTGGGTATGGAGATTGAGAGACAGGATGAAGGGGAGGTTGAAGTTGACACAGAGGAGCTACTTACAGAAGATGCTGAAAAGTTTAGTTTTGATAGCAATGCCAAGGCGGTGAGTGCTCCATTGGCTCCACACTTTAAGCTTTCAGCTAAGATGTTACCTGTTTCAGTTGAGGATCGTGATTACATGTCCCATGTGCTAGGTAGCTTGAAGTAAGCGATGATGTGTACAATGCCAGATTTGTCACAGGCCGTAAGCATGGTATCTAGGTACATGCACGATCCCAGGAAGGGTCATTGGGAGGTCGTGAAGTGGATTCTATGATATATTAAAGGTAATGTGGATGTTGGATTGGTGTTTCAGAAGAATGAGAAGATTGGGCAGGATTATATTGGATATGTGGATTCAGATTATGCAGGAAATCTTGACAAGCGTCGTCTACTACAGGATATATGTTTACATTAGAAGGAGCACCGCTGTGTTGGAGGTGTACACTTTTGTCTACAGAGGTTCTCTCTACTACGGAGGCAGAGTATATGGCGGTGACTGGAGCTGTGAAGGAGACTTTATGGTTGTAGGGATTATTGGATGACTTTGGGATTGCACAGGATACTATCAGAGTAAATTATGATAGCATGTGAGCTATCTATTTGGCAAAGAACCAGGTATATCATGCACACACAAAGCACATTGATGTCAGATTCCCTTTTGTTAGAGATGTCTTGGATGATGGAGATGTTATATTGGAGAAGATCCACACAAAGGATAATCCGGCAGATATGTTGACCAAAGCTATCACCGACGTGAAATTTGGTCAATGTTTGGAGTTATTGAATATTCTTCGTTGTTGATGGCCTTTGGAGGCCATTTGGGTGAACTACGTGAGGCATGATTCCTTGGGTAAGAGGATACATAGGCAGTCAGTTCTGATGCAGCCAATTTTGATGAGTTGATACCGACATGGTGGAGTTCGTTAGAGTTCTCATTTGGTTCTTGACTTGTTTTGGATTGAGTCAGTTGTCATGGATTTATTCCGCTTCGTACTAGACGCAATAAGTGGGATATTTGGTTGGTATTGGTGTTGGCTCAGTTGTGATAAAACTTCACCGAGATGGAGAATTGTAGAAATGACGACACGTCGACGAAGTTCAGGAAAATGAAGCAGACAAGATTTTTGGTGCAGGTCGGTCGACTGCGGCTTAGGTCCGATCGACCGAAAACATGCACATCCACAGGGTAGTTTGGTGCACTCTGGCCGGTCGATCAAGAGGTAGCTCCGATCGACCGAGATCTTTGGCCGATCGACCGAAGTGACATGCTGGTTGATCGAATGCAGTATTGTTTACAGGGTGAATTTTCCGTATCTCTGGCCGGTCGACCAGGGCTATATGCCAGTCGACCGCGTCGGGTTTTTGGGCCCAGGTTTCAGTTTCTTGATTGGTTTAGGTTTCTGTATTAATATAAATAGGAACAATATTTTTAGGGTTTCTTTAAGGCAAATTGGAGAGACTTTTGAGCTATGTGATTGCGAGATTTGGTGAGAGATTAGAGAGCTTTGATTGAGAGATTGATTTGTGAGTTCTTAGTGGTTTTGTAATCTCTATTTGTACTCTCTCTCTCTCCCTAATAGTAAAATACATCATCTCCTTGCCCCGTGGACATAGGCAACTTGCCGAACCACGTAAAATCTATGACTTGCATTGCTTGGTACTTGTTTTACTTATTGATTGTGATCTTATCTTGGTTGGTTTGTGTTCTTACGGATTCCGCTGCGCACAACAGAAGATAAATCTGATAAAACCTACAAAGAAATACAAAAAATAATGTCAATTCACCGACATGTTAAATACTTGATTGTGAACTTGACCACATGTATAGAGCACAAAGTTATAAGTTAAAAAAGAAAATAGATTAATTGATAATTTATGCAAAAAAAAATTAGATTTCACTAATAATTGAGTGGAACTTATTCGCTTGTTCTGAAAAGAGAGTGAAACGTGTGAACAGAGCCTTTGTCTTGTCATGATATGTGTGTATGTCAATACGTCATGCATGTTTCCGTTGCATGCTTCCTCCGCGTGCAGCCATGCTGTCAACTTCGTGCGTGTAGTTATTCGGCGCACGCTTCGTCTGGTCTTATGTGTACATCCTGTAACATCCATCGTCATTCATCGTATGCAAGCTTGATCTTCAAGATGGTATATATACATGTACCATGTTTCCATTTTTATTTTTTCTTTTGGATCAAAAGATGTTAACTTCGTAGATTTGTCTCTATTGATGTGTATGCATTTGGCTTTAAAATGTTGGTGTTGGCAATGGCGTGTAGTTACTAGGTACTGGAAATAACAAAATATTTAGTTTGAGTAAAGCCAAGTATCAGAAAATCTCCCTTAACTCGTACAATAATCAAATAATCCTCATTACTTTTAAAATATAAAAAAACCTTTATTTTAAATATTTTTCCAACTAACCAATGCCCCCACCCCCACCAAAAAAAAAGACCCAACCAACCAAAAAAAAAGCCACACACACCGCCAAAAAGCGTGAACTCTATAGTTTTCACTAGTGAAAATATCCCCTTGCGTAATTTCACCGACCCATACGAAAATTGAGATTTACGTTGTTTAGGTGGTTTCCTAATAATATTTTTAAGTAAATTGGATTTAAAAAAAAAAGTAAACTCTAAACTTAGGGGGTCTTTCTACTATTGTAAAGTTATGGAGTTATCTGATAAACGTCCAAAGTTAATGATTTTTTTTCTTTTGAATATTTAGCCCTCATTAAAAATTTAAGCTGCAGCAATGAAAAATGATTTCCGAATATTAAATTAGCTTTGCTAGAAATCATTGTTTGATGTTTTTATAACGTTTTGTGGTTCAATATAGACTATTGTGCACCCCGTGAAAAGCACGACTCTCAATTTTTTTAAGCACTGCATTTTGAACTTGACTCCCTCTAAGTTTTAATACGTTTAATTTAATTATTGTATCCTTAAAATTAGATATCATATATATTCCTCTATACTTAAAGAAGGATCCAAGTTTTAATACATTTGATTTAAAAATTATTTCTACTACTCTATACTTAAAGAAGAATCCAAGTTTTAATACATTTGACTTACTTTACTGTTTATGATACAGTAAAATATTGTAGCATAAATAATAACTTTAAGTATGAAAGAGCATATTTTATTTATTGTTTATGATACAATAAATTAATGAAGTATAAATAATAACTTCGTGTGCAGAGAGCTAGATTTGATTTAATGTTCATGCTATAGTATTTACTATACATTTAGGGGCTGTTTGTTTTGAGTTTTTTGCCTCGGGGAGGGGGTGGAAAGTTAAGTATGAGAGCATATTTTATTTATTGTTTATGATACAATAAATTAATGAAGTATAAATAATAACTTCGTGTGCAGAGAGCTAGATTTGATTTAATGTTCATGCTATAGTATTTACTATACATTTAGGGGCTGTTTGTTTTGAGTTTTTTGCCTCGGGGAGGGGGTGGAAAGCTGTCATTATGGCAGCTTTCTCCCCAAAACGCCTCTTTAATAGGCGTTTTGGGGAGAAAGCTGCCATAATGGCAGCTTTCCACCCCCTCCCCGAGGCAAAATACTCAAAACAAACAGCCCGTTTCAGTTTCTTGATTGGTTTAGGTTTCTGTATTAATATAAATAGGAACAATATTTTTAGGGTTTCTTTAAGGCAAATTGGAGAGACTTTTGAGCTATGTGATTGCGAGATTTGGTGAGAGATTAGAGAGCTTTGATTGAGAGATTGATTTGTGAGTTCTTAGTGGTTTTGTAATCTCTATTTGTACTCTCTCTCTCTCCCTAATAGTAAAATACATCATCTCCTTGCCCCGTGGACATAGGCAACTTGCCGAACCACGTAAAATCTATGACTTGCATTGCTTGGTACTTGTTTTACTTATTGATTGTGATCTTATCTTGGTTGGTTTGTGTTCTTACGGATTCCGCTGCGCACAACAGAAGATAAATCTGATAAAACCTACAAAGAAATACAAAAAATAATGTCAATTCACCGACATGTTAAATACTTGATTGTGAACTTGACCACATGTATAGAGCACAAAGTTATAAGTTAAAAAAGAAAATAGATTAATTGATAATTTATGCAAAAAAAAATTAGATTTCACTAATAATTGAGTGGAACTTATTCGCTTGTTCTGAAAAGAGAGTGAAACGTGTGAACAGAGCCTTTGTCTTGTCATGATATGTGTGTATGTCAATACGTCATGCATGTTTCCGTTGCATGCTTCCTCCGCGTGCAGCCATGCTGTCAACTTCGTGCGTGTAGTTATTCGGCGCACGCTTCGTCTGGTCTTATGTGTACATCCTGTAACATCCATCGTCATTCATCGTATGCAAGCTTGATCTTCAAGATGGTATATATACATGTACCATGTTTCCATTTTTATTTTTTCTTTTGGATCAAAAGATGTTAACTTCGTAGATTTGTCTCTATTGATGTGTATGCATTTGGCTTTAAAATGTTGGTGTTGGCAATGGCGTGTAGTTACTAGGTACTGGAAATAACAAAATATTTAGTTTGAGTAAAGCCAAGTATCAGAAAATCTCCCTTAACTCGTACAATAATCAAATAATCCTCATTACTTTTAAAATATAAAAAAACCTTTATTTTAAATATTTTTCCAACTAACCAATGCCCCCACCCCCACCAAAAAAAAAGACCCAACCAACCAAAAAAAAAGCCACACACACCGCCAAAAAGCGTGAACTCTATAGTTTTCACTAGTGAAAATATCCCCTTGCGTAATTTCACCGACCCATACGAAAATTGAGATTTACGTTGTTTAGGTGGTTTCCTAATAATATTTTTAAGTAAATTGGATTTAAAAAAAAAAGTAAACTCTAAACTTAGGGGGTCTTTCTACTATTGTAAAGTTATGGAGTTATCTGATAAACGTCCAAAGTTAATGATTTTTTTTCTTTTGAATATTTAGCCCTCATTAAAAATTTAAGCTGCAGCAATGAAAAATGATTTCCGAATATTAAATTAGCTTTGCTAGAAATCATTGTTTGATGTTTTTATAACGTTTTGTGGTTCAATATAGACTATTGTGCACCCCGTGAAAAGCACGACTCTCAATTTTTTTAAGCACTGCATTTTGAACTTGACTCCCTCTAAGTTTTAATACGTTTAATTTAATTATTGTATCCTTAAAATTAGATATCATATATATTCCTCTATACTTAAAGAAGGATCCAAGTTTTAATACATTTGATTTAAAAATTATTTCTACTACTCTATACTTAAAGAAGAATCCAAGTTTTAATACATTTGACTTACTTTACTGTTTATGATACAGTAAAATATTGTAGCATAAATAATAACTTTAAGTATGAAAGAGCATATTTTATTTATTGTTTATGATACAATAAATTAATGAAGTATAAATAATAACTTCGTGTGCAGAGAGCTAGATTTGATTTAATGTTCATGCTATAGTATTTACTATACATTTAGGGGCTGTTTGTTTTGAGTTTTTTGCCTCGGGGAGGGGGTGGAAAGCTGTCATTATGGCAGCTTTCTCCCCAAAACGCCTCTTTAATAGGCGTTTTGGGGAGAAAGCTGCCATATTTAATAGGTGTTTTGGGGAGAAAGCTGTCATAATGGCAGCTTTCCACCCCCTCCCCGAGGCAAAATACTCAAAACAAACAGCCCCTTACTGCAACGTAAACAATAATTCTTTGGGTGGTACGAAGGAGTAGATTACATGGGCCAAAGTAATGAGTGCTTTAAACCTGGTCCAGCCTAATAATCTAATTACATTTTTTTTTCAATATTTGTGAAGTTGATGCTGGAAAGGCTACATACTAGGCCTATAAATGAAGCTGCGGTTTTGGCCCAAATCCTTATATTCAAAATATTTCCTTTCATAATATCGCAACTACGCAAATCGAGTTTGTACGCGGTTTGTCGTCTCCTTCAGAAGATGATATAGCATTTTAATTGTCAAATGTCATTAAATGTTTGGATACCGTAGAGATGATGTGGTACGTACAATATACTGGATACTTTCTCCTCAATTCAGATAATTATTCTTTCACATGATTGCTACGCTGACTGGGCCTTGGGTTCATTTGTGATATTTAATGAAACATTGTTCCTAAATAATTATATGAAATACAGTTGGTACAAATGAGTCGATTCTTTTTCACAAAAACTTTCGGATTCAATTCGATTTAACTTTAACCCAGTAAGTATCCGAACTAAGTGAGATCCAATTAGATTCGGAGTTAAATCTAAGATAAAAGAGGACTCCATCTTTTATATGGTCACAAGATGAGGTTACTTGCATTCCACTTGACGCATCTAAAATATCAAATTGGCCTAAATAGTGCCACATCTTTAACATTTTAGCCTAAAAAGTGATATTAGCGATAATTTGACGTAAAAAATAATAAATCAGTGATAAATAAACCTTTTTGGTCACCAGAAGCAATTTTTAAGAAAGAAAATTAAGAGTTTTTTATATATACCCTTCAAATTTCTCATAATTTCCTATTTAACCCCTCAAGTTTTAAAATTTATAAAAAGAAATCTCTTCTTCTCTTCCCACCATCTTTTCTCTCATCCTTATGGTCATCTCTTTCATTATTTTCTTTTCTCATTCGTCACTATTCTCTTTCCTTTCTTTCACATATCCTCACCCTTAAGGAGATTGATTTTTTAATGATTGGAGGAAGAAAGAGGGGTAGGAAGCAAGGAGGAAGAGAGAGTGCAAGAAAAGAAGAGAAGAATGAGGTTAAAATTATGGTGGAACGTTTCATTTTGGGTGTTGGGAGTGGGTGAAGCAAGTAGGAAGAAAGAGTGAGAGAAATGAAGAGGAGAAGAAAGAAGAGTGAGTGGGAGAGAGGAGGAGATGTTGGAGATTTGGAGTAAAAGAGAGAGAGAAAAAGGATGGTTTTTAATAATAATAATAATAACAACAGCAACAACAGCAGCAACAACAACAACAACAATAAGAATAATAAGAATAATAATAACAATAATAATAATAACAATAACAACAACAACAACAACAACAACAACAACAACAACAACAATAATAATAATAATAATAATAATAATAATAATAATAACAAATGATAATAATAATACTAATAATAGTAATAGTAGTAGTAGTAGTAGTAGTAGTAGTAATAATATAGTAATAATAATAGTAATAGTAATAATAATAATAATAATAATAATAATAATAATAATAATAATAATAATAACAACATAATAATAATAATAAAATAAAAATAAATAGACTAAAGCTCTTATCACCACACAATTTTATGTGAGGGACTAGATAATACAATAATAAAGGTGGACACAAAAAACAATGAGAATCTGAAATGCAATAATTGCCAATTCTGTTGGCAATATAAAGATACAAAGAGGCAATAGAATTTAATACCTCCCAAGCTCTACTCTACAGACCAAATTCTATCTTTATTCGTTTTCTAGGTTTCAGAATCTGTTATACCCTGGAAATCACCAAGTCTAATGGAACCTTGAGAATCAGCCACGTTTAATAATCGACTGGCCGACTCTCATAGCATTTAACAATCGATCCGACAGTGCATCTCAAACAACGGAACGACCTACCAAGCGTCTTCAAAAAGTCGCATCGCATGAATAGCCAGCGTCTGGATTTCGTCGCCCAGTTGCCATGATGATTAATGCAGCGTCAAAGCTATTATGACTGCTCGAGCCATAGCCTTCAAAGCTACTCGGACACGCTATTACTCCAACAATCCTATCACTGATTGTGAAAGTGACTCGTCCAAACAGGTGCCGGCATGTGTAAAGCATGGTCTAAACCATCACTGCACAAACCAAGCCAAAATTGCCAATCGTGAACCCTCTATAAATAGTGGTGATTTCCACCACGCTAAGGTACACCATTTTTGCACACAAAAAGTCAACAAGACTATTGAGATTTTTAGATCTTGTAAAAATCTTGAAAACCACCAAATGTAGCAAATAGAATCACAAAAAAATTATCACGGAGAACCCTCTACAGGGAAAAATCACAGAATCAAAAATAATCCACTATCACCTCCAAATTATAATCTTTTTACGCGGGCAAAGACTGACAAACCCTTTCTCTCTCATAATACTCTTGAACCTAGTTACACCCTCTATTAAATCTTGATTAAAGAATATTGTCTCATTCCCTCTCTCTGTTTAAAAAACCTAGAATAACATGCCTTATTTAAAGACATCCCTGACTTGCGCACCAAGTCATCCTGGCTTCCAAGAAAACTATTAACTTGCCCTCTAACAAAACTATTAGGACTGAGTCTAGTCTTCTGAAAGACCCTAGAGGGGGTGAATAGGGTTTATGCTAATCTAATCTGATATTAATGCCAATTAAAACTTATTAACAAATATATCCTAGCAAGATTGATATACAATGAATTATTAGCAATGATATCTAAACTAAGGGCAAATAAACATGAACCAATGTAAGCAATGGTAATGAATAAAGCACAAGATAGATACGTCAATGCAAACTTCAACACACAATATGATCACGGAGTTCGGTCCTTCTGACCTACGTCTTCGCTCTCCACTCCCAGGGAGAATCCACTAACACAATCAGGTTTTCGACGTTCACCCAAAACGTTCACAATCGGTTTTCACCGACAAACGTTTACAACACAAATGTAAACACACTTTATACCCTCTAAGTGTTGGCCTAGCTCGTGCCCTCCTCCTCAAGTGCTCGGAATTACAACCTCTCACTAGGCTTTACAACCGACGCCGCTCCTCTTGGAATCGACCCTGTCTCTCACCAACCACTCCTCTCGGTGTACAAGTGTAATACAAAGTGTTACTCATAATCAAGGCTCAAATACAAATAATTGTTCTCTATAATGGATGAGAACGCAATGTAGCTCACACTCACAATATCACTCATCACAACCCAATATATAATGTATGAAATACTAAAAGCTCAAATAGGGATGTGTGTGATAAATGAGTTCAAATAAAATCTAACTCAAAAATAAACTAGCAATAATATAGATATGAAAATCAAGAATAAATGCTAGATAAGTGAATTGGAAAAACTTCTCTATAAACACAAAGAGTTGATAATAAATGATTGATGATGAATTCCTCAATTGAAGATGAAAGCTCCTCTTTGTAAACACAAACTCAAACTTAAAACAAACTTAAACGATCTTTTAAAACCCTTTAAAACACTTGTTAAAACTCTCTTAGATCATCTAGACAACTGAAACAGTATGGGGTATTTATAGGATGAAAGACAAAACCCAAAACCAAGAAAAACCAGCAAAAAGATAAAAAAATAAAAAGCTGAAAAAACTAGCCGTTACAGGCATCAGTTGACTGATAAGCTGTATCAGTCGACTAATAAGCTGACTGTTATATGCAACTTATCACATCATCAGTCGACTGAAGAGCTCATCAGTCGACTAATGACCTGCTTCAGTCGACTGATAGTTTATCAGTCACAAAAACAGAAACTTCAGCAATTCTAGACGAGTTCATCAGTCGACTGAAAAAATTTATTAGTCGACTGATAACAGGTTATTAGCCTAAAATGAATAGTAAAACTAAATTTTAAAACTCTTTTAAAAATAGCAAATAAATTCTAAGAAATGTAAAACTTTGGAAAAAGTTTATAAACATGAATATGAACATGTTGGAAAAGAAAATTTTCAAATTGCACTTACCATTTGTAAAATCTCATTAATTTGCAAAAACACTAAAATACATGTGTATATAAACATGTGAATTTTGATTTTTAGCTCAAAACAAGTTTTGAAAAAACTTGTGCAATATTTTTATGGACTTAATAAAAGATGATTGTATAGTCCAAAACATATTAAATTATAATTTGCTTAAAAACACCTATGTTTTGAGAAAAATCACAATTAAATGTGTGTGTAATATTGAGCTTGAAGAATTTGCACACATTGCATATAAATCCTATACTAAGTATACCAAGACGATATCGTATGAAGCTTGATCTTGATTGTTTGACTTGATTTACACAGGCTTCAATATCAGTGTAGCTCATTTTCCTGGGTATATTAAACAACATAAAACCAAAATGCTAAAACCAATATTAGTCATAAATTGATTCATAAATCATCAAGGTCAACACCTTCAAATCTAGATCCAACTTGAATTTTGGGTTGGTACTCAGAAAATATTTTATTTTATTTTTCTCTTTAAATTAACTAAACAGTCACTGACATGACCGTTGGAGGGCATGCTAGAGGAAACAACCACCGGGACCTCTAACCTCTATTACTTGTGTAGGAAATTATAGCTCAAGATCCTCAACGTGAGAATCAACCATCAAAGGCTATTAAGAAACCCAAAATCGAGTTTAATGACCCTAAACAACACATCATATTTCAAGACATAAACAGAATCCGATCTCATTGTTGCAACAATGAGATCGTGGAATAGTTTCTTAAACTTTGTAACAAGGACCTCCTGGCCTTCTCGAGGATGTTTAAAGTTCTGGGACCTATATATAATTTGAGCAAAAGAAGCAAATGCGTTTGAATGAGGCCACTATGATCAAGAGGGAACTAACAAAGAATTATTAAGTATGTATTATTAATGTATTGTTATCATTAATCATAATCGTCGTACAACAGAGCTAAAGATGGTACTACTATACCTACTATCTCCATTTTCAATAGAGTATATACTCGTAGGTGCCGTTTGTTAGACCCTAGAGGGGTGGTGATTAGGGTCTTATGCTAATCTAATCCCAATTAATAGCAATTAAAATTATGTTGATCAATATGTTCTTGCAAGAGATAGATATGAACAGTAAGAACAATAAGAATATGCACAAATAAAATATGAGACAAACAAAACACAAACACACGATATGTTTACGAGGTTCGGTCCCCACGACCTACGTCCCCGCTCCTCACCTCGAGGAGATATCCACTATCACAATCCGGTTTGGAAGCCGGAACTTCTACACACTCGGTTTACAAGTTCACCGAAAACTCACACTATACAATCACTCAACAATCACACTTTACACACTAAGTGTAGGAATCTAGCCCGTGTCCTCCTCCTCAAGTGCTCGATTAATACCTCTCCCTAGGTTCGTCAATCGACGCCACTCCTATTGGATTTGACCCCGTCTCTCTCTCCTCACACTTCTCTCGGTGTACAAGTGTATTACAAGTGATTCTCACAAATAAAAGTTAGATACAATGATTTGTTCTCAATTAACAAGTGAGAACACAATGAAGCTCACACTCACTAAAACACACCTCACAACCCAAAATATATAATATGGAAATATCAAGCTCAATAAGTGTGTGTGATAATAGTGAATCAAAACCAATAAATAACTTAATGAATATAGCTAATCAATTGAAAGTGAGATAATAAGCTATATGGAAAGAGTTTAGAAAAACTTCTCAATAAACAAGAGGAGCTGAAGAATATGATCCCAATGGAATATGAGAGCCTCTTCTTGTTGTAGAAAACTTTCTCTTGAAAACAGATTAACGAAACACTTCTTAAACAGCTCTTAAACGTGATTAATATCTTGCTAAACAGTAAACTTGGATTTCTTGATTGATAGAGAAGAAGAGCAGCAATAGGGTATATATAGCACCCAATACAACAGCTAGAAATAGGTGAAAGACCAAAAAGCCCATTTGAAAAACTAGCCGTTAGGCTCAGTTTGTCAACTTGTCGGTCGATCGGTACGGTCGACCGATTAGTTCAAAAACCTGAGAAAACAATGTTTTAAAGCTGGCGGTCGACCGACGTAAATTTCGGTCGACCGAATGGAAATTTCGGTCGACCGACGGAAATTCCGGTCGACCGGAAAACACTTGAAAATTTCTCAGAAAACAGACAACCGTCGGTCGACCGTATCGGTCGACCGAAATCTGACATGGGCAGAAAACAGGTTTTGGGCAGTTTTTGGAAATTCGTTAAAAATATCAATTCATATCCAAAAATAGTGAAACTTTGGGGAAAGTTTATAAATGATGAAATGAACATGTTTGAAAAGGAATTTTTGGAAAAACAAATTTCGTTTGTGAAAACTACCTGTTTTTGAAAAATGCTTAGAAAACCTGTATTTTTATGAAAGAGAAATTTGAAATAGGACTTGTAAATATTCATATATGTATTGTGCATAAATTATATGTATATAGCAAAGCGTGAGAGAGCTGTAAACAAGAGATAAAGATATTTTAACAATATTTTAAGAAAAATCATCTATATGATATAAAACGTCAAAAATCGTGTTAAGTGTATATATATTGAGCTTAGATATCATCATACCATATATGTAAGTAAACAAACACTAGAAAAACTTATTAGTAATAAATTGTTTGTCAAATCATCATCAAAACTATAGGGTCAACACCGTTTAGTAAAGGGTTAAGTGAGAGGTTAAGGAGACTTAACCTCATCTTCACCCGCCAAACACAAAAAAATCTATATAATGATTAAAGTGAGTTAACCCTCTATAATTTACCAGACACAAAATATGTAGAATGGTTAAGCTAACCCCTCTAGAGGGATTAAAATGAGTTAACCCTCAAAATGAGAGGTTTACTAATACTCCTATTTAAAAAGATTAAGAACTAACCCT
>NC_033800.1:28622368-28623804 GCF_001876935.1 Asparagus officinalis
GATGAGTTAAAATACAATGAGATGCTAGAAAAGAATATACATTTTCTACTACTTGTTTGGTTGGAGGGAGGGAGAGTGAGGGTGTACATGATTTTTTTGTGACATTTTGTACCCAATACAAACGCTCTACCAAGCTGCACTATATCCCTTTTTAAAATGAAAATTATTGTACAACGTCATTGTACAAAATCCATGTATTGTTTTCCACATCGTACCTTTCTCCTCTATCCATATACAATTTTCTTGTCATTTATTATTTTTGTTTGAACATGAGAGCGTCAAGATCTTATACCAATGTAAAGGAAAGCATATCTGTAATGGTAGAAGCATTAGTCAACCTAACATTTCCACGTTTTAGAGGAATTTGATCAGCCTAAGAGTGATTCCTCTGTTTGCTCTTGATGCCGAGAATCATCTGCAAAGAGAATCACCTGCTCGTCTGGAATAGCGGGACGGTTCCACATCTCGATCCCTCTTTCTCTTCTTTTTTATTAGGAACCCATTAAGGGGGGTGTCGGCCTGGGAAGGGGAGAGTGGTCGAGTGGACAAAAGCGACAGACTGTAAATCTGTTGAAGGTTTTCTACGTAGGTTTGAATCCTACCTCTTCCACTTGTTGTAGACTTAACAGAAGAGAAAGTAGGCGTCAACGTAGGAGGGCCAACCAACGCTGCGCGCATTTTCTGCTACTCCTGTTGCTAGCTTTGCTATGTTGTGCGCAGCAAAAATTTTGGCAGCAGCTCGGCAGCACAACAAGAGAGTTAGATCGCAATAAGAATTCCCGTTTTACAAAGTAAAGAAGAACCAAAAGCAAAATATCTCAACAAAATGGGATATCAACTCTTCCTCTCATTAGTTTTAGGACTGACCTGTCGAGGGAACCTAAATAAGCTATTACAAATCACACAAACAGCAAGACAAACTAATTTTACGTGGTTCGATAAATAGCCTATGTCCACGGAGCAAGGAAGGGGGAGATCTACTATTAGAGAGAGAGAGAATACAAATAGGGTTTACAATCACACAACTTAAACCCTCAAACAAACTCTTAAATCTCTCATAAATATCTCCACCAATGGATGCTCAAAACCCTAACAAAAGCTGCTGCGATTTTTCTCTTCTTCAGCCGAAAAACACCTTCGGTTTTCCCCTCTGCTATTACACCGCCAAAAGAGAACACAACCGATTCTGCTCGCTTGCACAAAGCCCTAAGAAAAACGAAGAGGTATTTATAAACCTCTCTTCGGGTGGGCCATCACCACATGGAAATGAAAAAACGCGTGAACTTCATGAAGGTGACCCCCACTTCTTTGACCCCCATGCGCTTTGCTACTCCTCTTCGTGAATATGGTGGCCCCCACGTTCATAATTGTAGGCTGTCTAAAAATCACAATAGATAGCTTATTCAAACAAGCTCTGACAACGGAGGTCACAATCA
>NC_033800.1:28624804-28629129 GCF_001876935.1 Asparagus officinalis
AACTGAGCCCAATGAGAAGCGCGTTGTATTCGGCTACGTTATTGGAGCACGGACTAGTCAATGAATAAGATCGAGGCATCACATGCTTTCCCAGGGAGATTAAGACAACTCCGACCCCGGAGGAAACTGTAGAACCTCCCGGGGTTATTACCCTATTAACTGACCTCGAGGCACCATCGAAATATAATTGCCATACTTGTTGGTGCGACGTAGTGTTAACCTCGTGGGTTTCATCCGACAAGTCATCATATATTTCTGCCGTATCTGTGGTCGGGTTTGCCGCCAAAAGATCGCAAATTGCTTGTCCTTTGATCGACTTCTGTTGTTTGAAGTGCAAATCATATTGGGACAAGAGAAGGGCCCATTTCGCTAACCGCCAATTCATAGAGGCCGGTTGCGTCATAAACACCCGTACTGGATTAACATTGGAAATGACGTAAATCGTCTGTCCAACCAAGTAATGCCGCATCTTTTGCATTGTGAATACCAATGTGAGGCATTCCTTCTCAATCATCGGATATCGAGACTCGGCGCCTATCAGGGTCCGACTTAGGTAATAGACTGCCTGTTCGTGACCGTTATCGTCGTCTTGTGCTAGTAAAGCACTTATCGAGTGATTCATCACTTTGATGTAAATCAAGAACGGTTTACCCGATTTCGGTGCAACGAGAACAGGAGGATTCGCCAGATATGTTTTGATATCTTCGAATGCTTTTTGGCAGGTGTCGTCCGAGATGAATGACACCCTTTTCTTGTTTAGCTTAGAAAATGGTTGGCACTTTCCAGAAAGGTTTGAGATGAACCGCCGGATGTAAGCTAGCCGCCCTTGCAACCCTCTGAGCTCTCTCAGGTTTCTAGGGGGTTGCAGTTCGTGTATCGCCTTGGATCGATATGTATACCTTTAGTGGTGACGACGAATCCAAGGAATTTTCCGCTAGACATTCCGAGGAAGGATTTAGTAGGGTTCATCTTCAACTGATGGCTCCGCATGAGATCGAACGTCGTCTTCAAGTCCTTGATGTGATCTTCTTTGTTGCGGCTTTTTACAACCAAATCATCAATGTAGCACTCGACTGTTTTCCTGAGATGTTCTTGGAAAATCTTAGTCATTGCTCGTTGGTATGTGGCACCTGCATTCTCTAGACCAAATGGCATCACCGTGTAACAGAATACACCAAGGGGCGTTCTGAACGCTGTATGCTTCTCGTCATCTGGGTGCATCTTGATTTGGTTATATCCTGAAAAACCATCCATAAAAGACATTCTCTCAAATCCACATGATGCGGCATAATTATGTACCAAAAATTGCAAGTGCACAATTTATCAAGTACATGCCGTGTTCAGGGCCCTGAAGTCAATGCAAATCCTGATTTTACCGTTCTTCTTCATGGCTGGAACGATATTGGCTAGCCAATCTGGATGTTGCTTCTCTCGGATAAATCCTGATTCGATTAATTTCTTAACCTCTGCCTCGATGGCTTCCATTATCTGCGGACGAAACCGTCTTTGCTGTTGCTTGACAGGTTTGGCATCCGGCTTGATATCGAGGCGGTGCATTGCCACATTGGGGTCGAGCCCTGGCATATCCTCGTAGTTCCAAGCGAAGACGTCAATATACTCCCTGATGAGAGCAATTAACTCCTCCTTCTCATTTGAGGGAAGACTATCGCTGATGAATATCGGCTTTGGGTTGGCCTCGTCGCCCATGTTAACTTGGACTATTTTATCCTCAGTGGGGGGTTCTCTCTGTTCGAACCTGTCACCATACTGCATATTCAGATGATGAACCCACGGGTCTTCCCATGTTGGCATTTGATCATCGTCCTCCATTGTAGACGGATCAGCTGTAGCCATGTTTACCATTAGGGCTTTGAATACCTCCCCTAGACTTATGTCGGAATTCCCATCAAATTCTTCTTCTACCGATTAGTTCTCTAGTTGATTATCCTAAACATGAACATTTTAAGTACAAGAGAATAATTCATACAATATAAAGGAAATTAGACTAGTTTCATATAATTCTAAATTTCCTACAAGAATTAAATTCACATCTTAAGAAATAAAAGAAAGAAGAAAAGAAACTAATTACAAAAATAAAAAGAAAAGAAAAATCTAAACTATGAACAAGAAATAAATCTAATTACAAAGAAAATAAAAATCTAAACTACAAAATAAATTACAGAAATTAAATGCAAGAAAAATAAATCTACTCTACAAATTAAAGTGCAAAAAGAAAATAAAAAAAAACAAGAAAGTAAATCTATACTACAAGCATGAATTTAAATCTAACTAATAAGCAATAATAAAGAAATTACTAAAAAGAAATAAAAGAGAAAAGAAATACAAACCTTCAAATTGCTCTTCATCTCCATCCTCATCATTCAACAAAGAGGAGAAAGAACAAATTTAAAGAGGAAAAAATTATTTTTATTAATTGCAACTAAAGTTACAATTTTTGGAAGGCCTTCTCAATTAAGAGTAGCCCTCCTCTCCAAAAGGAGTTTACAAAATTTTCACACCTCTAACCCCTCACTCTCTACCCCTATTTATAGTAATCTTCAATGAATATGAGCCATTGGATTTGTCTTGAGCCCCAAGCAACAATCTCCACCTTTGAATTTGCTTTTTGGTTCTTCTTTAGCCCATATGATTTCTTTGATTTTCAAAAGAAAATCCAATCAATTTTCGGCTTTGCTTGGGCTTTTGGGCTTCTTGATTTCTTCATGTATTTATTTTGGGCTTTGGCATTTCTTGGGCTTTTCTTCTTTTTCTTAGCTTGGGCTTTTGGATAATTTGGAAATTGATTTTCCAATTGGCTTCATTTCTTCATTTAATCATGGGCTTTTTGTTGAGAGATGGGAATTTGAGATTTATTCTTCATTAACCTGCAATTAAACATAAAAACAGTTATTAGTGGTATATTTATTCATATAAAATAGATAATGAGGGTATAAAACTGTAATAAAATGTGATTATCAAATACCCCCACACCTAAACTTTTGCTAGTCCTCTAGCAAAGAAAATAAAAAGAAAATCCTAACTCACTTTCGCAGGAATCGCGGTTGTATTTAGCGCATACAACAAGCCTTTAAACCCCTAGGTTACCCTAGTGGACGAGTTGTAGTCTCGTGAGGGTTTGCAGTGAATATACCCACAAAATTCGGTCAACTTGCCAAGTTAAATAAGTCAGTAAATAACAGATTTTCCTTGATATATTTAAACATTCTAATTGAAGCTAGTTAATAATCAAGAAAACGTTTTTATATATAACTCCAATGTAAATCCCCTAGAAAATCTTTTTCATTATAGCAATACAAAACCAAGTCAAATCTTAGAAATTTAATTAAAAAGTTTTGAAAAGAACATGCCAACTCTTTGTTTTAAATAACTTTCAAGTCTCTTGATCAAAAATTGTTTTTCAAGACCATATATACAAAACAACAATATATAAAAACAATTGTTAGTGTTATATATATGTATATTTTTTCCACTCTCTAATTCTTGGTGATTGTTTTCTATTTTAACGGGCTTTCTAAGTGACCATTTAACGAGTTTTGGGCCAATGAATCCCAACCCAATTGGGCTTAGGTCATTAAGTATAGAGATACTCCTTGGGCTTAATTGCTCAGTCAACTTAGGCTTTATAAGATAGAATCACCTTGAATTTAAGAGTTTTTATTTATTTATTTTTTTTGGGTGGTGCCCATTTTTCGCACTCTTCTTTTATAAGGTTAGTTTTTTTTTTTAATATACATATGTGTAAGTATATATAGTCTTAAAAAAATTGTGTAAATCAAGATAACTTGAAAAAAAATATTTTCAACTCTAAGTTAAGCATGCAAAAATTTCATTATTTTTAATTAAAAATCTAAGGTAAGACTTAAGTAAAGTATACTAGTTGAAAAATCATTTCTTAAGAATTTTATTTGGAGTTATCATAAAAGGTGAACTTGAATATGTCACTAACTAAGAATTAGAAAATTTAAAATCTATCAATTTGATCAATTATTACTTAACTCTATTAATTTGGCAAGTGACAATATTTTTATAATTTTTTTTAACAAAAAGAAAGAAAAATATAACTAAAAAGGTAAAATAAAGAGGAAAATATGTATTTCTCACCCCCACACCTAAATTTTGCATTGTCCTCAATACAAATTCGCTGAAGCACAAAGTAAAGCAGATAAAATAGAAGAACTTACAGTTGTTCGGTTGACAATGATGATAAGGATCTGCAATTACTGTTAGTATGAGGATGAAGAAATCAAATAAGAGGAAAAATTGTAAGTAATTTTTTTTTACCTATGTTACTTATTCAAATTTTT
>NC_033800.1:28642479-28649755 GCF_001876935.1 Asparagus officinalis
TATATATATATATATATATTGTTATGATGTTTACTCACCCAAGATACGGGCGTTTGCAAAATGATACAATAAGAGTCCTAGCAAAATAACCTCAAACCCACTTAAGTGGCCCAAGCCTAACAGAGGCGTCGACTTCGCCGACTCATCAAGTCAACATTCTTTCTATATATATATATATATATTGTTATGATGTTTACTCACCCAAGATACGGGCGTTTGCAAAATGATACAATAAGAGTCCTAGCAAAATAACCTCAAACCCACTTAAGTGGCCCAAGCCTAACAGAGGCGTCGACTTCGCCGACTCATCAAGTCAACATTCTTTCATGTCAACATGAAATACGGAATCTGTCGATCCCATCGCCGAGGACGACCCACTTAGGGCACTCAACCACTCACTGGGTAATTCTCGGAGACGACTTGAGGAACATTCCCTGCTGTCAGCTAAGTTGAGGACTCAACCCTAGCCTTAAGTCTCTCCCCCAGAGCATATGTCAATATTTAAGTCAATATCGGACAAACCTTATCCAGAATTTAGTCTAATGGTCTCCATGACTTGTCAGCTACCCACGTGCCTTCTGACACACTCTCAATCACTTCCTAGAAAATGCGAAGACACCATCTCTCATACCGAAGTGACTTCTCTTTCAGTCGTCAGTCAACACCTGTAAATCAAGGGATGATTCAATATGTCAGCGTGCCTCCTGCTCCGCTCTCAATCACTTCTCAAAAAATGCGAAGACACCCTCTCCCATGCCGAAGTAACTCCCCCTCCAGTCACCAGCCGATACATGTAGAGCAAAGGACGACTCCCCTTCCAACTCACAATTTGTCACCGCCATTTGCATGGACGAAGTGACCAATTTGCCCTTGGCATCCCCTATAAATACAGATGTTATTCTCCATAGCCAGAGAGGTTCGTAATCTAAATACCTCTAAAGTACACACTGTACAAAAATAAGAACACATAGTTCTTCTTTAACCTTACTCAAGTTCATCAACTGGCTTAATCATTGGAGGTATCACGTGGGAACTCATCCCCGCCCTCTTACAACTTTTTGTGTGCGGATTGCTCGGTCATCCTAATTCCAGAATCTGGCATAAAGTCGAAGAAGAAAATGGCCCCTCCTCTTTTTTTTATATAAACTTTGTGACTTTAATTGGCTGTGTGATATTTAGCATCAACAGTTTGGCACCCACCATGTGCCTTTTTTCTTTTTCGAGAAGACATGCTAAGTTCTGAACAATGGTCCGATTCTACCCATCCTGAAGAACAACATCGGAGTTGCATCATCCAAGCTAAATGAAGTCAGGAGTTGTATCATTCAAACTAAGCAGGGTTTGATTTGGCTAAGAGGAACCAACATAGGTGTAGTCCTCGAAGGTCTCAGCGACTTATCTGGAGAGTGTTTGCCAAGCACACCATCTGCTAGATGGTAGAATGACCTTCAACCCCTCTAAAAACCCTCCAGAAGAAGACGCACCATAAGGGTGGTTGTCTTTCTTGAAAAGCAATCATGGCTTCTAATCGTCATCACAGAATAACTTTGGCCAGAACATAGGATCTGATCAGGCCAAATATCACTTAAGCTCCAACTGGTAATAGCTCATATAAGCATAGGAGCAGTGATTAAGTCTGTGATAGACGCCTTGGACCATGAGAACTTTTTGAATAGAACTCCCATATATCAGGGATGAGATTTCGGGAAAAGCTTAGGGCCTGTCAGCTGATTGTCTTCTCAAGAAGAATGACATTGGCCTTTCAATTGACGCATGCACCACTAAAGTTGCTTAAGCTCTGATGGTCGAAGCATGTGACCCGCATGATCCCCATAAGGGAGAGTTCTCCATTCACAGCATGGTCCAGTCCCCAGTGCTCCCGAAGCTCATTCGAGGAAACCGTTATGGTTTGTCATTTCCAGGGAGTACAATACCGGCTGGTGGATTCTCTCTCCAAGAGAATTTCTACCACAAAAGGTACCATGTAGCTTTTGGTCCTTCCCCCAACCCTCACGAACCCGACTTGAAAAATGTCATTCAACATGATTTGTGGTGTCTGGACAGTTTCTTTTGCTAAAAGTCGGCACGCCAACCATCCGCCTTCAAGGCCTTACTGAAGACTCGGACTCAAAAAGAATCTTGGCTGATGAGATGGAAAATAGAGTTTCGACTCATCTTCATCTATGATTGAGTAGTTCGCTATAAAAAAAGCAAGAAAAATCCAATTGAAGAGGTTTTATACTGGCAACCTCATCCGTTACAAAACTACCTTTGAAATAGAGACAAAGCAAGATCACAAGTGGCTCAACCCTCTTTGAGAATCAGATGCCTACAATGGATATTTTTCATGATCATGTAAATTTCAGAATTGGTAAAATCTTATTAAATATGAATTGACTCTTATCTCGCAGGGATGAAGGCTTCACTATGGCTAAAGACCTAGTCGACTCTCTCGAGCCTAGGCGTTCGACTTCCGAGTCGGATTTTCAAGCCCTTGATACCTTATTAGGAATAAACCCAAGGCACAACATTTTGGCCGACTCCCACAGTCGTCTCTCGGCCTTAGGGGAAGGCTGAAGACCTAGTCGACTCTCTTGAGCCTAGGTGTTTGACTTTCGAGTCGGATTTTCAAGCTCTTTGTACCTTATCAGGAATAAACCCAAGGCACAATCTTTTGGCTGACTCTCACAGTCGTCTCTTGGCCTTAGGGGAAGGAAAGACCTAGTTGACTCTCTCGAGCCTAAGCACTCGACTTTCGAGTTGGATTTTCAAGCCCTTCGTACCTTATCAGGAATAAACCAAAAGCACAACCCTTTGGTCGACTGTGAAGACCTAGGCACTTACGTAAGACCTAGGCACCCAACCTCAGGATTATCATTCTGCCAAAAAGGTATTTATAAGCCTAAGGTATGAATATTAAGTGTATGACCAATACTTAATTGATTTAAAAACTTAAGCAGTCATCTGTCAAGCTCTGGTCAATTAAACGCTCAGCCAAACTAAGGCATCATATGAACTAGTTATCATAAGTCCCCAGCATGGGTCGATACATTATAACTAATTCACTTTAGCCAACATTTCGGATAAGAACAAAGCTACAAATCTAAAAGAATATAAACAATGAAGGCAAGCTCAATAATGGAGACAAAAGTTAATTTTCATTTAATAAGAGTAAACTTCATTACAAACTTCTCTACAAAAAAAAGAGAAGAGATATGCAGGTCTTCAAAGCTCTCGACCAGATTTGGGAGTTGGACTTAGCGATCTCATGGTGGTATCAGTTGCAGAAGATTCCCCAGGGGCTCCAACAACAAGCTCGAGCTCATTGTCATTCGCTGATAAATCCAACCCGCCTCCACTTTTCTCGACATCTTTCAACAAATCGAGACAGCAAGAGATGCAGGAAGGATATAAGAGATCTGGAGTAGGATAAGAGTTGCGAGGTACAAGAGAAGCGAAGTAGTCGACCCCGGCCTTACATGGTAAGGCCACCTCAGCTTTCCCTTTAGAACCATGACGCCAGTCATCGACCACCTTCTTTTATGCTGCTCCAAATCCAGATGAACGAGTTTTTTCTCTAGTTTCTGGACAAGGGCCGTGGATGCCCGAATCTTTGATTGCACCTCTTCAAAGTCACTCCTCGTCTTCTCGAGAGATAGGTGACTTGATCGAGCCTCTTTCTCAGCCATCATCCTGCGAAGCTTCTCGTACTCCACCTCCGCCTGTAGATGAACCATCTCCCTTTGAAGGTCCTCGATGGTCTCCACCTGCTTGGAGAACTGGGTTCAAAAGCTCTTGAGGATCTCTTCCTTCTCATCCAGACTCCGGCGCCAAGCGCCTTCTTTGTGAGCTAACTCGACCTCCAAGACAGTGATCATCTTCTCTACCTCTTCCTTGGCCGACTTCTCCTTAGCTAGCCCTGCTTGGCATTCCAGAGAACGCTCAAGTCGATTGAATAGGGTGTGCTCCAGCAAAGTCCCACGAGCCAAACAAGTCTGAACAGCTTGGTGTATGCCAACACTTGGCATATCCTCCAAAATCCTCCCGTTAGCACCATTCTCCATCTGGTATGACGAAGTTTCAGCTCTCCCCTCGACGTCATCATCCACCCCAATTGGCTCTTTGCCAGGATGACGAGACACCTCAGGAATAGTATTAGGGCCGACGATATCCTCCTCGACCGCTAGGGCTGTTGTTTCCCTATCAGGAGAAGACTCATCTATCCACCCCACATTTTCAAGCGGTTAAGCTGATTTACCGACGGACCCATCCCAGTTGGTTGGGGCCCCATAACCGGTCCGATAGGGTGCTGCCTCTCGACCCTTGTCCTCCCCCTCAGTTCGGAGATAATTTTAGTGGCTTAAGGCATCAAGATGGCCACCTCCTCAGCGTTGAAGGCCTCCCTCAGCTTTTTATGGTGCCTAACAGTGGAACTGTAATACCCCAACCCTTGAGAGGGTGATGTGATTAGTATTGATAGATTTGATTTGAATACTCATACCACTAAGATGCATCTTCTTTTCAGAACACAATTCTTAGAAACTCCAAAGTTAAACGTGCTTAGCCTGGAGAAATTCTAGGATGGGTGACCCCCTGGGAAGTTTTCCAGGGAGCGCGTAAGTGAGGACAAAACATGCTGAAAAGACATGTAGTGGTTTGTGAGGCTAGTCCATCAGATCTAGTAGCGTACCGACTCCAGGATTCCGGCGCGGGGCATTACAAATGGTATCAGAGTAAAGCCAACCGGAATTGTGAGAGCTAAATGCTATGCGGCGCAAAGTGCTACGTTGAGAGGGCGGGAGGCACCTCTTGAGGCCGTAGGAGCCACCTCTAGAATCTCACATGGATGGTACGGTCTTGGATGATATGATTTGACGCAACGATGACGTTGCGAGTTTAAGTGGGGGAGTTTGTAATACCCCAACCCTTGAGAGGGTGATGTGATTAGTATTGATAGATTTGATTGGAATACTCATACCACCAAGATGCATCTTCTTTTCGGAACCCAATTCTTAGAAACTCCAAAGTTAAGCGTGCTTAGCCTAGAAAAATTCTAGGATGGGTGACCCACTAGGAAGTTTTCCAGGGAGCGCGTGAGTGAGGAAAAAACGTACTGAAAAGACATGTGGTGGTTTGTGAGGTCAGTCCATCAGATATAGTAGCGTATCGACTCTGGGATTCCGAGGCGGGGCGTTACAGGAACTCAACCCCTCGGTCCCTGCATTCCTCTTGCGAATTTCCGCCAACAGAGGAACGGGGCTCATCCTTGCCTGGAAGCCAGGGGAGGACAAGATCATGGATATGCCCGCCGTTTGGAGAAACACATCATCAAATAGAGCATCACTCTCACGTAGCCCGACATAAGAACAGACCTTTTCTAGATCCATCATCTCAGAATCACTTAGGGTGACTAGCCTCAAAGCGTCTTCATTCGCCTCCGGCCAGCCCGAGCAGGCGAAGACATTGTCGCCACCATAGACCCATACGAATCGCCTCCTCTAGTCCTCATCTAACTCCAAAGAATTTGAGACAAGATGGAACTCACCACGGTAGTTGTAGGAATTATACAGGTCCTTCTCAGCCGACCCCACACTGATTAGATGCCCAAGCAATCTCAAGCTTGGTTGGACTCCAACACGGTGACAAATAATAGTGAAAGCCACTAAAACCCCACTGCATTCGGATAGAACTAGGAAGAGAAGATTCCTAGAGCGGCGTGCACCTCCTTGATAAAAGGGTGCAAGGGCAGCCGTAAGCCATGCTCCAAGTGGCCCAGGTACAGCGGCACTCGACCCTCGCCATGGCAATATACTGGCTCTCTCATCTCTGGTGCCGCTAATGTGAGAGTCATAGGGATATTGTATTGATCATACAACCCCACCAGATTATCCATATGGACCTTCAAGCGGATAAGTAGAAGAATAGCGAGTCTCCCCTCACTATAGCCAGAGTTTAAAACTTGAGAGGCTATAGGAGACTTTTTCTTAAAAAACTTGGAGGAATATCAGGAATTTGTCAGAGCGAAGGTTCATAAAAGAATTATCTTAACATTAAGAGGCACTCTTATTTAATGCCCCACGTCTCAATACTCAAAAAGTGAAAGATCCACCATTATGTCCATGACACTTCATCTCCCAAAAAGACGGTTCAGATCTTTGATAACGTTAGCCATGAGAAGCAGAGTCAACAATGGACACCCGATAAAGACGGCCACGTCTCTAAAATACAGACTTCTCATTTTTTTCATCCCTAGCAGGCTTGTATTGATCAGAGCTTATCTTATTTCTCTCAGAGCCGACTAAAAGTCGACTCCAAACGAAAAGGGTCAACTGTTATGGTGTTCACTCACCCAAGATACGGGTATTTGCAAAATGATACAATAAGTGTCCTAGCAAAATAACCTCAAACCCACTTAAGTGGCCCAAGCCCAACAGAGGCCTCGACCCTGCCGACTCATTAAGTTGATATTCTTTCATGTCAAAACGAAAGGCGGGATCAGTCGACCCTATCGCCGAGGACGACCCACTTAGGGCACTCGACCACTCACTGGGCAATTCTCGGAGATGATTTGAGGGACATTCCATGCTGTCAACTAAGTTGAGGATTCAACCCCATCCTCAAGCCTCTCCCACAAAGCATATGTCAATGTTTCAGTTCACATCGGACAAACCTTATCCAAATTTTAGCCTAATGGTCTCCATGAGTTGTCAGCTGCCCATGTGCTTTCTGTCACGCTCTCAATCACTTTCCAAAAAGTACGAAGACACCATCTCCCATGCCGAAGTGACTTCCACTCCAGTTGTCAACCGACACCTGTAAAGCGATGGATGATTCGGTATGTCAGCATGCCTCCTTCCACGCTCTCAATCACTTTCCAAAAAATGCGGAGACACCCTCTCCCCCATTCTGAAGTGACTTCCCCTCCATTCGCCAGCCGACACGTGTAGAGCAAAGGATGACTCACCTTCTAACTCACACTTTGTCACCACCATTTGCATGGCCGAAGTGACCAATTTGCCATTGGCATCCCCTATAAATACAGATGCTATTCGTCATAGCCAGAGAGGTTCGTAATCTAAAACCCCCTAAAAAACACACTGTACAAAAATAAGAACACACAGTTCTTCTTTAACTCCACTCAAGTTCATTAACTAACTTGATCGTTGGAGGTATCACGGGGAACTCATCTCACCCTCTTACGACTCTTTGTGTGCAGATTGCTCGGCCATCCTAATTCTAGAATCTGACTTCGTGACTTTAATTGGCTGTGTGATAT
>NC_033800.1:28649780-28652280 GCF_001876935.1 Asparagus officinalis
GTGCGCTCATATTGGCTTTCAACGGCGCTATCATGATTTTCAATTCCATACAAGCCCCATCGCTAAATCATGGATTTTTAGGAACTCATCATCATTCTTCATTCAAAGGTGTCAAGATCTTGATCGCAGGCTCTGAAAATCGTGCAGGTTCTTCCTTCATGGGCTCGTATTGATGTCATGCGATTCGACACTTGACATCGGATGAGAAGTTCCAGTAGCGCCCTGCTGTTTTATGACGTTCATAGAAGGAGATTCAGATCTCCATTGTACCGTGTCCAATGCCCACCTGCCCACCGTTGCATCGCTTATGGATCTGCTGCGCTAATCCTTTTGACATGGGTTCGTCTGGGTACGTCGTAGATTGAATGACCACTCCAGGGCCTCGCCATCAGGCATTTGTGCCTATTGCAGCACCCTAATATCCGCATGTCAATCGCAGAAACCCCAGGCCCTATCAGACATGTTCTTGGGAATCTTGTTCAGTAAGGGAATCTGGAACTTGGAGCAAGACAGCGTTTTGCAGAAGCGGAGCTCGAAGGGAGCTGCGAATGCCAGATGGGCTGATTATGGGACCGGCGCGGGTTTGCTGTCAGGGACGATGCGTAATTGTTTGTGAAGGCTGCATATGAGGTGATGAGTTTCGTCTTCTATGAATGTGGTCACCATGGAGTTGAGTTCGTGGTCGCTAGAATTCAACTAGAGCGGTATAAAGCGGCCGAGGCTTCAGCTTAATCTTCCTCCCTTCACCAGTGCAAACTGCGAAAATAAAGCCTCTTTCGGCCCTCTTCCTGTTATTAACTTTTTACTCTTCTTTTTTTTTTCGGTTTTTTCTTTTGTTTTGCGCCTTTCGTTAGGAGAGCAAGGAATTTAAAATTGCGGGCATAAGTTGTTGTGAAGTCTCCTAAAATTTAAACTTTGATCGTGTCTCAAGCCACCGTATTATTTCCCTCCTTGCTATTTTAGCCCCAAATACATTGCATCTTTTTGATTCAGCCCTCTTTTCACTCTTTACCCAAGAAAATGTCGTTGCAGAATCCGAAAAGACCCTCTTACGATCTCGATAAACTTTCGTCCCATTTCGTGATTCAGCCTCATCTCTTTCTACTCTCTCCTTAAGCCTCCTCCTCCCCTCTTCATCTTCTCCTTCGGCATCTGCCCGTCCGGCGTCTAAACTCTGTCGCTTGTCCCTTCGGCCACTAACCGACCCTTGCAGCTCATGCTCAACTTGTTTTGACAAGTATACTTCTCCTTTCAAACTCGCTCCCCATCTAACTCTTTCTCGGAGCTCGTCGTCGATTACTCAACTTTCGATCCTCAACCTCCTCTCCTAACTTTCTTCCTAACCCTCCTCCTCTCCCTTCTTCATCTTTCCGTCGAATCCATCGATCTATCTCTACCCCAATCCCCAGTGCCAACACCACGCAACCTTGCAGCTCATCCCTACTAGTTCGACCAAGATCTTCTCCTCGATCTCGCTGCCATCTTCTTTCCTCTCTCTATGACTCAGTTCTTCGTTTTATTTTATTTCTTGTTAGAAACTGTAAAATTTATGTTCTCGATGCAGCTGAGAACAGGTAGAAACTGATGATGCGCGTACAAATTATTTGAAGGAGTTGCATAATGCGTCTTAGTTGAAATTTAGAGAAGGCAAATTTTTTCTTTTCTTATTCTCTGATTTGTTGTAATAATTCTAAGTTGGGGCGCAATAGGACGATAAGTTTCCTCATAAGCTTGAAGAATGTGATTATTCGTGGTACTTGGTTGTAATGACGTTAGAACATGCCTTTTTTCCTCCACAAACAATGGTAATTTTGTGTGCTAGGAATCTAATGACTCTTTGTAAAGTTAAAAAATTCGCAGAAAACAGTGGAATTGCGTATAATATAGATAATGCTGAATGGATTATTTGGTTGAAAATTGGAGAGCGTTATTTTGAAATTTTTTGGGGATAAAATTTCTTTCACCTTGTATGGTTCTCGTGTTGTTTGTGAACTATTCAAGAATAAAAGTTTACTAAAAAATTACTTGTAAAGCTCCAAAAAAAAAAAGCATGGCCAAAGCTTTACTTAGCACTAATGTTTAAACCAGCCGATCCTTAGTTTATCGCCCATGCTGCTTGCAACAAGCCCATAAAAATAACCCATGCGACTTTTTAAAGCATAAATGGCATATGTTTAGGCCAATCCAAAAAAGCCGGTCGCAGCTCCGGCCCGGTCGGGGTCTGGCCCAGAAACACAGGCCAGGCCCGCTGGGTTCCGGGCCTGGGCCCGGCGCCGCCGCATCCGATCCGGTAGGCGGCCCCGCGCCTGCAATAGTAAAAATTTTTTATCATGATATACTATATATATATATATATATATATAATATATATATATAATATATATTATATATATATATCATATATATGCAGGAATATGCGGCATGCATTGCCGTACCACAGCCACAAAATTTATGCTTTTGGTAGTGAGGTGTCATATTATCCTCCACTCATTCACAATGG
>NC_033800.1:28654780-28665107 GCF_001876935.1 Asparagus officinalis
GATATGAGATTCTCCTTAATGTGGAAAAATGGAATAACACTTTAGTTGGTTATGTCCTCGGAGATAAACCTTTTTATTCGCATTTGAAAGGATGTGTTGGTCGTCTTTGGAAACTTTCATGCTCCCTTGATATTTATTCTAGAGAGAATGGTTTGAAAGGATGTGTTGGTCGTCTTTGGAAACTTTCATGCTCCCTTGATATTTATTCTAGAGAGAATGGTTTTTTCTTCTTTAAATTTGGTTCAAATGAAGAGTTAAACAAGGTTTTAAATGGTGGGCCTTGGTTGTTTGATGGCAGATTAATTATTCTGAAAAAATGGACTGAAAATATTGGACTAGAAAGAGAACTTCTTAACTCAGTTCCAGTTTGGATTAGATTTCCATCGCTGCACCTTAAACTGTGGTCTAATAATATTATTGGGCGTATTGCTAGTCTTGTGGGTAATCCTCTTTATATTGATCAAGCTACTGCTACTGGTGAGAGACTAGCCTATGCTAGATGTTTTGTGGAGATCTCCTCTAAAATGAAGCTTCCAAATTCTGTAAGGTTGGATCTTGGAAATGGAGAATGGTTAGAAACTATTGTGGAGTATGAATGGGTTCCTCCTAAATGTGGTAAATGCTTAAATTTTGGACATGTTGATTATCAATGTTCTGTAGAACTTGTTGAGAAATGGGTCCCTAAAGAGACTGAAAATAAGAATGAAAAGGAAAAGAATGATGCAATTCCTATTACAGTATTATCGAAGACAGACATGATTGACAATCAGCAAAATGGTATTCCAGATGTTATTCCTACCAATTCAGGGAATGTTATAATTTCTGGGTCAGGTTCTGATAACTCAAAAAATGTTATTGATATTGATACTCCTCCAGTAGTAGTTCCATGCTGTTCTGATTCAGATAATGTAAATACAGATAATGGAGTTCAGTCTGGTTTAAATTCTATATCTTCTACAAAATCTGATTCTATCCATACAAATGCCATTTCAATGAAAGTTAATATTAATGCAGAGGATGTTGTTATTGAAGGAAATTTTTCTCAGGAAAATCAGGAGGTTGATGATAATGTGGAGCTACCAAATAATGAAGATGCAAATGCTGAGGATTTGTTTCATGACAAAACTACTGGAATTGATGACCATTCTGGAGCTGCAGTATTATTAAAGCATAATGCCTTCATTGATACTGAAATGAATTCTGATAATAATACTCATACCAACTCTATAAATTCAGGTTTTCAAGATCAAGCCAAAAAAAGCATAGGGATGAATGTATCTGTGCAATCCGATGGGGAAAATGTGAATGAGACAGGTATTGATTTTCCTATTGCAATTGATAACCCTGATTGGATAAATGGTAAAAATCAGCTGTTGATGAAGAAGAAATATAATCAGGTGAAGATAAATAGAGATTCTTCTTTAGGCCCTAAGAGAGTTACAAGGGCATCTTCAAATACTACCTCATGACAATGCTATTCTGGAATGTAAGGGGCATGAATAATTTGAGTAGGAGAAAGGATATTAAAAGACATATTAAATCATTGAATCCTAGTGTTGTGGGTTTGTTAGAGACCAAAGTAAAATCTGAAAAGTCTTACAGGGTGTCCAAATGTATCCCTCCTCACTGGTCATACTGTAATAATTATTCTGCTTCTAGTAGAGGAAGAATTTGGGTAGCTTGGGATGAAGAGGTCTGGAAGGGTACAATTTTATCTGTTACTTTACAACAGATTACAATAATGCTCCAGAATTGTGGTGGTTTCAATCTAATGTTGAGTGTCATTTATGGAGAAAATTCTGAAACATTAAGATCTACTTTATGGGCTGATATTTCTGATATCCACTCTCAAATTAACACAATGCCGTGGCTGATAGTGGGGGATTTCAATGTTTGTAGATACACATCAGAGAAAATTGGAGGAAGGAAGCTAACTGCAAGGAAACTACAAGACTTCAATGATTGTATACAGAAATGTGGACTGTCTGACATCAAAAGTACCGGTTCATCTTGGACATGGCATAATAAGCAACAAGGTAGATACAGAATTTATGGTAAATTGGATAGGGCTCTGAGCAACTCATATTTGATAGATAAGTTCCCTCAAGTGTTTATAGAATATAAATGCACTTCTTCTAGTGATCACACTCCAGCTCTTGTCCATCTTATGCCCAGCACTCTTTCAGAGCCAAAGCCATTCAGATTTTTTAATTACTGGACTCAATGTCAGGGTTATGAAGAAGTGGTCAGAAGTGTCTGGAACAATTTTAAAGCAGGTTCTCCAATGTTCAAGTTAGTTTCTAAACTTAAGGATTTAAAATCTGCTCTCAAAATTTGGTCAAAACAGTCAGGTACTTCAACAAAGAGTAATATTATAAAGCTGTCAAAGAAGTTAGAGGACATCCAGAATGAGCTAAATAATGACATGGAAAATGAGGACTTGCAATCTACTGAATTAGCTTTATGTTTCGAGCTAGATGGATGGTTAAACAAGGAGGAGGATGAGATGGGGCAGAAAAGTAGACAATCATGGCTACAACAAGGGGATAGAAACACTCAGTTTTTTTATAATGCTATCAAACAAAGAATATCTATGAATAGCATACGACATCTGATTGACAAAGATGGCTCTCCTATCTCTTCTATTGACCAGATTAAACTAATGGCTCCAAAATTTTATGAAGATTTATTCAATCAAACCTCATATTGGAATATTTTTCCTAAACTGACAGTTAAGAGAATTCTAACTGAGGAAGCAAAACAATGGTTATGCAAGGATATAAGTTACAAGGAGATCAAGGATGCTCTTTTCCAGATGAATCCAGATAAGGCACCAGGACCTGATGGTTTTAATGCCTATTTTTATCAACAGAACTGGAGTTTAATCAAGAATGATGTGTCTCTTGCAGTGAATTCCTTTTTTTCATCAGGTAAGCTTCTTAAACAGATCAATCATACTTTCCTCACCCTAGTGCCGAAATCTCATGAAGCAACTTCCATAAATGATTATAGACCAATATCTTGTTGCAATGTCATATACAAGATTATTTCTAAAATTTTGAGTAATCGTCTTAAATTGGTGGTGGGAGAATTGATATCAAAAAATCAACATGCTTTTCTGCAAGGGAGACATATAGGTGAATGTTCGTTATTGGCTCATGAATTGCTAAGGGATTTCTCTAAGAATCATGGGAAAAGAGCTTGTTTTAAAATTGATTTGCATAAAGCTTTTGATAGCATTAACAGAGAGTTTGTATACTATATTATGCATTGTATGGGTTTTCCAGTCAAATGGATCAATTGGATCAGGGAGTGTCTGTCTTCACCAACTTTCTCAGTCCTTTTAAATGGATCCCCTAATGGTTTTTTTCAGAGTAATAGGGGTATTAGGCAAGGAGACCCTCTATCTCCTTATATTTTTTTTTTTCAGAGTAATAGGGGTATTAGGCAAGGAGACCCTCTATCTCCTTATATTTTTGTATTAGTGATGGAATTCTGGTCTATTGGGATGGAGCTAGCTACAATCTCAGGGGATATTCAAAATTTTAAGAAAAGCAAGAATCTGCAAGTTTCCCATATTTTGTTTGCTGATGATATGTTGGTTTTCTGTAGAGCTAATAGGAAATCTTTTGAAGGTTTAAACACTCTGTTAGATTCTCTGGTTCTTCATACTGGTCTGAGTATCAACCGAAGCAAAAGCAGGATTTTTTACAGCAGGGGTTGTGTTAATACAAATGAGCTAAGCTCTATTGTGGGAATATCTAGAGGAACTCTGCCTATGAAATACTTGGGATTACCTCTATCAATAAATTATCCTAAAGCTAAAGATTTTATATCCCTAATTGATAAAGTTAGAAATAAGATTGAGGGGTGGATGACTCATACCTTATCATTTGCGGGGAGGCTTGAGCTCGTAAAAGCAGTCCTGTATAGTACCACAGCTTATTGGCTCTCTGTTTATAACTTTCCTAGCTCTGTTGTACACATTTTGGAAGCTATTTTTGCAAACTTTCTTTGGAAAGGTAAGATGCATGCTATTAATTGGAAAAAAGTTTGTAGACCAAAAGAAGAAGGAGGATTTGGTCTTAGAAAACTTGATGATCTCTGTCAGGCTGCAGGTTTAAAATTGATTTGGCGACTCCTTACTGTTAATTCTATGTGGGCTAATTGGATGAATACAAGATATATAAAGGATGATAATTTCTGGAATACTTCTTCTAACTTAATGGATTCTGGCACTTGGAAGCATCTTTCAGGTCTCAAAATCAAAGCTTTGAATTGCATAAGGAAATCTATTGGAAATGGGGAGTCTACTTCACTCTGGTTTGATCCATGGATTCAGGATGGCAGAATTTTTGAATTATTACAGCATCATACTCCTCAGCTCACTGGCACTGAGAACTGGACAGTTTCCTACATTATACAAAATTCTCAATGGAATATCATATTACCTTGTCTTATGCCTCTGGTGAATGAAATTACTAAAATCAAAATTTCTGGACAAAGGGATCAATGGGTTTGGCTACCTGCAGCTAGTGGTAAGTTCTCTTTTGCTTCGGCTTGGGATAAAGTTAGGACTCCCTACAATAGGTTTGATCTTTACAATGTGATTTGGTTCCCTTCAGTAAATCCTAAAATGGCCTGTTGTTTGATTAAAAGTCTATACAATAGACTGGCTACTAGAGACAGGCTTTCAAAATTTGGGATATCCTTTATGGAGGATTGTGTTCTTTGTTCTGGTGAGAAGGAAACTAGAGATCATCTCTTCTTTCAATGCCCATTTACAGCTTTTATTTGGAGACTCTGTAAATTAAAATTGCAATTGGATTCTACTGTTATTCAAGACCTTAGAACTGAAGCGCTGCAAATTCAACAGAAATTCAAGAAAAAGAATAGAACATACAAACTGGCAAGATTGGTTTTAAGTGCTACTGTGTGGCATATCTGGCAAGAAAGATATCGTCGAATCTTTCATAATCAAAGGATGCATAAGGTTTTGGTGTTTAGGAGACTTTATGAAGATATAAATGTTCTTCTCAGAACCTGTAATTGGAAGGCGGGAAATGAAGCTGTTCTAGCCAATTGGAGTCTGGAACCAACTAGTCGTGAACAGTGATTTTCACTTTGTGTTTTCGAGTTTTATTTGTGTAAGGGGCAGTACTATTTTCTCCATTGTTTTTGGTTTTGGGTAATACTGTTTGTTCTTTAGTTTCTTTAGTTGAGGGTGACGGCCATGGTCCTCTCCCCTCTCTATAGTTTCTAAAGTTTGATTCAGTGTCACCCAGCCAATTTATGTAAATATGTACTAGCGTTATGATATTAATGAAATACTTATCTTTCAAAAAATATATAAATATTTAATAGTAATATAGTAGTTATATATGTGTGTGTGGGGGTGGGGGGGGGTTTGGCGAAAGAAAAATCGGGTATGTTTGGAAGCAAGCACAATGTTTTGTGCTTGGTAGTACGATCGTGACATATTCTCCTGCCACTCATTGACGGGGAGACCGCACATTCACTGAGTTGGAGAGTGGCTTGAGAATGGAGATGAGTGGATAGTGAATAGTGACACCTCACTAATCAAGCACAAAATTGGGCTGGTGAGTACTAACCACAATACCCATTTTCCCCAATATATATATAAAGCCCGCCCCCGACCCGCACCAGCCCCGGACCCCGGCCGACCCCGCGGACCGGGGCCCGACACCGGCGTATATATATATCACACTATATCAAAACAAAAAAACAAAAAAAAAAAAAAAAAAAAAAAAAAAAAAAAAAAAACAAAAAAAAAAAAAAAAAAAAAAAAAAAAAAAAAAAAAAAAAAAAAAAAAAAAAAAAAAAAAAAAAAAAAAAAAAAAAATATATAATCACTATATATAATATTAAGTATAATTAATAATTATATATATATATATGATATATAATATATAATATATATATATAAATCATATACCTATATATGAGAAGAACGGGCAGCGTGAGCTGGGCAGGCTAGGAACATTTCCTACGCTGCACGAGTGTATGATAGTTGAGCCCCCCTACTCACGCAACACTTGGTGTGCGGGCCTACACATGTCATAACACATTGTAGCGTAGGAAATTTCCTACCGCTGCCAGCATCACCTCCCGTCTCTCAAATATATATATATATATATACTATATATATTATAGTATATAATATATAGTATATATATTAGATATATATATATAATATATAATATAATTATATAGTATATATATATATATATATAATATATATATATAATAATATATATATATACACCTATAAACACACACAGCACGCGGTTTGAAGGTGGGGTGGGGGAGTTTTTCTCTTTGGAAATCATTTCGTGTTTTAACTTTGATATCTCAAAGTTATTATTAGTTTTTTTAACACCTCTAAAGTTTTGATCCCATTTTCACTTTGATACTCTTATCCAGCGGTCATGTTACTAATTCGTTTCCTGATCCTCCTGCAATTTAGGCTTCTAATCCATTCCTTTAAAAAAAGCTATTTTTTATTATTCGTTTTTTCTAACACCAAGAAAATTGAATTTGCCAAGAAATTTGTTTCTTCTTCATTTCTATATAAATGTTGAAAGTTGAACAGGGTATTTCAACCTTTTCATGCTACCTAACGTAAGATTTAACGGGAAAGTAACATAGCGTAAAAAATTGGAGCGACATTGAAACTTTGAGGTACCAAAGTGTCAAGAAATAGTTTGGAGTATCAAAGGGTAAACTTTGTGGTAAAATGAAAATAATAAGGGAAAATGCTTCCAACCCCTAAATTCGTAACAAGTATGCTCCCCCAAGACTTTTTCAACGCTCTAAAAACCCCCAAATACGTAATAACTTTGCTCTGAGCCCCCAGAACACAAAGCTCAAGAATTTTATACAGGTAAAGACTATAGTACTCATTCTCTCTCTCTCTCTCTAACATGCAATCCCTCCGCTCTCCCTCCTCCTTCCCCCACCATTTTTGCCCTAGCCCCCTCCGTCCCTTCCGCAACCCTCGTGGCGGCCGAAGCTCCTCTCCGGTCTCACGCCTCGACCCCTCGCCTCCGCTCGCCGAGATCCTCCGTGTCCACCGCCGATCCCAGCGCGGCCTCCGCTCGACCCCTCGCTCGACCCCTCGGCCTTTGCTCGCCGAGAATATTTCATGAAGCTCTCTCTCTCAATTCCTAATCCCAAATAATTAGTTATGCATTACTACAGGCACACTGGACCACTGCAACTGCTACAACCTTCGTGTATCTTCTTTATAAGCTAAGAAACATAACATTAACCCTCATTATCCACCCCCACCTTGATGGAGTTTCAACCAGGTCATGAAGCTCAAGACCTCAACCTTAACCTGTCCCTACAGCTCGGGCCTCATCCCGAGTACGCATGAGTTTTCTCGTGTAACTATTGCCGACGTACTTTTTACAGTGCCCAAGCTCTTGGAGGATACCAGAACACACACAAGATGGAGCGCAACCTAGCGAAGAGGAGCAGAGAGATGGCTAATGATATCTGACCGCGCTCAGCATCGAATGCGGACGGCGATGGATCTGGTGACAGCTGGCTAAGTAATCCATCGGGGATGGAGAGGGGGAGGGAGGATTATTTGTGTGGTGTTGGGAGGTTTCAGTGGAGCTCGAACCAGAGGAAAGAAGGGGTGGCTGCTAATGCAGTAGTGGGGACTTATAGAAGGTCTGATGATAGAGATGCTAATGAAGTTGATTTATCATTAAGGCTACGAATTTGCGGGCATTATTGGATTCTAGCTAGTTCTCTTAATTAGTTGTCCTCGATCGATTGCTATTAAAAAGGGGGGAAATGATGAGTCGTTTTATTTTTGCTGCATAACTAAGGTTACGGGTTACTTGTTAAGGTTACGCATTGGTTGTTAAGGTTACAGATTGCTTGTTAACGTTACGTGTTAGTTGTTAAAATTATGCATTGGTTGTTAAGGTTACGAGTTGCTTATTAAGCTTACGCGTTGGTTGTGAATGTTAAGCTTAACAACTAACCCGTAACCTTAACAACCAACGCGTAACCTTAACAATAAACGCGTAACATTCACAACCAACGCGTAACCTTAACAAGCAAACCTGTAACCTTCACAAGCAACCCGTAAAACCTTCATAAAAATAAAAAAGGAAGGAAATAGAAAAAAATCTTTAATTTTTTTGGACTTCTACTATAATAATTCATAACTTCATAAAAATAAAAAGCAGTAACAATTCTACACTTTCCTTCAGAAAATTCATGCTTACAGCACCCCATAAAATTGTGCAATGTATGATTACTTTCATTTTACCACTCAACACTCACTGAGGAGGTGGACTGCCATGGTTTTGAGACCGTTGACCGGGGGTAGAGGAAGTAGACGATGATGTATACGTTTGTTTTAGGTGGTGGGAGTGAGCTGGATTTTGTAATAATATTTCACTTTTAATTTTAATGAAATTTTCAAAAGCCAAGCGATTTACGTGTTGGTTGTTAAGGTTACGGGTTGTTTGTTAAGGTTATGCGTTGGTTGTTAAGTTTACGTGTTGGTTGTTAAAGTTATAAGCGTTGGTTATTAAGATTATGAGTTGCTTATTAAGGTTACGCATTGGTTGTTAAGGTTACGAGTTGCTTGTTAAGATTACGGTTAACCTTAACAACCAACGCGTAACCTTAACATGCAACTCATAATCTTAACAATCAACACGTAACCTTAACAAGCAACCCGTAACCTGAACAACCAACACATATAACCTTAATAACCAACGTGTATAACCTTAACAACTAACGCGTAACCTTAACAAGTAACACGTATAACATTAACAACCAACGCGTAACCTTAACAAGCAACGGGTAACCTTAACAAGCAACTCGTAAACTTAACAACCAACGTGCAAATAAAACCACTTGGTTTAAGAGCAAAATCAGGGGTTTGAAGGTAAAACTTACAATCAAGCAAACACTCTCAAAATTTTTTTTCTAAACATCTTCATATGTATTACAAATACAATACATTGTCTGCAAGTAGATCCATTAAAAATTCTTTCATCACTGTAGCCTGATTTCTTCAAACAAATTCCTCAAATAATTGGTTATCGCATTAACACTCACCGAAACATGAGTGGGGAGTTTCTTCCTCAAATCCACTTCCACACGGACACACGTTGGACTGCCTCTCATCGTATGGGCAGTAGCTCGATCGAAGCATAGGTAATCTCAAACTGTAATCTCATCATATGGGTAGTAGCTTGATCGAAGCATAGGTAATCTCATCATCATAAGAGCCACCATATCACTGTAATCTCAAACTGTAGAATGGTAGATCATGAATCCATGGGACCCCTAATAAAATCATATTTCAATCTCATGAATGACAAGAGAATAACAATTATCCCAAATAGAATGACTTGGTAAGAACTTAGTCGTCACAAGATCCTTGAAAACATCTTCAGCGAGCTGAAGCTCTTTAGGGGCAAAGAAAGAAAATAGCTGGCTCCCCCCTATCAAGGAGATTCTAGGGTCAGCAACAAAATCGGTAGGGTTTTTGGAAGGGGATGATGGACCTGAGGGATGGAGAGCGGGGTTTGATGTGGCGTCTGGGGGAAGAAGGATTGGGTTGGGGACGGAAGCGAGGGGTAGAGCGGAGGCCGCGCTGGGATCGGCGATGGACATGGCGGATCTCGGTGAGCGGAGACGAGGGGTCAAGGCGCGAGACCGGAGAGGAGCTTCGGCCACCACGAGGGTTGCGGAAGGGACGGAGGGGGATAGGGCAAAAATGATGGGGGGAAGGAGGAGAGAGAGCGGAGGGATTGCATGGTTAAATAGAGAGAAAATGAGTATTATACTGTGTAAAATTCTTGGGCTTTGTGTTTTGGGGGCTCAAAGCATAGTTATTACAAATTTGAGGGTTTTTAGAGCGTTGAAAAAGTCTTTGGGGGGTGGGGGGGGGGCGGGGGGGGGGAGCATACTTGTTAAGATTTGGTGGATTGGAAGGCATTTTTGCCGCTAATTAACAAAAGTAAAATTATTCCATCTGCAATTTATTTAAACTTATGGGTTTATCTGCAAACCAAAAATTCCCAAGCAAATCACCTCTCCTCTCGCTACAGACCCCAGCTTGTCCCTCAACTTCCTCATCTCCCCGAAATCCCCAAAAAGGGGGAAAAAAAGCCACAAGAAGTCCCAAAAAAAAAATGGCGGGCATGAGCTTGGGCTTTCGACCCTTCTCTCCTCAAATCCCCCCCTCTCTCTCTTCTCCTTCCTCCTCCTATTCTTCCCTCTTTTCAAAGAGAACGCCGGAGAGTTGCAGCAGTTTCCGAGCAAAGGC
>NC_033800.1:28665117-28707110 GCF_001876935.1 Asparagus officinalis
AAACCCTAAAGACCCTTTTCTATCCAAGCTCGCTTCCATCGCCGCGGCAAATCCAGATCTTGTAGCGATGCCGTCGTCGTCGAATTCTGAGATTCCTCCTTTTCTTGACCTCTTTGATAGCCCTAAGCTCATGGCCTCGCCTGCCCAGGTAAGTAGTTGTTGAGAATGAGAGGAAAGCAGAGATGTTTGGGTGAAATCTGTTAGTTTTGGGGTGTTTTTGTTGATGGGTATTTTTGGCTTTTCGAGAAGAAGCTGAGCCATTAGTTTACTTCCATCTCAAACTGAACACAAAACTAAGATGCTTCAAAATTCTGGTTTGCATTCGAATAGATATCTATGTCTCAAGAGGTAACAGTAATTAGAGCGCTATCTTGATTTCCTCTGGCAGTAGATTCCTATAACATAACATTACAATTGACTATTCCATATGAATCTTTGGGATAATGAGATTTCCCACTAAGACATTGTGAGACTAAGTGAACCTTAGCATACAACCACACTTCCACAGTACCAGTCGAGCATTGAAATCCGGGTGACACACCAGTTGACCACTGAAATCCTGCTGTCACGCCTTTGGCTTTACTCTAGAGTAGTCCCGGGCGAACAATGTAATACAGGCATAACGACCTGTTCTGCTCTGGTGCAACTAGGAAGATGGGGTTGCCGGTTGGATTTAATACCACCCCTAGAGGGAGGAAACTCAAGTCCCTTGTAAACCCATAGACCATAGTTGAATCCACGTCTAGTCTATGTGGGACTAAATGGACCCTAACAGCTTGTGGTTGTAGATTCCTATCATGGTTTTGTACTCGAGTTTTGTCCAACTTCCACAGTATGTTGTCATATGGTTTTCTTAGCTTGGTTTTTTATTTGAAGGAATACCTATTAATTTTTTTTAAAATATTACACAGGATTCAGTAGGTCTATGTTTTCACTTATTAGTTATCTCACTCAGGTGGAACGATCTGTTTCTTATAATGAGCACAGGCCAAGAAAGCCTCCCCCAGACCTGCCATCTTTACTTCTTCATGGACGTATCGTCTACATTGGCATGCCAGTGAGTGTCTCAACCTACTTCAATTTTGTTTTGTGTTTTGAATTCCAGCATAATTTGATTCAAGAGTTTATTAAGACTAGAAGGTTAAGATTACTAATTAGAAGAATGAGAAACCTTTCATTGTTACTCTTGAGGGGATAAATAATCCAATTCGTGAAAAATGCAATTATTAGGTGAAAGGGTTACTTTTTTCCTTAGGAATATCATGAGGATGTAGGAGAGCTTGTAATTCTTGAGGTTGTTATTTTAGAGAGGTTTAACATGTTTCACAAGGAAAATGTTTTCCTAATCTATTCCCGTCTTTCCTGCTATAAAGAAAAAAGATTTTAACGTATCAAATGTGGTTTTCTCTAAGTTGAGAGATGATTTGAAAAGTGCACGTGAATAGGTACATATTGATTCAAGGGTTTGTCGAGCTTTTCCCAAGTAAATATGAAATAAAGCAAATATGGAATAAAGCAAATATTGAGTTAAGAGATGATTTTGAAAAGTGTACGTAATAGATAGATATTGATTCAAGGGTTTGTTTAACTTTTCCCTAGCAAATATGGAATTAATCTTGATCTGAGTTTGGTACTTGAGCATGGTGCCTATTTTAGTGTGTGATTTTTGGCCATGAGCCTCAAAGTATGGTCTTTGTTCAAGAAAATTTATCCACAATCTATGTGTTTTAATTTTAATTAACTCCTGTTGGGAAGCCATGAGCCTCCAAGTATGGTCTTCATTCTAGAAAATTTATCCAGAATCTGTGTGTTTAATCAACTCTTGTTGGGGAAGCCAGTAATGGATGTTGCACTTTTTTGTTTTTACATAAATATAATTCTCTGTTGTGGCAATAAGAACAAATCTCAAACCAGTTTGGTGGTTGTTACTTATGAGTTATAGCGGACTGTTTCATATTGGAAGGAAATTTTCTTGCTCATCTCCTTTCTTAAAAGAAAGTTTCCCCAACACATATTTAGCTATATGATTGATCTTGCATTTTAATCATGCTTAGAAAGTTTATCTTGAAGTCTAATCGTGCTCAGAAAGTTTACCTGACTTTTTTTTTCTCGGGACCACTAGTTGGTGCCAGCTGTCACAGAGCTTGTAATTGCAGAGTTGATGTACCTGCAATGGATGGACCCAAAGCAACCGATATATCTATATATCAATTCTACTGGAACAACTCGTGATGATGGTGAAACTGTAAGTGGGCTGGTTTATTTCATCTCGATTTTTCGTGTTTATAATTAGATTGTAGTTAGCTTCCTTTGCTAAAAGCATTACATGTTAACTATGATCATACATAAGCTTCATGATGGTTTCATGGGTTCTAAGATTTAGCTAAGATTTTTACCCGCTTGGTATTTATGTTTTTTGTGATATTTAGCTTTCATTTGAATGTCTTCCTTCTTTTATTAGGTGATTTTTCACAAGACTACAATGAACTTTGCGGGGAGGGGGAGGGGTTGTTTATTTATTAATTATTATTATTATTATTATTTTGAAGCAGAAAATACCATAATCATTCAAATTACATAAAAAAAATTTAACCTGGAAATTGATGCCAACACCTCTTACTATAACGCATTGTACCTTAGAACTGTAAACAACTAAATGTGTCTTCTTAACGGAGACTTTGCTAATGTGATTACCCCCTTGCCATGTTCCCCAAATCTCGACTGAAAGAAACACATTATACCTTAAACTGCATACAACTAAAGATCATTTGAGTTTGAAATCAAGGTTGGAAATTTTTGGACGGAATGTAGAACATTTTGACAGCGGACATGTTTTTCAGCAGAACACTGAAAATTTCTGGTATTTAAAAAAACAACGAAATATAGTTCATGATAGTTTTGTGATTTCACCTGTAAGTTCGTGGTATTAATTTGAAACTAGCTGAATGTACTCATGGCAAATTTTTCTAAAACATGCAACTTGCAAGGCACATGACAACTTATCATGACGACCACCAGGCATGGTAGTTTAGTGAAAGAAATTTATGGTATTTTTCTCCAACAAGTAAGCCATTGTAGTTTTAGTTTTAAGAATACGCCTTAAACTTCCTGGTAGTTTTGTGCAATTTGCCCTATTTTGTTCTTACCATTTGTCAAAGATTCATTCATAAGCAATAAACACCATGTATTCCTTAAGTATCATTGAGTTTTGACTTTTGCATAAGTACTCTTTTTTAAGTGTAGATATATGTTCATCAATTTTGTCCAAAAGCAAAATTTTCCTGCATTGTTTCACAATCTAGATGCAATGGTGTTAGATTTATGATGTCGGCTTTCCATTTGTGTTCTCAGAAAGTTGTAGAGGAGATAAAAAAAAAATTTAATGTGTTCGGATAGGTATGGCTAAAAAACTGGTTGTAATGGACATGACTAAGAAGGCTGGAAATTTCTGTCCTGCATCAAGAGTGCTTCTGAAAAATATGTTAATCTTCAGTAGACATCTAGCATTGATTCGAGGTCAATGGATTTGGATGCGCTTGATTAATGTTTTGCAGAACTTTGTAGTCTAGATTTAGAATTTTGTGTCTTCCTGCAGCTGCTTGTTACTCATTTACCCTCTTCAGATATACATATACTGGTATCAAAGTTGCAAACTGTCCTTTGGTTCTCCATAATTAGAAAATAGTACCTAACAGTCTCTGGGATTTAATTATTTGGTTTCTCATACTTTCATGAACCTTTTCCAGTGTGAACTCACTAGTTAATTTCAGATGTTAAATAAACAACAAAATCTTTCATGGATACTGATCATTTTGAGTACTATGTTTTTAGAAACACTGAAAAGGTTAGTTTCAGCGTTGAAGCCTATGTCAACAGTATGTTCTTACTAGTATGGAATGAGTAAATATGTATGATTCTGCAAAAAAACTCGTGGCAGATGGAGCAAAGAAATGGATACTGCTAAATGTTATATTATTTCCTTGCTCTTGCTCAAGGTTCTGATTTAGATCAGCATGTGTTTTTCTAGCTGCTGGCAAATGTAGCATAGTGAGAACTTCATGTGGATGACATTGTTAGTATTGTACGTATAGGATCCTTGATGTTATATGAAATGCTTTTAGTCAGTGGTGTAGCCAGGAATTTTTTTTTGCCCTGCGCGAAAAAATAACAAATCAAAAAAATAATAATAAACAAACTAAGAGTGCTTTGATTAGATATTGATAAAAAAGACAGTTGTATCATACACATTCAAAATATGAGATACACCAGAAACAAAAGTATCTAAGTCGAGCTCTATGAGTATGTCGTGAATCAAACTCCTCTACCATTTCTTCTATGTCGAGGTTGGAAGTAATTTCTTTTTCAATATAAAGTATTATGTTATTAGCAAGCAATTTATCTTCCATCTTGTTGTGCAATGATGTTGTTATGAGTTTTATTGTCGAAAATGCACTTTCCACGCTTGCAATCGAAACAGGAAGAGTCAACACGAGCCGAATCAACCTATCAATAAGAGGATATCTTTTGGATTTTCCTTTACTTACCAACTTTTGGCATAATCCTGTGAGTGTAGTAATATTTTGAAAATCAGTATCACACCGCATATCATGCTCATAATGTTGCAATTGATGCCTCAGCTAATAATTAATCTCCATTTCACTGAAATCTTGGGGATAATATTTCTTCGCAAGCATGCAAAGGTCATCAACTTTAAATGATTTGAAAGAATCTTATGGATCCAAAGCAGAGCTAAGATTTAGAAGTTCTATTGCTCTATCGGAGAATCTTTCACATAACCCCATCACTTGTGTGTTAACAACTTCATATAATATATCAAAGCGATAAAGATGCTCAATTGTAATTTCATCACTCTGCTGACAAGAACGACATGTGCCCTTCACATAACGAGAACTCATATCGGGTATATCAATTTCATGTTTCATACAAAAGGATACTACAAACTGTAAAAATTTGCCATTTGTGATCACTTTTCAACTCACAGAGAAGAGTTTTTGTGATAGAGATAGAATCCATACCAGTTAAAATATCTTGATCTTTTCTTTTCAGCGATTGACAAAGTACTTCTGTTATTCCCATTATTTCAACCATTAAGTGTAAGTTAAAAACAAAGTCAAATGAACCCATTGTTGTCACGATCCCAAATTCCAAACCTAAAAAGAATATTGGAGCCGGACTAAACCTGTGATGAATCCTCCAAAATATGCATTCATTAAAAGACCATCAAAATAATCTCTTCATTGAACTAAAACCAATAATAAATATTCTCTATAATCCCAAAAATCAACATTAATCCAATTAACTTGATATGAACAAGTATTCCTCAAGTTTAAATAAAACTCGACCTAAAGGAAAAAAATCTCGTAATTACACGACTCTCAATTCATCAACTAAACATCAATACTTTATTTAACCTTCACCTAAAAGATAATAACAATCCTGAAATTTTATTCCTTGCTCCGTTCTATGAATTTGGCAAATCCTCAATTCCACCTAATCCCGTGTCTCTGAAAAGAATGAAAACAACACAATGAGTTCACAACTCAATAAGTGGATAAATTCATACATTATACACTGGTTTTGCAAAACTAAAATATTTCGATAAGAGATAAACAAAAATATAAGAATGATAGAGAATCATCAATGAACTCTAGTACTTGATGTAAATATTTAAGGAAATTTAGAAATCATAAAATGAAAATAAGCAAACTACGTCTCAATGCGGTCAACAATTCATACTCCGGTTGACTCGGTAAACCCCACAATTATTAAGCCCGTGGTTCCGGGATGGTGAGACCTAAATTTGGGCTCTTAGCGCTAAAATAAAACCTCATAGAGGCACATTGAGCCTTGTTTTAATAACTTGCTTATATACGACATATACCGGTATATTGACTCGAGATGCATATGTTTAAAAAAAGAAAAATGAACAAAGTTCATATAACCAAGTATGTTATACAAAAACGCCAAAGGCCAACCAATAGTGAAATCAATCAACCATATATGCATCTCAACCTACTACTATATGAAAATACATAATAATTGACAGAGAAAATAAGCATAAGCTTATACCAAATAACCACGTGCATTCATCCAATCAACAATTAGTATGCAAGTAACCATACAAAGGGTATAATCCATCAGGAACAAACTTACATATAGTCAATATAATTTTATATGAAAAATACACAACGAATAATATGCAGATTCACCACTTACTATAAATCCGAAGATAATCCAGCTACTCCTCACAATACTTCCTCGGAATTTTGTGAAATCCCTAAATACGACATACAAAATAATCATCAATATAGTCATCTCACTAATTATAATACATAACACATCAAATCATTTAATACGACTATAGTATAACAACTTAGTACCTCAATTGTTATAGCTTTGACATAAATTTTTTTTGTAACAAATCATGACTGATCCACACAAGGAGACAAAAGAGCAATTTTGATTGCTCCATTTATGCAACGTGTAGGTATGTTGCTAAAATTAATTAGTGATGTTAAGATGAGGATTAAATAAAGGTAAAGCTTGGATTTGTTTGTCTACCTTTCCTCCCAGGTACGCACTCCCTCTTGAAGTTGTTTGGTTTTTTTTTTTTTTGAGAGAGGCCAAAGCGGAAGCCGCGGAACAGAGACGGGAAAGAAGAGAAGCGGCTGATGGACTCGGGAGTTGGGTAGGGTTTGTGGGGTATTTATAAAGGCCCTTTTTGCTATTAGAACCCTCTAATAACTTTTGCATAAAAGTTCTTATACTTTTCCTTATATATATTTATCTAAAAACTTAGAATTATTACATGCTACCCCTCTTAATAGAAGTTTTATCCTCAAAACTTGGACATACCCGAGTCTTCAAATAAATTAGGATATTTTCCCTTCATCTCATCTTCGTGCTCCCAAGTAGCTTCTTCAGTTGAATGATTTTTCCATAAAATCTTCACTAGCTTAACAATTCTTGACCTCAAAGCTTGCTCCTTTCAGTCCAAAATTCTAACTGGATACTCTGAATCAGTGTTGTAAATAGCGGCCAATAGCGGGGCTATAGCGGCGCGAATAGCGGTCGCGGCCCTTCAGCGGTAAATAGCGGCCAATAGCGGGGCTATAGCGGCGCGAATAGCGGTCGCGGCCCTTCAGCGCTACGCGTAAGGGTTTCGCGGTTGGCTTAGGCGAAAAAATCCGCTATTCATTTGAATAGCGCGTAAAAGCGGATTTTAGCGGGTTAAAAGCGGGTTTTCGCGGTTAAAAGCGGATTTTCGCGGTTAAAAGCGGATTTTTGTTGTTAAAAGCGGCTAAACCCGCTAAATCCGCTATCACACATATTATGATACTATATTTCTTAAATTTCTTCATAGTTTCATTCATACAACAAGCTTATTAATTGTTATTTATTGATAATACAAGAAATTTATAACTAATTGAATTTTTAGATTTTTTTTGAATTTTCTTATTATTTAGGATATTTAAATATATTTAAATTTGACCGCTATTTGACTATGTATAATTTGCCGCGATTTCGCCGCAATAGCCCGATATAGCCTTAGCGGTACCTCGCCGCGACGCGTCGCGATCCGCTATCAGCAACCTTGCTCTGAATATGTCAAATCTTCCCTGATCCCAAGAGGCTCATAATTCAATACATGACTCGGATCAAATACACACTTCCTCAGCATTGATACATGAAAAATATTATGAATTTTAGCCAGCTCTGGAGGCAATACAATTTTGTATGCTATAACTACAACCCTCTCTAAAATCTCAAAAGGTCCAATATATCTCGGACTTAACTTGCCTTTTCTTCCAAATCTCATCACTCCTTTAGTAGGTGATACTTTAAGGAAAATATGATCGCCGACTTCAAACTCTAACTTTCTTCTTCTATTATCAGCATAGCTCTTCTGTCTGCTTTGAGCTATACGAAGCCTCTCAAGTATCCGTTGAATCTTCTCAGTAGTAATCTGCACCATCTCAGGACCGAGCAACATTCTTTCTCCTACTTGATCCCAACAAATAGGTGATCTATATCTCCTACCATACAATGTTTCATAATGGGATATATCAATACTGGAGTGATAGCTATTGTTATATGCAAACTCCACCAAAGGTAAATGTTTTTCCTAGCTACCCTTCAAATCCAAAACACAAGCACGAAGCATATCTTCCAATGTCTGAATAGTCCTCTTCGATTGCGCTGTCCGTCTGCGGATGATAAGATGTGCTAAAACCCAATTGTGTTCCCGAGGCATTATTCAGACCTTGCCAAAATCTAGAACGAAATCTCGAATCTCTATCTGATATAATAGTCATTGGTATCCCATGCAATCTCACAATCTCCTTAACATATAATTCAGCAAGCTTCTCGAGAGAATGAGTAATTTTACAAGGTAAGAAATAAGCCGATTTAGTAAGCCGATCAACAATCACCCATATACTGTCATTACCACTCTGACTCCTAGGAAAACCAGTCACAAAATCCATTGTTACCTCTTCCCACTTCCACATAGGAATTAGAAGAGGCTGAAGTAGTCCGTCAGGCTTCTGATGTTCAATCTTGACTTGTTGGCATACCAAACACCTAGACACAAATTCTGCAATATCCCGTTTTATGTCATTCCACCAAAATGTTTCTCGTAAATCTCTATACATGTTCGTTGATCCAGGATGAATTGTATACGCCGAACAATGCGTCTTCTCTAGGACTTCTTTCTTCAACTCCGGATTATTAGGTATACATAAGCGGTTTTTAAATCTCAAAGCTCCATCATGAACTACAAAATCATGTTGAAGTCCCTGTTCCACATCTGCTTTAATTTTTACAAGAACCGGATCATTACTTTGTGCAGCCACAAGCCTGTCAATCAAAGCAAGCTGAATTTTAAGATGAGCAAACATCACTCCAGATCCTCGAAGTCGAATATCAATATCAAGTCTCCTCAAGTCCTCCAGCATATGCTTCTGACTTGTGATCAAAGTGGCAACACTAGCATTGGATTTCCTACTTAAAGCATCAGCTAACCGCATTTGCCTTATCAGGATGATAATGAATATTAAGGTCATAATCCTTTATTAGCTCCAACTATCGCCTTTGTCTCATATTTAACTCCTTAAGTGTGAAAATTTATTTAAGGCTTTTATGATCTGTGTAGATGTCACAAGTCTCCCCGTACAAATAGTGCCGCCAAATTTTTAATGCAAAGATAATAGCAGCTAACTCCAAATCATGTGTTGGGTAGTTCTTTTCATAAGGTTTAAGTTGTCTGGATGCATATGCTACTACTTTCTCATTCTGCATAAGAACACAACCAAGGGTAATATGAGAAGCATCACTGTATATCACAAATCCACCTGATCCAGAAGGAATCGTGAGTATAAGAGCACACTAATCGATCATTCAACTCCTGGTAGCTCTGTTCACACTTCTCTATCCAGTGAAACTTGACCCCTTTCTGAGTCAATCGAGTCAAAGGTGTTGCGATGCGGGAAAATCCCTCAATAAATCTTCTATAGTAACCAGCTAATCCCAGGAAGCTTCGTATCTCGGACACGGTGCTAGGTCTCTTCCAATCAACAATTGCCTCTATCTTTGAAGGATCAACCGACACCCCTTCTTTAGAAATAACATGCCCCAAGAATGAGACACTATCCAACCAGAATTCACACTTCTTCAATTTTGCATACAATTTATGTTCCAAAAGTAATTGCAAAATAGTTCTCAAGTGTTCTTCATGTTCCTCCCGGTTTCTAGAATAGACCAAAATGTTATCAATAAAAACAACTACAAAGTGGTCAAGATAAGACCTGAACACCATATTCATCAAGTCCATAAAAGCAGCATTTGTCAATCCAAATGGCGTCACCAAGAATTCATAGTGTCCATATCTTGTTCTAAATGCAGTCTTCGACACATCTTCAGGCTTAATCTTTCACCAAGAATTCATAGTGTCCATATCTTGTTCTAAATGCAGTCTTCGACACATCTTCAGGCTTAATCTTGAGCTGGTGATAACCAGACCACATATCTTGTTCTAAATGCAGTCTTCGACACATCTTCAGGCTTAATCTTGAGCTGGTGATAACCAGACCAAAGGTCAATCTTTGAGAACACCTGGACGCCCTTCAATTAATCAAATAAGTCATCAATCCGAGGCAAAAGATATTTGTTCTTTACAGTCACCTTGTTCAATTCTCGGTAATCTATACAAAGTCTCATACTCTCATCTTTCTTCTTCACAAAAAGTACTGGAGCACCCCAAGGAGATACACTCGGCTTGATGAAGCCCTTATCTAACAACTCCTGCAATTGAGTCTTCAACTCTCTCATCTCTACTGGTGCCATTCGATAAGGTGCTTTTGAGATTAGCCATGTTCTTGGAATTAAATCAATAGCAAACTTAATCTCCCAGTCAGGTGGTAGCCCTGGCAAGTCTTCAGGAAAAACCTCAGGGTATTCTCGAACAATTGGAATTTCATCCAAAATGACTTCTTCTCGGTACAAACTACACTAGCAAGATAATCCTGACAACCTTTTCTTAGAAGTCTACAAGCTCGCATATCTGAAATAACACATGGAGGTACACTAACACCCGTCCCCTCGAAACAAAACTCGGACTCCCCAGGAATTCTGAATAAAACACGCTTCTGAAAACAATCTAGATATGCATGATAAGTAGAGAGCCAATCCATTCCAAGAATAACATCAAAATCGCTTCTGAAAACAATCTAGATATGCATGATAAGTAGAGAGCCAATCCATTCCAAGAATAACATCAAAATCATGAATATCAAGTAACACTAAGTAGAGAGCCAATCCATTCCAAGAATAACATCAAAATCATGAATATCAAGTAACACAAGATTCGCAAGCATTGTTCGATCTCCCACTACAACTTTACATCCCTTAAAGATGTGATTAGTAATCATACAATCGCCAGATGGGGTGGAAACTGATAGTTCAGATTCTAAAAATTCTGGAGTTTTGCCCAACTTACTAGCAAAACTATGAAATATAAATGAATGACAAGAACCAGAATCAAACAACACATGTGCGAGCATAGAGGAAATAACGAGTGCACCTGTAACAACAGAGTTAGATGCGAGAGCATCATGTTTCGTCAAAGCAAATACTCTCCCTTGAGCCTTAGATTTTTGACCATTACTAGGTGTAGGCTTCACTTTCTGATCATCAGTCTTGGGTCCCTTCTTTGCTAGACAATCTCTCATAATATGGTCCTGTTGGCCACACTCAAAACAACCTCGGAATAAAGAACAAACACGGCCTTTGTGATTTTTGTCGCATTTATAACACTGTCCATCATGTCTCTGAATAGGAGGATCTGTCCTCTGCACAAATTGCCCCGATCTCTACACTGGAGCTCCTGACCCTCGAAATGCTGGCTTCTTAAAAGGCTTAAAAGTTGACTTATCTTTTTGATTACTCTCGTCCCTTATCCGCTTCTTCTGATCCCAGTTCTTGTTTGGTTCATCTGCAATCTTTTCTCCCGTACTAGCTTTTTCAGTCCTTTTTGCTCGCTCCACTGCCTCCTCAAAAGTCTTTGACATGACCACTGTGACCTTCTGATGGATTTCGGACCTCAGCCCATTCTCAAACATCTCAATCTTATCAAATTCTTCTACAACTAGCTCAGGTGCATATCGAGATAATTCATTAAACTTAGCTTTATATTCTTCCACTGTCATGTCACCCTGCTACAAATCCATAAGTTTCCTCTTCTTGCGAGATCGGACATACAAGGGAAAATATTTCTCCCTGAATAATTTAACAAATCTGCTCCAAGGAATATCCTACCCCTCAAGTGATAAACTGGCCTCCTTAGTTTCCCACCAGATCTCTGCATCTCACTCTAGCATAAAGGTAGCATAAATAACTTTTTGCTCCTTTGAACATCCCAAGGTTCTGAAGTACTTATCCATTTTCTTCAGCCATTCTTGTGCCACTGTTGGATCAGAACCTCCCTGAAAAGATGGTGGAGACATCTTCTTAAACTTTTCAAAGTCACTATCAATAGGTTTAGTCTTCTTTTGTGTATTTAGTGCTTCGCTTAGCTTCTCAGTTGCCTCTGACTGCTTTTCAAGGATCTCCATTTGCCTCTCCATGAAACCACTCTGCATTTCAATAAAACTGGCGAGTCCTTCAACACCCCACTGAGCTTCAGTAATCCCTCTCGCAGTCCTAGTAGTACGGGTAGCCATACCCCCACGAGTTTTGGGTCCTGATCTTCCCCTGACATTCTCATCAGGAGCCTCATTTGTAACATTAGGGGTCTCGATGTTTTGTTGACCTGCATCATTATTTTCACCAACCCTAGTCCGGGGACGCCTACTTGATTAGGGTATACTCGAAGGTAGCGTAACCCCCGCATTAGCATCAAGTCTAGGAGAAGAGCGCCTCGTTGCAACATTAGAGCCTCTCTTGCCACGAGCCATCTCAATCTAACATTACCAGAAACAAATATATTTAATACAAAATATTCATCGTATTAATCTTTATTAAATCAATTCATAACATATTCATCACAAGCATAAGTAATCAAATAATATTTTTCATGACATACATACACTGGTCATACCTTAAACTACCCAGACTAAGTCTTTTACCTTTAAGACAACAAAATTAAAGAGATTACGTGATCCATGGTTCTAAGCTTATATACTCCTATATCTGAAATTTGATCTAATAGTGTTCATGTTGTCCTCGATCACACTTCAAAATGAATACTTTCATTTCTATGCATCAAAATCCAATATGTTTTTCTTTCATTACTTAATCATCTGCAAAATCAACTAGGACCTATAGCCTAGGTTCTGATACCATTCTGTCACGACCCCAAATTCCAAACCTAAAAAGAATATTGGAGTCGGACTAAACTTGTGATGAATCCTCCAAAATATGCATTCATTAAAAGACCATCAAAATAATCTCTTCATTGAACTAAAACCAACAATAAATATTCTCTGTAATCCCAAAAATCAACATTAATCCATTTAACTTGATATGAACAAATATTCCTCAAGTTGAAATAAAACTCGACCTAAAGGAAAGAAATCTTGTAATTACACGACTCTCAATTCATCAACTAAACATCAAGACTTTATTTAACCTTCACCTAAAAGATAATAACAATCCTGGAATTTTATTCCTTGCTCCGTTCTATGAATTTGGCAAATCCTCAATTCCACCTAATCCCGTGTCTCTGAAAAGAATGAAAACAACACAATGAGTTCACAACTCAATAAGTGGATAAATTCATACATTAAACACTGGTTTTGCAAAACTAAAATAAAGTTACTGGGATAGAGAATCATCAATGAACTCTAGTACTTGATGTAAATATTTAAGGAAATTTAGAAATCATAAAATGGAAATAAACAAACTACGTCTCAATGCGGTCAACACTTCATACTCCGGTTGACTCGGTAAACCCCACAATTATTAAGCCCGTGGTTCCGGAATGGTGAGACCCAAATTTGGGCTCTTAGCGCTAAAATAAAACCTCATAGAGGCACATTGAGCCCTGTTTTAATAACTTGCTTATATACGACATATACCGTTATATTGACTCGAGATGCATATGTTTAAAAAAAATGAACAAAGTTCATATAACCAAGTATGTTATACAAAAATACCAAAGGCCAACCAATAGTGAAATCAATCAACCACATATGCATTTCAACCTACTATATGAAAATACATAATAATTGATAGAGAAAATAAGCATAAGCTTATACCAAATAACCACGTGCATTCATCCAATCAACAATTAGTATGCAAGCAACCATCCAAATGGTATAATCCATCAGGAATAAACTTACATATAGTCAATATAATTTTATATGAAAAATACGCAGCGAATAATATACAAATTCACCACTTACTATAAATCCAAAGATAATCCAGCTACTACTTACAATACTTCCTCGGAATTTTGTGGAATCCCTAAATACGGCATACAAAATAATCATCAATATAGTCATCTCACTAATTATAATACATAACACATATCAAATCATTTAATACGACTATAGTATAACAACAACTTAGTACCTCAATTGTTATAGCTTTGACATAATAATTATTTTAACAAATCATGACTAATCCACACAAGGAGACAAAAGAGCAATTTTGATTGCTCCATTTATGCAACGTGTAGGTATGTTGCTAAAATTAATTAGTGATGTTAAGATGAGGATTAAATAAAGGTAAAGCTTAGATTTGTTTGTCTACCTTTCCTCCCAGGTACGCACTCCCTCTTGAAGTTGCTGTCCGGTTCTTTTTTTTCTTTTTTCTTTTTTTGAGAGAGGCCAAAGCGGAAGCCGCGGAACAGAGACGAGAAAGAAGAGAAACGGCTGATGGAATCAGGTTCTTTTTTTTCTTTTTTCTTTTTTTGAGAGAGGCCAAAGCGGAAGCCGCGGAACAGAGACGGGAAAGAAGAGAAACGGCTGATGGAATCAGAAGTTGGGTAGGGTTTGTGGGGTATTTATAAGGCTCTTTTTGCTATTAGAACCCTTTAATAACTTTTGCATAAAAGTCCTTATACTTTTCCTTATATATATTTATCTAAAAACTTAGAATTATTACAATTGTAGTAAACCCACCACTAGCTTCTGCATGGATTTTTCTATTCAACCCATCTGCCTTTATAATACCAAAAACTTTCCACATGGGTTTATACAAACCAAGCAAACTACAAGCAGAAGAATAGTGTGAGCCCTAACGAGTAGGTCGTCTCAAAGTAGTCTGCTGATTACCTCCAGTACTTGTTTGTAATTCATCTATTTCTATTAAATTTTTAACTTCTTCCCTTTGTGCAGCTCTTAGTTAATTCCGCTTAGGAGAAACACGAACCAAATTCACAATGCAATTCAACATCTGAAAGAATAACTCAATGCCAGATAATTCGCCTGATGCTGCAACTAATGCAAGTTGTAAGCAGTGGGAAGCAATGAACATAGTATGCATATGGACATTCTTGCAAAAATAAACTTTGTAACCCACTCCATGCACCTCGCATATTGCTAGCTTTATCATAACCTTGTCCTCTTATATTCTGTACAAGCAATCCGTTACAATCAAGTATAAGTGAACACATCTTTTCGAGAGTTAGTGTGGTAGTGTCTTCAACCCCTATTACATCAAAAAACCTCTCTAATAAAACCATATGCATCAACAAATCTTAACACGATAGCCATTTGCTCACAATTGGATTCATCTCGAGATTCATCAACTAAAATACAAAACTTAAAATCACCAATTTCTTTACAAATCTTTTTCCTCACTAAGTCACCCATAATTTCCATAATCTGATTTAAACCATCGGTGAAGTATAACTAGCATTCCCGGGAGCATTTTCTAAGATAACCTCTGCAACTTGCACATTAAGAGTTGCACTATATTTAAGCAATTCAATAAAGTTTCCACGATTTGCTGAATCAAGAGATTCGTCATGCCCTCGAAGAGCACATCCTTGACATGCTAGCCAACGAGTAGCATTAATCGTAGTGACAACACGCAAACGATTTTTCTTTATTTCAGCTTCATCTTGTAAGGTCAAATGTTTCTTAATGTTTTGAGATGACTTTTTCAAAGCATCAAGCATTAAAACATTTTATGAATGTATTGATCATGTTTCTCCTTCATGCACTCGAAGATGACTATCTTTTCCTCCAGCTCTCTTCCAACTATTAAATCCTTTCGAAGTCCAAGCTTCTTGTTTATGTTGTTGGGTGGAATTGCTCTCAAAAAGAAAACAAGGAAAGCAATATGCACGGTCAGTTGTTTCAGAATATTCTAACCAAGCATAAGTCTTGAACCAATCATGTCGAAAGCTACGTCTGTCTTCATTTCTTGGATATTCTCGGAGATTTGGTTGGCATGGCCCTATTGCTATGTAACGACGTCGAACCTCATCTTGTTCTTTATATGGATATTTTCATATTGCTTGACGTAATCCTGGATCATAAGATACTGTATCCTTGACCTTTTAAATTTTGGGAGGATGTTGCTCTTCTTCTTATCATCAACTGTTGGCTCCGTAGGCAGTCTCTTGCTTGAGGCTCCAAAAATGTCTTTTTTGGAATAAAATGAAAATAAAGTTTTCATTCTCTTTCCAAACATTTTAGCTTCAAATTTTAATATATTGTGATTAGGATATTAAAAGATTTCATGCATTAAGAAGCATATTAAAAGATTATGATTAGGATATCGAAATTGCTAATGACTACCTAGATAACATCTTAGTCTATAAACTAAAATAATTAACCGGGTCCATTAGTCAATCAGATTAAGGAAGGAACCATCTATTTGAAAAGAGATCTATTCGTTAGTGGCATTTGAGTAATTAATTATTGGAATCGTTAGGGCTAGGGTTTGGGGGAGGGTGAGGGAGCTGGAGGAGGGCTGAGGGTGTACCAGTCGAGGTAGTTGTTGACGCGGTGCTGGGTGGTGAGGAGGATGTCGGTGAGTCGGCGACGACGAGGATTTGGTCGGGGCGGTCGTCGGAGCGACATCGAGGCTCAAGCGGTCGAGGGCTTGCTCTGGGAGGCGAGGAGGACGTCGGACAGTCGAGGTGGTTGTTGACGCGACGCTGGGAGTCGAGGAGGACGTCGATGATGGCGAGGAAGTGGTCGAGGGCTTGCTCTGGGAGGCGAGGAGGACGTCGGCGACGGCGAAGATTTGGTCGGGGCGGTCGTCGGAGAGCTTGGGAGTTGGGATCGGCAGTCGGCGAAGCGCTTGGATCCAAGTTCCAACAAGGTCGCGGGCGAGGGCGAGAGAGGGCTCAGAGGGGTATTAAAAAAATTTTCATTTTCTTGTCCTGGGCAGCTCCGTGCACAACTACGCCTCTGCTTTTAGTAATTGATGCACTCATTCAAATAGTAGTCATTGATAAAGGCCGGTTAAGATAGCATCGTAGCATTGAATCTGAGTTTCACCACAAATGTCAGATTTACTACCTGGTGTTTTTCTTTCATGAGCTTGTGCCATTTCATTATGTGAATATATGGTGATCTTTCTTGTTTTTTTCCTTTTAGACTATATGATTTAAGGAATTTAATCATCCCTTACCTGATAAATCTACCTTTTCAGAAGTGTGTTGAATTCAAATGTGGCGACACCGTTATTAAATCTTGCATGCTTGCGTTGTTTCCGCCTCTGATTTCTCTGGTAGTCATATTCTAATGCACTCCTAGACTACACATGAACTTGCTCATTGTGGATCTTGACTACCAGAGAAATAGGTAAATTAATAAACAAGCTAATGCCCATGGATGCCACTACATTTGTTTCTAGTTGAAGTCATGATTTATTTAGCTGCGAAATTGTGATAGAAATGTTTTAAGTTATAAAAGATACTTCTGCTTCAGAGAGTTGAACTTTTATGGATAAAATAGTTGGGTAATCACAATTCAATGGTGTGAGGTGTTTGGTACTATTATTTCTAATTTTACCATTAGGTTATTATCTATAATTCATTTGTAACCATTGAATCTTGAGATGTTTGTTCTAATGTTTTCAGGTTGGAATGGAGAGTGAGGGTTTTGCTATATACGATGCCATGATGCAGCTAAAGAACGAGGTGGTTGAATTTCATTTATATATTATTTGCAAGTTTATTTTGGATCTTAGCTTGTTACATAACTTAGATTTAGTGCAATATGTTGTGATGTTCCAGTGTTTGTTTCCATTTGTCCTTTGACCATAGTATGCATATTTCCTCCTTTGATCTACTAATGTGGATTTATTCTGGTAAGATCATCCTGCTATTGATTATCTTCAACACTAATTCCCATATTTAGTTTTAAATTATTATGTGGCACTGATGGATGACAAGACAACTGTTCCTTACAAACCTCGAGTTATTAAGGATTAATCCAGGGTGGCCTTGGCAATGTTCCTTGGGAAAATTAATTGGAATAATTTGAGTGGAAAGTGTCATGCTTGAACTACCTAACAAGTGGTTGCAGTGAGTTTAAAACAGTACAAATCTAGAACCATCCTCTTATCTATCAACATAAAGGTTGCAGTGAGTTTAAAACAGTACAAATCTAGAACCATCCTCTTATCTATCAACATAAAGAACCACTATGAGGGTGGAGTTGTACTCATACTTTTAATCTAGAACCATCCTCTTATCTATCAACATAAAGAACCACTATGAGGGTGGAGTTGTACTCATACTTTTAAGTTTTGACTAAAATAAAACTCAGGTTTCAACCAAAATGGCTCAGGCTCCATGGGATGGATAGGCTAGGGTAAAAACTGTTTGGATATTATGGGTGAAGAAGATATGTTGATACTTGGAGCTGGGATGAAACCCCAGCCTTTGCTCATCATTGCCTCTTCAAGCACCACCATTAGATAGGAGATGTTTCTCAGATATTGGGGCTGCCTAAAACCCAATAGTCTAGTTGGTCCTTTCTTTGGCCTTGGCAAAGGTGTTTCTCAGATATTGGGGCTGCCTAAAACCCAATAGTCTAGTTGGTCCTTTCTTTGGCCTTGGCAAAGGTCCTTTCCTTGGCCTTGGACTGCCTAAAACCCAATAGTCTAGTTGGTCCTTTCTTTGGCCTTGGCAAAGGTCCTTTCCTTGGCCTTGGAAAAGAAATGTATGCCCTCTAATTCTGTTGCTATTTCAAAACCACATAAATCATTTTGATATTTCATATTACTCATGCTGATTCTGTTCTATCTTCAGATCCAGACTGTAGCTGTTGGAGCTGCAATAGGCCAGGCCTGCTTACTTCTGGCGGCTGGGAAGAAAGGTAGACGATTTATGATGCCTCATTCGAAAGGTATATTTCTGTTTAAGAGCATTAATATGATAAAATTTTTAATTATCTACATGGTGGCGATTATTCTTGAACATGTGAAAATTTGTCTTGATTACAGCCATGATTCAGCAGCCTCGTGTCCCGTCATCTGGGCAGATGCCAGCAAGTGATGTTCTTATTCGAGCAAAAGAGGTTAGTTCTTCTCTGATTTAAATTTTCTGAGTCAATTGACCCCCTCAATTTTGATATTAAGGAAAAAATATTTCATTCAAAATTGCCATTTGGTAGGTGTGTATCATTTGTTTCTTGTTGAAAATGACATAGTATGATGGCTCTTGACTCCACCGTTTCCACTCAATAAATAAATAAATAAATAATATGATGACATTTCTGACAATCTCTATGTAGATCTAAGTGGTGAAAGTTGAAGGAAGAGGACTTAGGGTAGGAGGTTATAAATTGCCCAATTTTTGAAGGTCATGGTAAATTTCCATAAAGCTAGCAAGGGTCTTGGATTATTATATGGTTGTGATCAACAAAATTAATTAAGTTCACAAGGTATCAAGAATCTTGTTTAATAAGCTGGAAGTTCCTGATGGTATCCAAGGATCCGGAAGGAACAATATCAACCATGTATTTCAAACTAAAGCATCTGTTCATTGGGCAAGGTATTTGACCATTTATCTTCCATCTTTATCATGTTGGGGTGGTTATTCTTACACCGTGCATCAACCAGATTCAAAATAAGAATCATCAAATTCTTGCTTATGGTTTCTGGGCGAGTTAATTTAGGTCTGCCCCTATCTTTTCTAGCCTTAAGAAACTAACAAGACCACGCGGCCTTAGTGGAATCTTCCTTCTGTTTCTGTGAATCCTATTCAGTTGTCTATCACTTAAGCCTTTAGCTAATGCTACTTCTGCATTGCTACTTGTGTTTATTCCTGAGCCCTTTTTTCTTGGTAATGATATGGCTGTTCATGATATCCCAGTGAAATTTTGTACTGAAAGAAACTAAATGTTTGTTCACATAGATAATAAGTCCTTCCCATCCAAATATACAATCAGATAAAAGCACAGTTACCTAGATATTCTCATCAGCCAACTACATGATATAGTATCTACCACCCCAAGTCATTAGAAAAAACCTAAGAGAATCAAATATGGGTCTTCTTTCAAAAATAATGACCTCTGCCAATCAACAGTGCACGCGCGCAGAGGAGGGATAATCAGTGCAACCCCATTACGATTAGGCAACATGACCTGATCCAAAAAAACCAGCAGGGTCTTTGCCTGCAGATTCTTCGTCAGCCACATTTTTAATCGCATTGCATCTTCTCTGTTAAAATCTCCACATCATCCAAAGTACTTCATTTAGTGGCAAGGACTCAACGAGCAGCTACACCCTCCAATCCACCAGTGGAAAATTGTTGCTGATTCCAGTCTGGAAAAATTCCCTCATTCCTGACCTTGTTTTTCATCATTTTACAATTCATTCCTGACGTTTTTCATTGTTTTACAATTACTGCTTTCAACATATCTCATTTCTGCTCCATTTCTCATTTTTGCCAACATCCACCAACATTTTTAGTTACAAGTCTGCTAGATTTACTTATGTTTTAGAAATGAAAAATATAAATTTATCACATAGGTCCTCCTCGAATGTTTCTCAAAATAAACCACCACACCCAGTACTTCTGTAAAGAAATTTCTTTCTACATCTTTTTACTTTTGTTTAAAGATCCAAAGATAACAGGAACAGTCTGACTGGAATTCGTTCACCATTGATTTTGGAATTGGTGTAATCCTCATTTTAGTTCCACTAACATTGGGATTGCATTATGTATAACTGGATATCTTTTTGTGACAATAACAAATCCTTCCCACCAGTTTCTATTCTCATCTGCATATAATGGACCATGGCTCTTTCCACGTTATCAAGTGAGACAAATTTTCATTTGAAAACTTGCCTTAATCTCCTTTAAACAGACTTCTAGCTTAATGGCCAATTATTTCCCTCCTCGGTACTCTTATCATGTGGGTTTGGATCAAGTTGATAACGAGTTTGAAATTTTGGAAGATCTGTAACGAAGTCTTGTTCTCCTTTAAATAGACTTTGTTGGTAAGCATTGCATTAGATAATTCCTGTACAAAGTATAGACATTTCACATAATCTTGGTTGTATGAACTTTCATCCATGATATATGTTACCAGATTATTGCTTCCTCATAAAGCAGGCATCTTAGGGCATGTTCGGTTAATACTTAAGTTTATGAAACTTTAAAGTTACTTATTACTTATTTTTACCATCAATAAGTAAACCTCCTTATACGTGCCAAGAAAATAAGTTGGAAAATCCCAACTTTATTTTTTTTCCTACTTATAAGTTAAAAAAGGGAAAAAAGTAGCATTTACCAAACATGATCTTGAAGACTCACAAGGAAAATGCACTTATAAGTTAAAATGTGCTACTTCCCAAGCATGCTCTTAGTTTTGTTCAAGAAAATAATTCTAGTCACAATACTATCCATCGGTCTCAAACCTTATTTACAAGTAATAGAATTGATGTTTTAGGTAATATTTCTTTTTTTTCCTTTCCTGCTCAAGTTGCCAGTCTTTTACTCAGTCAATTCTATTTGTCAGCGTGACTTGATGATCTCCTTGTTAAATGTTTTTTGTTAGGAACAACAGTGTTACTGAAAGTCGGGTTCTATGTTTTCTACAGGTTATAACTAACAGAGACACACTTGTTAAACTTCTAGCAAAGCACACTGGAAATGTAAGTGTAAACAAACATAAGTTTATACTGGTCATAGCATCAACTTTTAACCAATATCTGATTAGACTGTTGATTAGTCTGTGGAAGAAGTATCCAAGGTGATGCGGAGACCATTTTATATGGATTCGATGAAAGCTCAGGAGTTTGGTGTCATCGATAAGGTAATTTAGTTTTTTGGTTGGTTTTGCTCATAATGCATCTGTTCATACTTTGATAGTCTAAAAGATAATAAGTTGGCTTGAACTCATGTATGGTGGTAGTATATAGACCAAGTAATGTGAAACCTTAGTTTCTTTTTTCTGGTTTAAGAGGAAAAGAAATCTTGGGTTGATCTTGTTTTCCTGTGGCAGATACTTTGGCGTGGTCAAGAGCAGATAATGGATGATGCTGCTTCTCCTGAGGAATGGGACCGGAAAGCTGGAATCAGAGTTGTTGAGGGGATTTGATTTGCAGATACTTGGAAAAACTTTGGTACACTTCTTTTTTCCTTTTCTTTTACTTATTTTCTCCGTTCTTTTGGATTTTGTGGAGAAAATAGAGAAGACAAAGTTATTATTTCATCTAACCCTAATCTATGTTCAATAGAGATTAGAAGGGTTACCTAAGTGGATATGGATATTGGCCCAATAATACCTAAATAGTTAAACGTGCGATATTGTCTAACATTCCCTCTCAAGTTGGAGTATATATATTATGTATGACCAACTTGTTACGTATGAGAACAAAACAACTACTTAATCTAGATTAGGGTTTTGTAGGGCTTTTTTATCGAGGTTCAACAAAGATTAGTAATCACATGATGTAGAAGCCAAAGATGTTGTCAAAACTGCCGAGGGGAGCACGAAGGCCATACGAAACCCCCTCAACGGCCTCGGAATCTAGAAAGATGAGAGAGGTTGCTAGGGTGGAGTTGGCTCTGATATCATGTAGAGAAAATAGAAAAGACAAAGTTATTGTTTTATCTAACCCTAATCTCTCTTAAATAGAGATTAAGAGGGTTACATAAGCGAATATGGATATTGGCCCAATTACCTAAATACCTAAATAGTTAAACATATGATATGATCCAACAGGTTTATCAAGGTCATTATATGGCAACTCTTGCAAATTTGAGTTAAGATGGCACAATGATAACCCAGAGATTTTGGTATATTTTTGCAGGCTCTTAGTGGACATAAGGATATACAGTAAGAGCTGATTAAGCATCTAATGTGGTATAGATGGCAAGCTAATGCAATGATGAGATGTTGCAAGAGGACAATGCACGGCGATGGAGTAAATTTATGGAAAAGCAGCCTGTGGTCGATAGTAGAATACATAAATCGACGTGTTAAATGGGTTGCAAAGCTTGTAAAATGAGAAGTGTATGTTAATTTATACCCCAGATGAAGGGGGATAAAAAGCTCTTTAACTTTTGTGAGTATCATTGTAGAGAATTTACAGCACAATGATAGATAATTAAATGCAATGTTTAAATACAGGGAGGGAACTGCGTTATTACCAAAGCACAAAAAGTCTGTTATTGGTTTGATGTGAGCTTACTGCGCATACATCTGAAGGATTATTTACCGTGATGTCAGGTCAACTATATTCCCTCAGTTTTGGTTCCTCTTAGAAGGATATTATTCAATTTGCGATAACAATCCAGCTAAATTACAGAAAACGTACTATTATAATAGTTAAACTAATGTGTTAATCTTTCACCTTTAACCCTTCTATGTTCATCCCCTTTGCAGCAAACTATTGTACTTGTTTCATTATAGAAAATTATGATGATTTATCTTTAATCTATGCTAAGGTAATCTGTTGTATCTTCTGTAGAGAAGTTCATGGCATCCCCATGGTCACAAAGTGGTCTTTGCATGATTCCATAAGAAAATTCAACTAAAACTTTTGGATGAACAAGATTATCATCCTGATGTTTACCTGTTGCAAAAATATAGTTACAAAAATACTAACCACAAGTCAGGTGGGTCACATTTTTCAAATGAGAAACTTGTTCTAGAGGCAACAGACTTGTGAATTGAATTTTGCTCTTGAGTCAACATTGTGAGGAATCTAATCAAGTACTTGCTCACAAAATACACCAACTATTATACATCAATTTTTATTTTGGGGAAGAACATTTTCACTCCGTTTGTTGTAGCTCACAAATTAGTAGAAATATGACAGGGTATAACTGTATCATATTATGCCCTGCAGTGAAAAAGGATGAATTTACACACGGTGATTGTGCCATCTCCCATTAAACAGGAGTGGTAAAGAAAAGAATAGGCGTGCAATCGTGCTTGTCTGCGCATCGATACAAGCAAGTAAACTCTTATAACAGTTAGAAGAAAACGATCTTGTTTCAAAGCTAATCAGCAAGTATGTGCACCTATAGTAGCAAAAGTTTACAGGCGACCTGTTTTCAGCTGATAGTGAACTTTCCAACCAGATTCCATCTGTATTGAACAACTCAGACTCAGGCAGCACAAGCCAAATACTGCAAGAACTCAGGTCATAATAGCTGAAGGCTTTAAGCCTGAACATCTTGTTTACAAAGGTAGGAAAGGCAAAACTGCCGAGTCCATGTATCAAGCAATAATAAAATCATGCTGCAAAGATGTTTCGACTTCAATAGATACTTAAAAAGCAAAGGGGATCTCCAGAACATCATATCCAGTGATCATGTCTAATATGTTTACTGTACTTGGTGATCTGAAGGTTTGGAGATGCAAGAACAATGTAGAATGACGAACGCTGACGTTTCTTTTCTAGAAACAAATGATCAAGCTTCCAATTTCATGGGGTTTGGGCAATAGTAACATATTTGAAATTTTTCGGCTTTGATTAGGTAAATCTGGAAATATCAAGATAAGAATTCTGGCAGGGAGCGGTGCCGGGTCCCAGAAAGAGGCTCCGTATTGCATTTCTTATCAGCATAGATGTACTATTGCTTGGAGACAAGTTTCAGGTCGAAGTATACCTAGGTGAAACATTGAGTATATGAAGTTAGACCTTCCTTTCTAAGAGGTCAAGAATATGAGAATCACACCCATTGATAAGTGGCTTCGGGGTGAAAAGAAGGAAGCGCAAGCAACAATAAGAACAATAATAATAAGGCCAATTTTAAATTAATGCATGTTGTGATGTCATTTCAAATATGAAAAAGAGCTTCATACCTAAAATTAGCTGAAGCAAGAAGTAAATAAAGCCTGTAGTATGAAAGGGTGCGGTATACAATGATGGGGTGGACTTGTAGACAAAGAGAAAAGGACAGCCATGAAATGGAGGGCTTGGGAAAAAAAAAAGCTAAAGTGACAGCAGATATCAAACAAGCATAATGATTTACATAAATAAAAGGAAGTCACTTGGTTCATTATCCCACTGCCAGGGATTATAGCTAACCATTAGTTGGAATGTTGTTCAGTAGAAGCCAGAAATCTGTAGGTAGTAAAGGTAGATATATTGATTCGAAGTTCAAACATAGATGATAACCACATTCCAAAAAAAAGGATACTCCTGAACAAATTTAACTCTGATACCACTATAAATAAAAAATCGATAAATATGTTTATGACTATTTGCCCACTTTACGCGCCAAAACTTTCATAGATCTAGAACATTGTCAACCGAACAAATTTAACTACTGAAATGGAGTTCAAAATCAAAACTAGGAGTACATTATTTGTAATATAATAAAGAGATCAAAACTAAGACCATGCTCGACTTGAAGAAAGTCTAGATTCGTCATCCTTTCACAGTCTAATCAATGGCAGCAAGGGAAGTAAATCTAGTGAGCCAAGTCTGACTCACCACCACAGATACTCCTGAAGACAGAGAGAGCGACAGGAACAATCCCAACAAGCGCAAGCTGAAGATGATCTGAGGTGCTTGTCCTAATTGTGATCTGCCCACTGCGCTTGTTGTTCAGGCTAACACGAACTGCAACATTTGAGTTCCTTCCAATGTTCACCTGAGATTGCAAATTAGCCCCCAAAGCCAAGTCACCACGCCACTTCATCAGCGAGAGCCCCAATGTGGAAAGTGCTCGGCCAATGGGATAATCCTTCTCTCTAAGACGAGCCTCCAAATTGGCTCCATATGCCACATCACCTTGGGCTCGGATTGTACCTGTGCTAGCCACCAGAGCTACCCTCCTTCCGATCATAAGCTGGTCCTCGACCTTCAATCCAGCTGCCATGGTCTCACCTAGGAAAGTCATGGATATTCCAGCGGTCGTTTTGTTTTTCTTCATGTTCTTGAACTTGGTCTCGCCACGGAGAATGTAAGCAAGCTGCTTGCCAACAGACTGGATGTCAAAGCCAGCAAGAGAAGAACCATTCTCCCCATGCTTGGCTGAAACAGAGGAATCCAAATGAATGTTGAAATTCTTCTTGTCTTTGGTGATCTGAACAGCTACTGCTGCCGGAAACCGGTTGGCGATAGCAAGGGTCTCCTCGAGGCTAACACCATCATAGCCACAATCATGGTCCCAGCCGTGTGTATCCAATACTGGCCTCGTGAGAAGCTGTGAATTTGGCTCCAAGAGACGGTATCGATAGGTAGGAAAATCACAGTCAAAAGAAGGCGGCAACACCATATCAGGTAATGGAACCGGAACTGCTGCTGGTGCACCATCCTGATCAAAATCCTCGCCCATGTCCCCATAGGGTGACTCTTCCCTGCCGCTTTTCTCTCTCTTCTTCATCTCCTTCAACCTCCTAATCTCTTCCTTTAACTGTTTCTTCTGAAGAAGTTTAACTCGATAATCATACTCATCAAAGTAGGCTCCTTTTTGCTCCTTGGTAAGTTTGGCAAGCTGAGATTTCTTAAGAGGCTTAAAGGGAGGAAGCTGATCATACTCATCCTCCTCTTCATCTTCTGCATCAGAAAAATCATCTAGGTCTACGTCAGAATCTCCATGGTCGCCGCCCTGGTCACTGGAAAGCTTTGGATGGGTTCTGGATTGCAGTAGGGTCGACAACAAATAAGGGAGGGGTGGGGAGCGGAGACGGAATCCAAAGAGCTTTCCAGGGCTAGGATCTTGAAGTTTCAAAAGGGAATTAGCCTCAGTGAGAATCTTAGATGAATAGCACAATAGCAGCAACTGAGGCCTCCAGCTTTGACCATTGGGCAGCACCCTCTGTCCTTCTCTGTTCCTCCTACAAGCAGGATGGTTCTCAGCTAAAGCCACGGGGTTCATCAGCCTCATGTCTCCAGCCGTTTGCCGAATGGAATGTTGAACAACATGAGATCTCTGAGCTATGGACACCTCGTAGCTCAAAGGAGAACCACTGGGCCCTTCTGGTGGAGCAGAAGCAGCATGGGTGAGAGCAACTATGGCATTCAACCAAATAGAAGAACCCAATGCACTAGTAATGGACCTCAACAGAGGCAAATCATTGGAATCTCGAGTCTGGGTATCAAGCCTATCCACATAGAGAACGATATCTGGAGGGCATTTCTTAGTATACTTCTTTATGGACGATAAAATTCTTCTATTTGTTGCTTGTTCCATAGCTGAGGATCTAAGACCAGGGGTGTCTATAACTCGAAGTTTAACCCCATCCACAACACCAGAAATCTCTCTTACTGAAGTTGTTGCTGGTTGAAAAGCATTTGTATGAGACTTTTCTTCACCGAAAATTGAATTTATGGTTGCACTCTTGCCCACCCCGGTCTTCCCAAGGACTAGAATGTTACAATAGAACTTCAAATCCTCCTCACCCTCCTCTTCGATTCGCATGGCCTTTCTCTTAGCAGCCTCCGTGCTAAAAGACCGACCCATTTGTCTCCCTCTTCTTATCCCTTCAGCAAGATTTAGACGGTAGAGAACCTGAGCAGCAATAGTGTCTTCAGCAGTGTGACCCAACCTCATAATGAGTCGAAGAAACTTCACTCTAATGTCCTCAACCTTTTCATGTAGTTTTCTCTCTTCTTCACTCATTTTGTTCTCAGGTTCTGCAGTTACCACTAGCTCTGAGGGACTGAAAAGTGGAGGACGACCAGACCGTCCAGAAGCTGGCCGCAAAGCTGAGGCAGAGGAACCCAACCCAGCAGGTCGGTCCATGGAGAAAACTTGACTGCCATCTTGAGAAGTTACAGTAAAATTTCCTTCTGAAGAACCACTAGTTGCTGCCTTCAACAAAGCAGCCAATGCAGCAGAGTCAAATAGCTCTTTCTCATCACCCTCCTCATCAGTGTCTGCGTCTTCATCAGAATCCGAAACAATCTGCCCTTCCATTTGATGCCGGTAACTATTATAGCTATCAAAACTGGTGCTTGAAGAACCTCCTTCCATTTCTTTTATAAGTTGCTTTGCAGTTTCAGAGCTATCCAATATTGCAACCCTAGGTTGCTCGTCAGAAACATTGTCATCCTCCACTTCCTCTCCCGCTTGAACAAGGTTTTCATCATCATCAGCTACGTGAGGACCATCAGATTCAGGCTCTACCTTCTCACCATGAACAACGTAAACAGGCAAAGTGCTTCCAGCAGAGATTTCACAGGCAGACCCACTTTCCGTTACACTTGAATTTTCTAAAGACTGTATTTCTGTCTCCTTGCTTTTAGAATCTTCTGCGGGGGCAGGTGGAGGTTCCACATCCTGACGCAGGTCTGCATCCCCACCACCATCACGGGGTTTTGCTTCTAGATCAGTCAAAACTTGATGTGAAGTAAACACACCCTTTTCCACCTCGGTGTTCTGTCTCAGAGGAAACAGCAAATACTAATCATGATATGATTCGCAGAATCAAACTTGGTTTCAAAATTCTTAGCAATTAAAAATATAGGACATAGAGCATAAACTAACGTAGACAAATGAAATTAAGAAGGATATGATAGTGGTAATTAACAAAGAGATAGGCCTAAATGAAAACTGAATTGAAGACTGGAATTCATGTAGACGACCCAAAATTTTGTTGTTCTTGGCTTCCAAGGTTTCAAAGAGTGGCATTTATCCTATCCCGCCTCACCCATCCCCCCACTCAACCGCCCACCCCAAAAAACAAAAAGAAAAATCCCATTAACTCCAGCCCCCCCCCCCCCATGTTTGCTATACAACTCCGCAAGTAACTTTGGAGTTGGATTGCCGAAAATGCCCTTTTGACTTGTGTCTGGTTTGGGTTGGGAGAAGGGCAATTTAGTCCTACACACCCCCAAAAAGTTACTGTTTGGGAGTGTGAATAGTTGGCCTCCCCACCCCCCCCCACCCCCCACCCCACACACAAAAAAAAAAAAAAATAAAAAAAACCAAAAATAACTGTTTGTTGCATTTATCCCTCCCAATACCTATTTCTGTTAAATTGAAGGCAAAATTTCCCCTTAAGTCTCACATCTATCCTTTTGGCATCCATGACAAGGGACGTATTAACAAAAAAAATATTTTTCCTAATTATCTTGTATTCTAATATTGATTATGCTTTCTCCCACCTTCTCTCTCATTTTCTAGTTCATTAGAATTTATTTGTTTTCCCATGTTCTCAACTTGTTTATATATTTTCCTCTTCTATTTCGATTAAAAATGTTATTATGAAAAGGAGATAATTGTATTTTTAGGTCTCCATCTAAGAAGATTTAGTCTTGTGGGGAAAGTGATGAGAGAAAAAAGTAAGGGGGATAACTTCCACTCCTCGGAACCATGGGAGGGATAAATACAGTTTACCCTTGTTTCTATTGTTGCTGTTATTGTTGTAAAACTAGCACAATTACCAACAGAATTCAATTCAGATTCTTAAAACTCGAAACAGTTACCAGGTCAAGGCTTCTTTCTGCACCGGTGCCATCAACAGTTTTGTTCTTCTCAGCCTCCACATCCGTGGTCTCCTCCTCCTCAGCCTTTGACTCGATGGCAGCGTCAACAGGAATACTGGCGACTCCATTCTCTTTGGCCATAACAGTATTAGTTTCTGTTCCCGCATCCTCAGACTCCACTAACCCGTCAACAATCTGGGCCAAAGAAGAAGTCATTTCCCCTTTGCCAATAACCTCCTTATCTTTCTCCGACACAGCATCATCTAGTTCCTCCTTTTCTGCAGACTTAAGCTCCACGATGGACGTATCTACAGCATTGGTTTCAACTCCCACGGGCTTCAAAGTTTCCACTGCTTCTTCAAGATTTTGATTAGAACCAACAATGTGAAGATCAAACTCTTTCTCTGGCTCAGCAGCAGGTCTGGAATCAGTTTCCTCCTGTGATTCTTGAAGGGAACCTACTTCCTCCATCTTGGGCTTCAAGTCTGCCCCCTTCTTCTCTTCAAGAAGAGGAGCTGTTGCGGCTATTGCTTCAGATTCTCCATTTGCATCGAAGGCCTCATTTGCAGCAGAGGGCTCCCAATTCTTCACTGTTCCATCTTCAGCCTCAACCTCGTCCACCAAGGAATTCTCCTCCATTGCAGCCTCAACCTCAACCTCAACCGGCTTTGATTTCGTATCGTCCACAGCCAAATTATTCTCTGTTCCAACCTCAACCACGACAGGCTTCGAATTTGTATCGCTCACCGAATTCTTGCCGTTCTTCTCATTTTCAGCAAAACCCAAACCATTCCCCTCAACTCCATTCACAGAACCGTCAGTCTTCGACTCTCCCTCCTCTTCAAGATTTGACCCACCACTCCAAACCTCAACCCCCTCAACTCTCTCATCTTTAACCCCAACAAGATTAGGGATTTCGCTCAAACCCAATTTACGGTTTCCACCATTCTCAACCGCCGGCATGGAAATTTCCTCATTCGAGTCCTCCGACTCCGACGCCGTCCCACGATCATCGTAGACCACCGCCGGCGTCTCCGAATGGGATAAAGGATCGCCGTTTCCGTTCTCTTTGGATTGAGGGACTGAGGCGGAGGCCACCACGGATTCGGAATCCATGGTTATTAAAAACTGGGAATTGGGGATAGCGAAGTGAAGAGAGTTGAGATTTTTAGGGCTGTTGGGGGTTTAGGGTTTTGAGAGGAGGTAGGGTTTGAGATTTGGAGTGTGGCTTTGGATTGGGTTTTTAGGGGATAAGATTAGAGAGAGGGCGGAGGAGGGGAGAGCGCCACAAAGAGAAGAACAAGGAAGGGGATAGAGGCTTGGGTTATTATTATCATGATCATTTAATTTTTTTAATGACACTAGTTAGTTAAAAAATATTAAAAATTGTTGAGATACAGTTTTTTTTCCGGTAAGTTACACTAAACCCCCCAAGAACTTCAACATTGTGCAGTGAATTCCCTATTACTCTTGCAAAAAACACCCAAATAGTTTATGAGTAAATTACATAAACCCTCAAGAACTTTCAGAATGCATTTTTATGTTGTTGTTTTTTTTCCCTTCTAAGTTATGGTGTTATCTGCAAAATGCGGAAACTTATTCAGAGTTTTATGCGAAATGCAAAAGTTATTGGGTGTTCAGTACTAGTTTGAAAATTATTGGGGTTTATTACAAAATGTGAAAAAGTTCTTCGGGTTTAGTGTAATTTATCTTTTTTTAATTTGTGGCTCTAAGATAAATATAATTATTGCTTTTTTATAGAATAATTATGATCATTACCATGCAGATATTTATGTATTTAATTTTTTTAGTGTTGATGACTAAGATAACATAGTCAGTTGAATCCAGAAAAGTATTGGTTGAAGTGAGAATCGACCTTCGGATGATCTTTTGGCCACTCCTGCCTTGCAGGGGGCTCCTGGCCGGCTCGAGCATTGGCGCCACCATCGTACGCTGCGCCGGAGTCGAAAGATGGTTGGTATTTGCCGATGCTATTGAAATCGTGTGTGGAAGTTCATACAACAACCCTAGCCGATGCCTTGTAAGCTCTGGCAGCTTCCATGTCCATGTATCTGTGTGCTTTGGCCATCAATTGCTCATAGTTGGCGACTGGCCTTTTAGAGAGTGAGTCGGCCAACTCATTGTTCTGCAATCCGGCAACGAGGACGGACATGGTGACTACACTTCCTGGGTCATTGACTTTCAGCCTCTTTGTGTGGAATCTTTTGAAATAGGCTCGGAGGCTTTCTTCTGGCCCCTGTCTCATCTGAATCAACACATGAGAGGGCAATTTCTGCTTAGTGTCAGCCAAAAAGTGGTGGATGAACTTTCGGCTGAGCTGTTAAAAACTGCTGATGGATTTCTTTTCAAGAGCATTCCACTAGAGCTTGGTACTTTTGGAAAGGGTGATTGGGAAACATCGATAGATAACTGCTTCCGAAGCTTGAAGCATGTTCATTACATCATAGTAACTCTGAACATGCTCGGAGGGATCCCCCTCGCCTTTGTACTTCTCTATGTGAGGTATTTTGAACTTCACGCATGGGGCGTGCATGATATCATCGGAGAGAGGGGTATTACCCCCCGATGGCGCCAGCAACCGGTCTATACACTTGGTCGTATCTAGAGGCTCCTAAGATAGCGGAAGGAGTTAGGGAGGCACGATGATGAAAGGGAGTCTTTGAGACCACTCCCTTAGCGTGTTCCCCGAGATGGCTTGGGTCGGGACTCTCGTCGGTGGCCTCTTGATGAAGACGATGATGATGGTGACGACGAAGCGGTGGGCTCACATGTTTATCGCGGCCCTCCAATTGCTTTGCAGCATCATGAGGAGTCTGCGATGAGAGGGTTTGTTGCAGTCCAGAAGGATGGGTCTTCGACCGTCGGTCTCCAGAAGGTGGGGGGAGAGAGGCCGTCTAAGAAGTTCACGCGTAAAGGTAGTGAATTGTTCTTGAAAAGACCGAGAAAGCTTGTGAGTTGTTTCCTCAAACTGGGCTCGGGTAACATAGCTCTGGTGGTGTTCTACAGGGCGAGACTAGTCAGACCCTCGTTTAGAACCTGACATATTTTCTCAAGAAAGAAAAGTAGCCCCACGGTGGGCGCCAAACTGTTAATGACTAAGATCACATAGTTAGTTGAATCCAGAAAAGGATCGGTTTTGTTCTGTATTGAAGAGGGGCTGCTTTCTTCCCTGACTTTATATCTAGTTCTTGAATTGGGGTTTTGAACAATCTGCACATGTAGAAATTCGTGAGAGGGAGGGGATTGATTTCCCCGTCGTACCTATAACGATCAAGTTAGTTGATAAGCTTGATAGAAAAATAAGAGCTATCTGTTCTTATAATTATACAATATGTATGTCAGGAGGTCCGATTTTTGAATCATCTCTATGTTCAAATAGTACATGTACTTATACCCAGAGTATAAGAGGTTGATTGGTCACTTTGGCCGAGCACAGTGGGGCGGTGGTAAAGTGTGGGCTGGTAGTTGAGTCAGCCTTTGCTTTACAGGTGTCGGCTAGCGACTAGAGGGTTGATCACTTCGGCATTAAATGAGAAGTGATCGGCGGCATGGAAGAGCCCACGTGGTCCGATGAGTCATGAAGACTATCGAGGCTAGAAGCATAATGCTCCTGACATGTATTTAAATGCGATGTGGACATGTTGCTAGTGCAAATAGCCTCGCCAAGAAGTAATGCCTTTCGAGTCGGTCTCGTGAGGCATTGGACGAGTGGTCGAGTGGACCCTTGTCGATTCGTTCTTGACAAGAGGGTCGACTAACTCTGCCTTTCGTGTCGTCATGAGGAAATGTCGACTCGATGAGTTGGCTAAGCCGAACTCTCTGTGGGACTTGGGCGACCCAGCTGATTGGGCAAGGCATATAGAAATACATATGTTCGCTTGCCAATACACTATATTTCAGTGAGTGGGAACACCATAACATTTAGAAAACATTTTCCTCCAATGATAATATTTAGTCTATTTTGTAAAAAATTTTGTAGAATTCTGTTTATAACTTATATATTTAGATTTATTTTTATTTTCAAGAAAATTGATTATTTTTTCCTTAACGTATTGATGAACTCTCAAGTTGCTCTCTAAAGTATTGGTTTATCTATTTGCCCCTCAAACTATATTTGCAGTTGGTCACTTTGTGAGTCTACCATTAAATATTTAACAAATCAATGAGGTAAATTTTTTTGGGTATTATTTCATGTGTTTTTATCAGTTTCCCACCTTTTCCCCAAACTAGAAAAAAATTTAATAACTTTTCCCTAAAGTTTTTTATTCTTTAACTCTTTTTATGAATTAAAAATTGTACTCTTTTTATGAATTAAAATTTGTTTTTTAAATTACAAAAATATAAGAAATATAAAAAAATTTATCACATCATTAATCTGCTAAATATTTGAGTGTACACTCATAAAATTATCACATTGGCTATATACATATAGTTTAAGGGGGAAATAGACAAATTGCATCAATACTTTAAGGAGAAGATAATCATTTTGTCCTTATTGTCACTATGGCAGATAAACATCATGGGTATAATAATAATAAAAAGTTAAACCCCTTTGCTCTTAGATAGGTTCATTAGGTACACCTAGGGGCAATATGTGCAAAATTTCACCAGCAGTAAGAATGAAAAATGTTAACCAGAGGGATCTATTTGCAACAATGTAACTATCAGGGTGGTAACTGCAAAACAATGATACAAAAGGAAGTTTGTGCAATTAACCGTACGCATAAACATATGGACTAAGGGTCTTTTGGCAATTCGAAAGTAAATTAAAATAATATAGTTACTTTTTCTTTTTTTTCAAATGATTTTTACATCCACATTAGTATGAAGTGAAATATAGTGTTTATTTGAAAAATAAAATTACTATTGAAAGTGTAACGTGACGCTGATGAGGTAAAATAGGATTAATTAATTAATATATTTAAAATTATTTAATTAAAATGGTGTCCATTTTTGTTGCTTTCATGTGGCTTCAACGCTTTTTTAGAAGAAGTTAAAATTGTATTAAATCTTATGCGGCAAGTTTTTTACATATCACCTTCATAATTATTTGCATGTAAACAAATACATAAAATATTAAAAACAAGTCACTTTCTCACTTTCATTTTTCAGTTATGGGTCTGTTTGTTTGCCTAAAGAAAGTGGGAAATCAAAGAAATGGAAAACTATTTCTAAGAAGAATTGTTTTGGGAGTGTTTGATTTGCTAAAAAAAGAAGAAAATCAAAGAAATGGAGATGAGATGAGATGAGTTGTCACCTTATTATAGGATAATGTGAGTGATTTTTTAAGAAAACTTGTTTTGATGTTGTTTGGTTAGCGAAAAAAATAAGGAAATGAATTATAAGAAACATATTTCTTGTAATAGGTTGTTTTCTTTTGTTTGGTTCATTCTTAAAAATAAGAAAATAGATGAGTTGTCATTATATTATTGGATGATGTGATCCACACTTAAGGAAATTGTTTTCCTAGCTTTTTGGGAGGAAATGGATGGAAATGAAATGTTAATGAGATGAGATGAGTTGTCACCATCTTATTGGATTTTTTGGGAGGAAATGGATGGAAATGAAATGTTAATGAGATGAGATGAGTTGTCACCATCTTATTGGATGATGTGAGTGATTTAAAATATGTTAATGAGATGAGATGAGTTGTCACCATCTTATTGGATGATGTGAGTGATTTAAAATGATGAGATGGGATGAGTTGATTGATGTTGTGGATGAAAATAATATTTTATTAGATGTGGTGAATGAGTTGTTAGATAAAAATAATATTTTATTAGATGTCGTGAATGTGATGGATGAGTTGTTGGATGAAAATAATATTTTATTATATATGTTGGATGAGTTGTTAGATAAAAATAATATTTTATTAGATGTTGTGGGTGAGTTTTAGGGATGTAAATGAATGAAATTGTACTTTTTAAATTTTCTTGGTTCTTATTTCTATTTCTTGGTGTTTTAGGAAATAACCAAACAGGCCCTATATGCAAATGAACACCCCTAAGGCCCTCCTTTTTGCTTACAGGTGCATTTGAAGGATCATGGCAAATGTACGGCAGAATTAAGCCACCTCTGATTCTTGATTGTTATTTGAGGATAATGGTTGGTTACTTTCCAGTGAAGCGAAGCACAGATTGATGCCGTGACAGCATAAGCTTTTATTGCATTCTGATGGTATTTAAAACAAGTTCCAGTGTTTTAATCACATACAAAACAAGGTTCCAAAAAATACTAACAAAGGACAAGCAGCCGACGCTCATTTGCACTTCAATGCCCCCAAAGTTTCACCCCTTGTAACTCTGAAACTTTGACCCTCAGTTCTGTTTTTGGCATTTTCAACCGCAAAGTTTTCTATCAAATCAACGTTAATTTGACAATTTGACCTAGTTTCTCATTTTCCCTAAACTCAATAATTGAAATTTGATAAGAAAATTATTCCTAATACAGTTCTACATTGTGATATTCTCGAGCAAAATTAATGGTCTTTTTTTTTGGGGGGGTGGCGGGGGGCGGCGTACCCTACAGGTGGACCTGCAACCCGCAGCGCGCCTACGCCGGTTTCACAGAGCCGCTCAAGCTTGTCTAATAATTTAAAATGTGTTAGAACTGCGGCTAGGAGGCTATATGTTTCAGGCATGTAAACAGCAAAAAGAAAGGACAGCGAATGAGCAGGAGGCTCATCTCTGTGCATGAATGCAATTGATCCTCGCTATGGATAGCGATTCTGATTCTTAGGCCATTGACTCAGAAGCCTGCATTCCGGCGCCACTGCTAAAGTGAAAGCTTCTTTCATAAGCAGTAGGAGGTACTTTGGAAAGTATACTTGAGGGATAATAACCCATGTAGGCGTTGTTGGAAAGGCAGATGTGCAAATAGCAGTTGAAGGGCTCTAAGTGGAATCTGAAGAACATGAGGCACATACCGAAGCTGAAGAGGAATCTCATTTGGTTTTGCTAGCTTAGAACATAAGACTATATTTCGACATTCACCGGGGATTCGTGGAGGGTCTCAAACGGTACTATAATTGTTGTCCGAGGCCCAACAAAATAGGAGAATCTCTCTACTGCACCTCACATGGCGAGTAAGCACCTCACAAATGTGTAGCTGATAAAGAGAGTATGGATCTGTGGCCACAATAAAGATGGGACACATGAACGAAAGGGGATGAAGATTCTCACACAGGGGAAGCTAAACGCGACATCATGATTTTGTAAAGTCTGTGTTGCAAGGACTGCATCTTTGGAAAGTAGAAGAGAGTTAGTTTCCAAGAAGCGTGGAAGCACGATAAAGATCAGAAGCTAGAGTTAGTTCATACCTGACTGTATGGGGTCCAGCTACGCGTTCTCTCTTGCAGTTAGCGACATACTATATCACCCTTCAAATTGAGCGATCACTCGAGGAGGTGTGTGTATACTCATGAAGCATAAGTCAGAGGTGTTTGGGATCTTTAAGAAGTGGAAGGCCATGATGGAAAATGAGACTATGATCTAAAGGTAAAGTGTCTGAGATCAGACAACGGTGGAGAAACGAGGTGAAGGAGTTCAAAGGAGGTTTTTATGCTCTAAATGAGTTTTGTTGGAGAGGACTACTCCAGGGATTGCCGCAAACAAACGCAGTTAGCAGAGAGGATGAATTAGTGACATTGAAGGAGGTTTCCAGGACATGCGATTACATGCAGAGTTTGCCTAAGATATTTTGGAACGGATGCAGTGCAATACGACAGGCTTACTTGATAATCATGGCCATCAGTTGCCATTGGACTTAAGGATTCTGAGGAGGTTTGGAGTGCACAGAAGATACAATCTCCTCACATGCCGAGTATTCAGTTGTGTGGCATAATGTTCATATCAGTTGACCATGTCAGGGAAAAGCTAGAAGGCTAAGTCAACGAAAGTGCACCATTCATTGATATAACATTGATGAGTTTGGGTGTCGTCTTTGGGGATGAAAGAACAGGAAGATCATCAGAAAAGCAGGGATAATGATATTCAATGAGGAGTGATGTAGGCAAAAGCAATGGATAGTGCAATGATAGCCAAAGTAGTAAGGAGCAGCACTACGGATACAGGTGGATCCGAGTACATCGGATTTGGAGGAACACCTTGCCAGACGGAGGTAACAGAAGTTAATTCTGACCGACAGAACTGGGGAAGGGAGCTCCCCAGGTGGCAAAGATGACTACGCCAGGACATGGAGCTTAGGAAGGTCATCAAAGGTACCGCAAATAAGAATCCCAGATATCTCTCTCACTTGATTATTTGCTTTTGAACAGAATAAGTGGAGAACCAAACTAACAGTAAGTATATACAAAGAAACCAATAAAATGTGTGTGGTATAATATGATTAAGCTTAAAGTACTTAAGCACACATAATAATAAACTCCAAAACTAAATTGTACCCAAGCCTTGTGATCTTCACAAAGCTCTATCTTGAAGCACTTGCGATGAAGCTTGAAGCCTTGAATCTTTAACTTAAATTCGTAGCTTCACTCCACTATTTTCCGCCAACCCCATTGGAATGATGCCGTTATGGCGTAATTCCATCCACTCCCAACATATTGTTTGTCTATAATAAATAGAAAAACCACAAATACTAAACAAACCAACATTGTCGTAAATTATTTGTTAAATATCATACAAAACAAGAAGGCAAATGATGTTTTCATATCTATACTTTCTACGGCAATGGTTCGTGGATGCGGCAATAAATTATGTACCAAAATTACAAAGTGCAGCAATTGATCAAGTTATAGTATAAAGAGTTATCGACCCCGACGAGAGAAGGTTTTTGTTAGGAGAAAATATAAAATCGGTTCTTATGTGTGTCGTGACAAATAGTAGCTGATGAGTGAATGTGATTGTGGAGAGATAATGAGATGTGATAGTGTGTAGATGCAAGTGTTTGAAGAGCGCGGATGTGGAGTAAAAATAAATGTGATCAATAAGGCAAGAAAGGAAGAAATGAAATAAAATCGAGAAACAAATGAAAATCAAGAATAAAAATAAAATTCAAGAATAAAAGAAAAATTCAAGAAATTAAAGATGGTGAGGGTTCAAATTTTAGATATGATCAATTATAGATATGAAGTAATCTAAAATTGAAGCCGCACTTCTTAGAAAAGGGTGATTCCCATAGAGGGTTCTAGCCTAAAAGACGAATCAAAGCAAAATGAAAATAAACAAAAAAAAACCTAAACCGAAGAGGGTTCTAGGCCTTAATGTGAATAGTGTAAGAATTAAAAATCTAACTAGGGACAAAATAAATTGTAAAAATCTAAAACTACAAAATAAATTATGCAAGAATTAAATGCAAGAAATAAAATCTACTCTAATAAAGCATGAAATAAATCTAATCTATAAGCCATGAAAATAAATCTAAGACAAGAGGTTTCTAGCCCGCTTGCGCTAATTTAAAAAGAAAATAAAATCTAACTATAAGCATAGAAAATAAATCTAACTAATAAGCAATAAAGAGAAATAAAGAGAAAAAGAAAAGAAAATGAAAACGCTCCAAATAATTCTCATCTGCCATCGTCATCATCCCAACAAAGAGAAGAAATATTTAAAGTGGTAAAAAAATTAATTATATATAATTATAACAAAAAGTTATAAATTTGGAAGGGTCTTCATCATTAATAGTAGCTCTCCTCTCCAAAAGGAGTTACAAAAATTTTTAGCACCTCTAAACCCTACAATCTCTACCCCTATTTATACAGTAAACATCAAGTGAATGAGAGCGCATTGGATTGAAATCTTTATCCAAGAAACATAATTCAGCCACTGAATCTGTAACTGACTGTAACGTCGTATCGAATGTCAGCAGCGATAGAGGGGTATCGATGCAGCATCGAACGGGTATCGATGCGGCAATCGATACGCCGGCATCGATGCTGGCATCGATGTCCAGCGCACTCCATGAATTCAGTCGCGAGCTTCCTCCTTGTGTGGGCTTTTGACAAACTTGCGGCTTTGGATAATTCTTGATTTGTTTGTGTTTTGGCTTTGGGCTTTGGCATTTCTTGGGCTTAATTGCTTCCGCTCTTAAGCTTGAGCTTTTGGATAATTTGGAAATTGCATTTTTTAATGGGACTTCTTTAGCTTCATTTCTTCATTTATCAATGGGTTTTTAATTGAGAATGAGAGTTTGAGATTTATTCTCGCAATTAACCTGTATATAAAAAGATAAAACAATTATTAGTGGTAATATTATCATATAAAAATAGATAATGAGGGTATAAAATTATAATAAAATATGATTATCAGTCTGTGACTTAACTAACAGTGTAGGTTTCGACGGTAGCTTCGGAATCCGCGTCTTTAATACAGCAGGATGTTTGATCAGACACCAACAGGACAATGCTTAGATTCGTAATATTGTAACAAGCGGTGATGTGGCTTACAAAGATTGGTGAGGTACGAGAATGAACGCAAGACCATTGATCGGATGATTGGAATTGAAGAAGTAAATTTGAAGAGTTGGGCTAGCAAATGCGGTATAAAGATTTAGATAATATTCATATAAATTTTTATTTTATTTCTTAGCTTTAAATTTGTAATGAATATTTAAATAAAGTATACAAATGATAGGATATTAGGTGAGGTAGGTGCGCAACGACTAGTTAGGATGTACTCATCTATTGTGATGCGATCAAATCTGAAATAAATTTATACTTGTAAAGGATTTACTGATTATTAATAAAGAAGTTATTTTAATCATGCTTTTAATTTTTATAATTTTGTACTTAATAATTATGTCATATTCAAAGTTAGCTAAAAAATTTATGGTCATTTTTAATAATTTTGTATGTATATTTTATGAATTTATGAAGGATTTTTAAAAAATTAAAAAAATTAAAAAAAAACAAAAAAAAAATCAGGCCGACACCCCGGAGCCAACAGCACCGCTCAGGCCGCGGGTCCGGGCTTCAATTTGCTTCGGCCGGGCCGGCCGCGGATGAAACCCTAATAGAGCATAAGTAGCAATTATGCGTTCATCCTTCTTGAAATACAAGTGTTGTCTCTGCTTATGTGGGTTAGCTCCAATACTCGAATTGTCATACCATAAAAGCATAATGATACAGTACCATCTCGACACACATCATAACAACACACTCATCAACATAGCTAACGGCCAGAGGGGATGAGAGCGCCAACAGACCCACCCTCCTCATCGTTCTGGCGCACATCATTCGCCCCTTTCGGACCCCGCGAATCCAGTCGATGCGTAGAGAGGTGAGTATTCTCTTTGTCTTCACCTAAACATTATCACCATATCTAGAATAAGATTCTTACTACTGTACTTCAATGATACATTACACTCAACCCTCTGCTCAGCAGTGCATCTATGCGAAGATATTGTGCTCACTCAGAGGTGGTTCCTCTTTCTATTGCTTCTTTAGTGGCTCTTAACCCACTCTTAAGGTCTTGTTCTAGAGTCATTGGTCGCTACTCGAATTCATACCTATGGATTAAGATCAAGATCATCTCGACCATCGAACAACCGTGTTTTGACTCCTACCATCAGCCATGTTCAGACGCTCTATTGTGATGCAAGTCAATCTAGACAGCCCTCAATGATTAACATCTCGGTCCTTCACTCATCCAGAACTCCAGTTCCAAGAAATAGAGGTTCTCATTGGCCTATTATCGATCAGCGAAAAAAATAAGGCTCTGATACTAACTAATGCAGCATGGAAGTGAATAAAACCTCAGAATCCCACCAAGCGATGTTCTCCTGAATCCACAAAGATCATCTTCCGAATCCACGGAGCACCTCGAATCCACAAAGTAATATAGAAGAAGAATCTTATATCTGTAAAAGTGATCTATCTCTTATTACAATCCCTCTTCTTAAATAGAAAAACAAAGCCTACTCTTAATAAGAATAGAATTATTCCTGAATGAAAAAGAAATAATTTAAAGACTACCTAAACAGACTCCCCTACTAATAACCGAAACCAAATCATTCCTCGATTAAACTTAAAATTGAATTTGTTTTAATCTAAATTGATTCTAACCTTTATTACTAAAATAATTAAAGGCCTACTCTATTTCTAAAAATCTTCGATAAAAACAGAGTGTTTTCGATGGGGTTGTGGATTCCTGGCCAAACTACGATTGACTCTTGTCTCGTCAGATAGGTGATTTCTATCTTATAATATATAGAATCTCGCCTCTTCGGAATTGGGCAATATGGTTTGTTTCTCCTGCGACAGAGTCAATCAATTCATCTGTATCCCGCCTTTGACATCGTGAAGGTCCCACTTTTCTATGAATTTACCCTCGTTATGCGTCCTACAGTCAGCTATGTTTATATACTAAAGCATGTGCAACAAGAGTGTAGCAACAAATGAGAATGTTATGAATGGTCTTGCTCGGTATATTACTAAAAGCTCAGGATAATAATTTGTTTATCCTTAGTAAATTAGAGCTTTCTCCTCATTGCAGAAATAAAATGAGAGAGAATTGACTAATGTGGGTTTAGGCATCGTAACTGTAGAGACTGAGTATAACGGTTAGGAAAACTGATGATATTAATTGGATATGATAATTGGTATACCATAAAAGAACTTTAGGTTCCAGTGATTAAGAAGAATATGATAAATGGTTGACCTTACAGAGGAGATAATCCATAATAGAACA
>NC_033800.1:28707135-28744746 GCF_001876935.1 Asparagus officinalis
CTTGTTCATTATCCCACATGCCAGTTATTAGTAACCATTATTTGAATGTTTCAAGTAGAAGCCAGAATATCGTTAGGTAGTAAAGTAGATATGATTGATTCGAAAGTTCAACATAGTGATAACCACATTCAAAAAAAGGAATACTCCTGAAACAAATTTACTCTGATACCACTATAATAAAATCATAAATACCGTTTATAGACTATCTCCCACTTTACGCCGCCAAAACTTTCATAGAATCTAGAACATGTCAAGCCGAACAAATTAATACTGAAATGAGTTCAAAAATAAAACTAGAGTTACACTATTTCTAATATAAATAAAGATGATCAAACCTAAGACCAGTGCTCGACTTGCAAGAAAGTTTAGATTCGTTCATCCTTCACAGTCAATCAATGGAGCAGCGAGTAAATCTATGAGCAAGTCTGACCTCACCACACAAGATACTCCTGAAGACAGAGAGAGAAAACGACAGAACAATCCCAACAAGCGCAAGCTGAGCATATCTAGTGCTTGTCCTAATTGTGATTTGCCACTGCGCTTGTTTGTTCAGGCTAACAAACTTGCCAACATTTGATTCCTTCCAATGTTCACTGCAGATTCCCAAATTAGTCCAAATCCAAGATCACCCGCACTTCATCAGCTGAGAGCCCCAATGGGGAAAATGCTGCCAATGGGGATAATCCTTACTCTCTAAGACGAGCCTCAAATTGGCCCATATAGCCACATCACCTTGCGGCTCGGATTGTAACCTGCTCAGCCACAGAGCTACCTCCTTCCGATCATTTAGCTGGTCCTCGACCTTCAATCCGCTGCAGGTCTCACCTAGAAAGTCATGGATATCCAGACGGTCGTTTTTTTTTCTTCATTCTTGACTTGGTCTCGCCACGGACAATGTAATGCAAGCTGCTTGCAACAGACTGGATGTCAAGCAGCAGAGAAGAAACAAGTTCTCCATGCTTGGGGATGAAACAGAGGAATCAAATGACATGTTGAAATTTTCTTGTCTTTGGTGATCTGAACAGCTATGCCCTCCGGAAACCGGTTGGCGATAGCAAGGGTTCCTCGAGCTAACACCCATCATAGCACAATCATGCTCAAGACCGTGTGTATCAAACTGCCCTCGTGAAAGCCTGTGAAATTTGGCTCCAAAGAACGGTATCGATAGGTAGGAAAATTTCACGTCAAAGAAGCCGCAACACACATATCAGTAATGGAACGGAACTGCTGCTGTGCACCATCTGATCAAAATCCTCGCCATCGTCCCCATAGGTGACTCTCTCCCTGCGCTTTTCTCTCCTCTTCTTCATCTCTTCAACCTCCTAATCTCTCCTTTATTACTGTTTCTTCGTGAGGAGTTTAACTCGATAATCATACTCATCAAAGTAGGCTCCTTTTGCTCCTCTGGTAAGTTTGGCAAGCTGCAGAATTTCTTAGAGCTTAAAGGAAGCTGATCATAACTCATGCTCCTCTTCATCTTCTGCATCAAAAATCATCTAGGTCTACGTCAGATCTCCTGGTCGCCGCCCTGGTCACTGGAAAGCTTGGGAATGGGCTTCTGGATCTGCAGTAGGTCACAACAAATTAAGGGGGGGTGGGAGCGAGAGGAATTCCAAAACTCCAGCGGACTAGATCTTGAAGTATTCAAAAGGCAAAGTAGCCTCAGTGGAGAATTTATAATGAATAGCACAATAGCAGCAACTGACCTCCAGCTTTGACCATGGCAGCACCTCTGCCCTTCTTGTCCTCCTAACTCAGATGGTTCTCAGCTAAACCACCGGGTTCATCAGCTATGTCTCAACCGTTATGCGAATGGAATGGGTCGACACAAGTAGATCTCTGAGCTATGGACACCTCGTAGCTCAAAGAGAACCCATGCGGCCCTTCTGGCTCGGAGCCCAGAGCAGCAATGGTGAGAGAACTATGCCCATTCAACCAAAATTAGAAAACCAAGGCACTAGTAAATGGACCTCAACAGAGGCAATCATTGGAAATCCGATCTGGTATCAGCCTATCCACATAGAAACATTAATCTGGAGCATTTCTTAGTATACTTCTTTATGACGATAAAATTTTCTATTTGTTGCTTGTTCATAGCTGAAGATCTAAGACCAGGGGTGTCTTTATAACTCGAAGGTTAACCCATCCACAACACAAAACTTCTTACTTGAAGTTTGCTAGGTTGAAAGCATTTTATGAAGACCTTTTCTTCACGAAAATTGAATTTATGTTGCCCACTCTTGCCCACCCACGTCTTCCCAAGCGACGGAGAATGTTTAACAATAGAACTTCAAATCCTCCTCACCTCCTCTTCGATTCGCACTGGCCTTCTCTGAGCACCCTCCGTGCTAAAAGACCGACCCATTTGTCTCCCTACTTTATCCCTTACAGCAATATTATAGACGGTTACGAGAACCTGAAGACAGCAATAGTGTCTTCAGACAGTGCTGATCCAACCTCATAATGAGCTCGAGAACACTACTCTAATTCCTCAACCTTTTTCATCGTAGTTTCTCTCTCTTCACTCAGTTTTTTCTCAGGTTCGGCAGTTACCACTAGTACTCTGAGGGACTAAAATGAGACACAGACCGTCCAGAAGCTGCCGCAAACTGAGGCACCCAGAGAACCCACCCAGCAGGTGGTCCATGGCAGAAACATTGAGCTGCATCTTGAAAGTACAGTAAATTTCTTCTGAAAACCACTAGTTGTGCTTCAACAAAGACAGCCAATGCAGCAGAGTCAAATACTCTTTCTCATTCACCCTCTCATCAGATGTTGCGTCTTCATCAGAATCGAAACATCTGCCTCCATTTGATTCCCGGTAAACTATTTGACGCTATCAATAACTAGTGCTTGAAGAACCTCCTTCCATTTCTTTATAAGTTGCCTTGCAGTTCAGAGCTATCAATATTCCACACCTAGAGTTGCTCGTCAGAAACATTGTCATCCTCCACTTCCTCTCCGCATTTGAACAGTTTCATCATCATCAGTACGTGAGAGACATCGATTCAGGCTCTACCTTCTCACATAACAACGTAAACAGCAAAGTGCTTCCGCAGAATTCACAGGCCAGACCCACTTCCGTTACATTGAATTTTAAAGACTGATCTATCTGTCTCCTTCTTTTAGAAATCTTCTGCGGGGCAGTGGAGGTTCACATCATTGACGAGGTCTTCAATCCCACCACCATCACGGGGTTTGCTTCTAGATCAGTCAAAAACTGATGTGAAGTAACACACCCTTTTCCACCTCGGTGTTCTGTTCAGAGTAAACAGCCAAAAATCATGATATATTCGCAGAATTCAAACTTGGTTGCACAAATCTAGCAATGAAAATATATAGACATAGAGCATAAACTCACTAGCAAATGAAAATTAGAAGGATATGATAGTGGTAATTAACAAAAGATTAGGCCTAAATGAAATCTGAATGCAAGACGGAATTCATGTAGACGACCAAAATTTTGTGTGCTTGGCTTCAGCAGTTCAAAGGTGCATTTACTCCTATTCCCCTCAACCCATCCCCACCTCCAAACCCACCACCCCAAAAAACAAAAAAGAAAAATCCAATTAACTCCACCCCCCCCCCCATGTTTGCTATACACTCCAACAGTAACTTTAGGATTGGATTGCCAATGCCCTTTTGACTTGTCTTTTGTTCTGAGAGCAAGGAGCAATTTAGTCCAACACCCAAAGTTACTGTTTGGGTTAATAGTTGTCCTCCACCCACACAACCCCACCCAACACAAAAAAAAAAAAAAAAAAACAAAACCCAAACTGTTGTTGCATTTATCTCCCAATACCTATTTCTTTATGAAGCAAAATTCCCTTAATCTCACATCTATCCTTTTGCATCCATTGACAAGGACGTATTTAACAAAAAAAATATTCATCTAAATTATCTTGTATTCTAATATTGATTTGCTTTCTCCCCCTTCTCTCTCATTTCTAGTTCTTAGAATTTATTTGTTCCCATGTTCGCAAACTTGTTTATATATATTTCCTCTTCATTCGATTAAATCTTATTATGAAAGGAATAATTGTATTTTTGGTCTCCATCTAAGAGATTTATCTTGTCCGGGAAAGTGATGAGAGAAAAAAGTAAGGGGATAACTTCCTACTCCTCCGCGGACACCATCGGAGCATAAATACAGTTACCCTTCGTTTCTATTGTTCTTTATTGTTGAATAAAAACTAGCACAATACCAAACAGAATTCTAATTCAGATTCTAAACTCGAAACAGTTACCAGGTTCAGGCTTCTCTGCCACCGTGCCATCAACAGTTTTGTTCTCGCAGCTCCACCGTGTCTCCTCCTCAGCTTACTACGCATGCAGCTCAACAGAATACTGCTACTCATTCTCTTTGGCCATAAACAGTATTTAGTTTCTGTTCCGCATCCTCAGACTCCACTAACCGTAACAATCTGGCCAAAGAAGAAGTCATTTCCCTTTGCCAATAACCTCCTTATCTTTCTCCGACACATCATCATCTAGTTCCTCCTTTCTGCCAGACTTAAGCTCACGTGACGTATCTACAGCATTGGTTTCAACTCCACCTTCAAAGTCTTCCACTGCTTCTTCAAATTTATTAGAACAACAATGTGAGATCAAACTCTTTTCTCTGCTCAGCAGCAGGTCTGGAATCAGTTTCCCTCCTGTGATTCTTGAAGAACCTACTTCTCCATCTTGCGTTCCAAGTCTGCCCCTTCTTCTCTCAGAGAGCGAAGCTGTTGCGAGCTTATTGCTTCAGATTCTCATTTGCATCGAAGCCTCAGTTTGCCAGCAGAGACTCCAATTCTTCACTGTCCATCTTCAGCCTCAACACTCGTCACAAGATTTCCTTCATTGCAGCCTCAACCTAACCTCAACGGCTTGATTTCGTATCGTCACAGCAAAATTATTCTCTGTTCCACCTCACACGACAGGCTCGAATTTGTATCGCTCACCGAATTCTGCCGTTTTCTACATTTTCAGCAAAACCCAAACATTCCTCAACTCCATCAAGACGTCAGTCTTGATCCCTCTCTTCAAATTTGACACATCCAAACTCACCCCTCAACTCTCTCATCCTTTACCCAACAGCATTGAGGGATTTCCTAAACCAATTTACGTTTCACCCTTCTCAACGCGGCAGGGAATTTCCTTAGTCCTCCGTCCACGCCGTCCCGATCATCGGTAGACCCGCCGGCGTCTCAATGGATAAAGGATCGCCGTTTCCCTTCTCTTTTGGATGAGGGAATGAGCGATCGCTCCACCAGATTCGGACATCCATGACGTATTAAAAACTGGAATTGGATACGAAGGGAGGAGTTGAATTTTAGAGCTGTTGGGTAGGTTTGAAGGAGCGAGTTGAGATTTGAGGGTGCTTTGGATTGGGTTGTTTAGATTAGATAGAGAGAGGGGAGGGAGGCGCCACCAAAGAGAACAAGGAAGGGAGATAGAAGCTTGGGTTATTTTATCTATCATTTATTATTTTATGACACTAGTAGTTAAAAATTATTAAAAAATTGAGATACAGTTTTTTTTCGGTAGCTTCACTAAACCCCAAACTTCAACATTGTGCAGTCGATTCCCTATTACTCTTGCCAAGAAAACACAAATAGTTTATGCAGTAAATTACATAAACCTCAAAGAACTTTCAGAATGCCATTTATGTTGTTGTTTTTTCCCTTCTAAGTATGGTTTATCTGCCCAAAATGCGAAACTGTATCAGAGTTTTTATGCGAATGCAAAGTTATTGTGTCGAGTACTAGTTTGAAATATTATATGCGTTATAATACAAATGTGAAAAAGTTCTTCGGTTAGTGTTTATCTTTTTTAAATTGTGGCCTCTAGACATAAAATATAATTATTGCTTTTTTATAAATAATTATGTCATTACCATGAAGATATTATGTATTTAATTTTTTTAGTGTTGATGACTAAGATAACATATCAGTTGAATCCAAAAGTATTGGTTGAAGTGGAATCGACCTTCGGATGATCTTTTGCCACTCCTGCCTTGCAGCTCCTGGCGGCATCGCAGCATTGGCGCACATCGTCGGCTCGAGTCGACCAGATGTAGTATGCGATCTATTGAAATCGTGGCTTGTGGAAGTCTCCTACAACCCTACGAATGCTGTAAGCTTCTGCCGTTCCAATGTCATTATCTGTGTGCTTGCCATCAATTGCTCATAGTTGGCGACTGCTTTTAGATGAGGATCGGCCAACTTCATTGTCTGCAATCGCACGAGGAGGACATGCGTGACTACACTTTCCTAGCTCCATGACTTTCAGCTCTTAGTGTCGAATCTTTGAATAGGCCGGATCTTTATTCTGCCCTGTTCACTGATCAAAAACACCATGAGTGAGCGCATTTCTGCTTAGTGTCAGCCAAAAAGTTGGATGAACTTTCGGCTGAGCCTGATAAAAACTGCTGAATGTTTCTTTTCAAAAGCATCCACTAACTGGTATTTGGAAAAAAAAAAATGGTGATGCGGAAACATCGATGATAACTTGCCTTCCGCAAGCTAAGCATGTTCATTACATCATAGTAACTCTCAACATGCTCGGGAGGGATCCCCTCGCCTTTGTAACTTCTCTATGTAGGTATTTTGACTTCACGCATGGCTGCCATGATATTCATCGGAGAGAGGGTAATTACCCCCCGTGCCCAGCACCGTCTATACACGTGGTCAGTATCTAGAGGCTCCTAGATAGCGGAAGGATTAGTGAGGACGATATGAAAGGAGTTTGGAGACCACTCCCTTACTGTTCCCGATATGGCTTGGGTCAGGGACTCTCGTCGTGTGGCCTCTTGATGAAACGATGATGATGGTGACGACGACAGGACGGTGCGCCTCACATGTTATCGCCGCCTCCAATTGCCATTTGCAAGCATCATTTGAGGAGTCTGCGATGAGAGGGTCTTCGTTGCAGTCCAGAGCATGGGTCTCGCCGTCGTCTCCAGAAGTGCGCGAGAGATTGGCTTGCTTTGGCTACGGAAAGCCGCTCTAGAATTCACGCCGTAAAAGTAGTAATTGCTCTTGAAAAGACCGAGAAGCTTTCGAGTTGTTTCCTCAAACTGAAGGCCGGTAACATATCCTTGGTGGCTTCATACAGGGACGAGACAGTCAGCACCCCTCGTTTAGAACTAACATATTTTCTCAAGAAGAAAAGTAGCCCACGGCTGCGCCAAATGTTAATGACTAAGATACATATTTAGTTAATCCAGAAAAGGCATCGTTTGTCTTGTATTGAAGAGGGCTGCTTCTCCCTGACTTTACTAGTTCTTGAATGGGTTTTGAAACAATCTACACAATGTAGAAATTGTGAGAGGAGGGGATATTTCCGTTCCGTCACCTATAACGATCAAGTTAGTTTATAAGCTGATAGAAAAATAAGATCTATACTGTTCTTTATAATTATACATATGTATGTCATGAGGTCCGATTTTTGAATCATCTCTATGTTCACTAATATACATGTACTTATACCAGAGTATAAGAGGTTGATTGTCACTTTGGCGAGCACAGTGGGGCGTGTAAAGTGTGCGGCTGTAGTTTAGTCAGCCTTTGCTTTACAGGTGTCGGCTAGCACTAGAGGAGTTGATCAAATTCGCATTAAATGAAAGTGTTATCGGCGCATGGAAGAGCCCAGTGGTCCGATGGTCATGAAGACATATCGAGGCTAGAAGCATAATCTCTGACATTATTAAAATCGATGTGACATGTTGCTAGGCAAAATAGCCTCGCAATAAGGAATGACTTTCGAGCGCCGTCTCCGTGAGCTTGGACGAGTGGTCGAGGCGGACCTTCGATTCGGTCTGACAGAGGGGTCGACTAACTCTGCCTTTCGTTCGTCATGAGGAAAATGTCGACTCGATGAGTCTGAAAAAATCATCTTATGCCTCGCAACCTCCATCTGACGACTGAGACCGAAAATTGGCGAACCAGCTATTGGCCAATCGAACCTGTTACCGCATATAAGAAAATAAACTAATCGATCGCTTGCCATACACTACTATTTCAGTGAGTGGACACCATAACATTTTAGAAAACATTCCACTCCAATGCAAAATTAGTTATTTTTTGTAAAATTTTGTTATTCTTTATAATATATATTTAGATTTATTTATTTTCAAGAAAATGATATTTTTTCCTTAACGTATTGATTAACATCTCAAGTTCCTCTCAAGTATTTGGTTTATACTATTTGCCCCTCAAACATATATTATGCATTCTCACTTTTGGTCTACTTAAATATTACAAATCATGACTTAAATTTTTGGGTATTATTTTCATGTGTTTTATTCAGTTTCACCTTTTCCCCAAACTACAAAAATTAATATAACTTTTCCTAAAGTTTTTATTCTTACTCTTTTATGAATTAAATTGCTTACTCATTTTTATTAAATTTGTTTTTAAAGTACAAAATATAAGAAATATAACCAAAAAATTTATCACATAAACTTAATCTCTAATAATTTTGAGTTTACACTCATAAAATATCACAATTGTAATACTGGGGTGGAACCTGAACAGAAACCAAACACAAACAATGGACAAAAAAAAAACAAAGGGGGTGGAAGCCAGGGGTAAGATTAATAGTATTAACGGGTAAATAGCGACAAAATTGCTCAATACTTTCAAGAGAAGATAATCATTTTGGGTCCTTATTGTCACTACTGGCAAGATAAACATCATGGGTATAATCAATAATAAAAGCTTAAAGCCCTGTGTGCTTATAGGTTCTTATTACACTAGGGCCAATATGTGCAAAATTCCAGCAGTAAGAATTACAAATGCTAACAGAGGATTTTCGCAGACAATGGTAACTATCGGGTGGTACGCTGCAAAACAATAATACTAAAAGGAAGTTTGTGCAATTACCGTACGCATAAACATTATGCCGACTAAGCGGTCTTTTGCAATCGAAAGTAAATTAAAATAAGTATATTTACTTTTTCTTTTTTCAAATGAATTTTTACTATCCACATTAGTATGAAGTGAAATATAGGTTAGTTGAAAATAAATTACTAGTATGGAAATTGTAACGGACGCTGATGAGGCTAAATTAGAGATTAAATTAATTAATTATATTTAATAATTATTTAATTAAATGGTTGCCAGCTTTTTGTTGCTTTCCATGTGGGTTCAACGCTTTTTTAGAAGAAGTTAAAATTGTATTAAATCTTTGCGGCAAGTTTTTTACATTCACATCATATTATATTGATGTAAACAGATAATAAAATATTAAAACAATCACTTTTACTTTCATTACTTTTTTCATTATGGGTGTTTGTTGCCTAAAGAAGTGGAAATCAAGAAATGGAAAACTATTCTAAGAAGAATTGTTGGGACGAGTTTGATTTGCTAAAAGAGAGAAAGAAAATCGGCAATATAAATGGGATGGATGAAATGAGTTGTCCCTTATTATAGAGTAATGTGAGTATTTTTTAGAAAACTTGTTTTATTTGTTTGCGTTAGCGAAAAAATTAAGCGAGGATAATTATAAAACCATATTTCTTTATAGTTTTTTCTTTTTGTTCATTCTAAAAATAGAAAATAGAGAGTTGTGAATGTTATTATTATTTTGGATGATGTGATACACACTTAAGGGGAAATTGTTTCTAGCTTTTTTGGAGAAATGGATGAATGAATGAGTAATGAGATGATATGAGTGTCACCATGTAGTGGATTATGGGATAGTTAAAATGATGAATGGGATGAGTGATTGTGTGTGGATGCAAAATAAATTTTATTAGATTGGTGAATTGAGTTGTGTGAGATAAAGATAATATTTTATAGATGTCGGGAACTGTGTGGATAGGTGTTGGCATGAAATAATTTATTTATTATATATGTTGCATGATGGTTAGATAAAATATTATAGATGTTGTGCGGTGGATTTTAGGATGTAAATGAATGAATTGTTATACTTTTTAAATTTTCTTGCGTTTATTCTATTATGGTTTTTAGGAAAAACCAAGACCAGGCCCTATATGCAGAAGTGAACACCGTAAGCCTCCTTTTGCTTACATGGTGCATTTGAAGGATCATGGCAAATTTACGCCAGAATTAAGCACTCTAGAGTTCCTTGGAATTGGTATTGATGAGATAATGGTTGTTACTTTCCGAGTGAAGGAAGCAATTGATGCCGTGACAGATAAGCTTTTATTGCATTCTATGATTTAAACAGTTCAGGTTTTAATCACATAAAAACAACGGTCCAAAAAAGACTAACAAGCAAGCAGGCGGCTCATTTGGACTTCAAGCGCCCAAGTTACCTTGGTACTGCGAAAGCTATTGACCCTCAGTTCTGTTTTTGCAATTTTGCACGCAAAGTTTTATAATGATCACGTTTATTTGCAATTTTGAGCTAGTTTCTACATTTTGCCCTAAACTTTCAATATTGATAATTGATAAGAGTATTATTGCCTAATACATTAGCATTGTGATATTCTCGGAGCAAAATTATGGTCTTTTTTGTTTGGGGGCGGGGGGGGGGGGGCGGGTCGCTTTGGCTGATCAAGGGGGGTATCAAATCATCAAAAATTGAACTTCAAGGTATCAAAGTTACAAGAGCAGAAACTTTTAAGTGTATTAAGCACAGATAGCCCTTCCGTATATAATGGAATGTGCTTTCAGCTGATAGTGAACTTCCTGACAAGATTTCATCTCAGATGTTTGCAAAGCAAACTTCATGATGGCTCCAAACAAAGACCCCACAGGGCAAACAATGAGTCTATAAACCAAGGAAACGCGAGCAACTTGAACCCAAGCAGCACAAGCCAAATATTTCAAACACTCAGATCATGATATCAAAAGCCTAAGGCTTTCAAACAGCTTCTGCACAAGCATAAAAGGTGAACATTGTTGAATCCGTGTAAACAAATACTAGATACTCATGCGGCATACAGGTATTTTGCATGTGAATTGTACACAAGAAAGCATGGTGATCCCCAGAACATCACAACGTGATTTCAAAGTACTCCGGTGATCTGAGAAAATTGAAAACCTTAAACAATTTCACCAGGGGTGTCGTTACGCACGCCAAGTTTGAACGCTGAGGTCATTCACTCAGTCGGCAAAGGAGAAGATCGTAAGGACTGTTGTAATCAAACTAATGTTTTGTGTGCGTGTAGAAGCAAAGGATAGAGGTTGTAACAAGTGGTATTTCAGTACCGAAAAGAAGAGTCGAAGTTTACACAACAGAGTAACAAACCACTGCCAGAACGTTGCATAATCGTAGAGAGGGGGAAGGGGAGAGAGAGAGACTTTCATAGGATATCTTGGGGTACCAGAATATAATTAATCCAAAAAATAAATCATAAGGAACAAATGCTACAAGAAAAAGAATAACAAACACATGAAATATTTGTTAAGTTTCTGGACCAATAATTTTGGGTAGAATTCTCCCAAGGTCATGAATAGCTTCCTCAGGTCCAGAAAAAATAAAGAAAGAAAGAAAACTATGTCATAAAAATCTGTAGCAGAGTTCCGCGTTAACTAGAACATGCTGTTATAATGCAATCCATCAATTCACCAGTTTAAAGACCCAAAGCAGTTCAGAAACTGTAGTTTGTGCCAGTGACGGGAGATTTGGAGATGTAAGGTCTTACAAATAATGTAGGATGACAAATGTCGATGTTGTCCCTTTTCATTGAAACGAACGATCGAGCCTGATATGCACATAATACAATGCTTTGGGCACTCGTACCTTATTCAAAGTTTTATTTATCCAATAGGTAACCATGAGATATCATGATGAAAATTTTGGCAGGGTGAAAAACGTGCAAGAAGAAGCTCGGTATTGACATAGATCAAATATTGCCTTGGAGACAAGCCGAAGTGAGAGTATCTCTGGGTTCAACACTGAGTATGAGAAAAAGAAATTGAGAGACCTCTCTCTCATAGGTGAAGACTGAGGATGCATCACCCTATTAATCTAAGTGTCTTCAAAGTGAAACAAAGGAAAAGGGCAACACAAGGACAACAATAAAACCATTCATAAACTAATACATATTGTGATTTCGTTTCAAGTATATCATGCACAAGAGCTTCATGCCTGAAAGTTAGCTGAAGTAGATACTAAAAAAAACCTGTGGTATGAAAGGTTAAAGCAATAACGGCGTTTAACTTGTAGCAGAGAACAGAACAATGAGTATTATTAAAGGTCTCTTCCACCCTACATCAGAAATCCAAAGTTGTTGAGGTTAGAATTTTTCTATTTATATTCAAGCTTGCCACCACATGTTTGAACATTCTTTTTTATGGGCTAAAACCTGGACAATTTTATGCAACGCTACAGTTTTTAAATCCGTTTTTAACATGAATCAGATGGGATTTGAACCTAATTGCTCGGACACCACTTCAAAGGTCTCATCCACTGTACCAGAGCTCCTAAGTAGTGGTGAGGGTTGAGATTATAATTTTATAGTCTAGCAACCATGAAGTGGTTGTCTTGAAGGAAATCAAAGCAACAGCATATATCACACCAGCCATACTGATTAAACACATTACAGAAAGAATATTTAAGGCAGGCATTTTCTTAGTTATGCCTGAGCCTGACGGTTTGTTATTAGTGTAAGGGATAGAGCTTTCCTCTACAAGGAGTTTTGTGCAGTAGAAGCCAGAAAATTTTGGTAGTAGAAGGTAGAGAATTAGAGATAATGATCAAAGCATTGATAATAGCCACATTGGAGAATTAAAAATGTAGAGATACGTATGCTCGAACATATAAATGAAAATTGACAGAAGTGTATAACTTTTTGCCCACCATTTTATGCACCAAAAGTCTTATAATCCGAGAACAATATCAATCGACCAAATTCAACTGCTCAAATAGAGTTCAAAATTCAAAATAGGCGTTCATTATTGAAATATAATAAAGACTTTGATACCGAACTATGCTCTGATTCAAGAAACCCTAACTCCGTCATCCTCTCACAGTCTAACTAATGATAGCTCTGAAACTAAATCTAGTGAGCGAATTCAGACTCACCCGGCCAGATGTTCCTGAAGACAGAAAGAGCAACTGGAATGATCCCAACAAGTGCAAGCTGAAGATGATCTGAGGAGCTTGTCCGGATCGTGATCTGCCCGCTGCGCTTGTTGTTAAGGCCAACACGAACTGCCACCTTTGAGTTCCTTCCAATATTCACCTGAGACTGCAAATTAGCACCTAAAGCCAAGTCACCACGCCACTTCATCAGCGAGAGCCCCAATGTGGAAAGTGATTGGCCAATGGGATAATCCTTCTCTCTAAGACGTGCTTCCAAATTAGCTCCATATGCTACATCACCTTGGGCTCGGATTGTACCTGTGCTAGCCACCAGAGCTACCCTCTTTCCAATCATAAGCTGGTCCTCAACTTTCAATCCAGTTGCCACAGTGTCACCTAGGAAAGTCACAGATATTCCAGCCGCCGTCTTGTTTTTCTTCAAGTTCCTGAACTTGGTCTCACCACGGAGAATGTAAGCAAGCTGTTTCCCAATGGACTGGATGTCAAAGCCAGCAAGAGAAGAACCATTCTCCCCATGTTTGGCTGAAATGGAAGAATCCAAATGAATGTTGAAATCCTTTTTGTCTTTTGTGATTTGAACTGCAACTGCTGCAGGAAACCGGTTAGCAACAGCAAGACTCTCCTCAAGGCTAACACCATCATAGCCACAATCATGGTCCCAGCCGTGGGAATCCAGTACAGGCCTTGTCAGAAGCTGCGAAGTTGGCTCCAAGAAACGGTACCGATAGCTAGGAAGATCACAGTCAAAGGAAGGCGGCAATACCATGTCAGGTAAAGGAACAGGCACTGCAGCTGGTGCACCATCCTGATCAAAATCTTCACCCATGTCCCCATAGGGTGACTCTTCCCTGCCGCTTTTCCCTCTCTTCTTCATCTCCTTCAACCTCCTAATCTCCTCCTTAAACTGTTTCTTCTGAAGAAGTTTAACTCGATAATCATATTCATCAAAGTAGGCCCTTTTTTGCTCCTTGGTAAGTTTGGCAAGCTGGGATTTCTTAAGAGGCTTAAAAGGAGGAAGCTGATCATATTCATCCTCCTCTCCATCTTCTGCATCAGAAAAGTCATCCAGGTCTATGTCAGAATCTCCATCATCACCGCCCTGGTCACTGGGAAGCTTTGGATGAGTTCTGGACTGCAGTAGGGTTGACAACAAGTAAGGGAGGGGTGGGGAGCGGAGGCGGAATCCAAAGAGCTTTCCAGGGCTAGGATCTTGAAGCTTCAAAAGGGAATTAGCCTCGGCGAGAATCTTTGAGGAATAGCACAATAGCAGCAGCTGAGGCCTCCAGCTTTGGCCATTGGGAAGCACCCTCTGCCCTTCTCTGTTCCTCCTACATGAAGGGTGGTTCTCAGCTAGAGCCACCGGGTTCATCAGCCTCATGTCACCAGCAGCTTGTCGAATTGAATGCTGAACAACGTGAGATCTCTGAGCTATGAACACCTCATAGCTCAAAGGAGAACCATTGGGCCCTTCCGGTGGAGCAGAAGCAGCATGGGTCAGAGCAACTATGGCATTGAACCAAATAGAAGAACCCAAGGCACCAGTAATGGACCTCAACAGAGGCAAATCGTTAAAATCACGAGTCTGGGTATCAAGCCGATCGACATAGAGAACAATATCTGGAGGGCATTTCTTAGTATACTTCTTTATGGATGATAAAATTCTTCTATTTGTTGCTTGCTCCATTGCTGAGGATCTAAGACCAGGGGTGTCTATAACTCGAACTTTAACCCCATCCACAACACCAGAAATCTCTCTAACTGAAGTTGTTGCTGCTTGGAAAGCATTTGTATGAGACTTCTCTTCACCGAAGATGGAATTTATGGTTGCGCTCTTGCCCACGCCAGTCTTCCCAAGGATGAGAATGTTACAAGAGAACTTCAAATCCTCTTCACCCTCCTCTTCGAGTTGCACGGCCTTTCTCTTAGCAGCCTCAATGCTAAAAGACCGGCCCATTTGCCTCCCTCTTCTGATCCCTTCAGCAAGATTTAGGCGATATAGAACCTGAGCAGCTACAGTATCTTCAGATGTATGACCTAACCTCATAATGAGACGAAGAAACTTCACTCTAATGTCCTCAACCTTCTCATGCAGTTTCTTCTCTTCTTCAGTCATTTCATTCTCGGGCTCTGCGGTTACCGCCAGCTCTGAGGGACTGAAAAGTGTAGGTCGAGCAGACCGGCCAGGAGCTGGCCGCAAAGCTGCAGCAGAGGAACCCAATCCAGCTGGTCGGTCCATGGAGAAAACTTGAGTGCCATCTTGAGAAGATATGGTAAAATTTCCCTCAGAAGAACCACCAGTTGCTGCCTTCAACAAAGCAGCCAAGGCAGCAGAGTCGAATAACTCCTTTTCACCGCCCTCCTCGTCAGTGTCCACTTCTTCATCAGAATCAGAAACAATCTGCCCTTCCATTTCATGTCGGTAACTGTTAGAGCTCTCAAAACTGGTGGCTGAAGACCCTCCCTCCATTTCTTTTATAATTTGTTTCGCAGTTTCAGAGCTATCCAATATTGCAACCCTAGGTTGCTGGTCAGTAACATCACCATCCTCCTCTTCCTCTTCTGCCTCGTTCTGAATAGGGTTTTCATCATCATCATCTACATGAAGGCCATTGTTTTCAGGCTCTACTTTCTCACCATGAACAGAAACAGGCAGCACGCTTCCAACAGATATTTCACAGGAAGTCCCGCTCTCCGTTATACCTGAATTTTCTAAAGGTTGTATTTCTGTCTCCTTGCTTTTAGAATCTTCTACAGGGGCAGGTGAAGGTTCAACATCCTTGTGCAGGTCTAAATCCCTACCACCATCACTGGGTTTTGCTTCTAAATCAGTTGAAACTTGATCTGAAGTAGATACACCCTTTTCCTCCTCAGTTTTCTGTCAGAAAAAATAGTAAAATTATCAGTCAGTCTATGATTTGCAGTATCAAACTCGGTTGCAAAATTCTTAGCAATCTAAACATATATGTCATGGAATAGATGAAATAAATCCAAGGATTTTGTTCAAGAACAAAATCTTATTGGAACTGTCCATAGCTGGTTCATCCTTCAAAAGTCAGAACCATATTGCATCCCGGATCTGATGATATAAAATGAATTGAGATACTATTTTATAAACACGAACTTATCTTGAATATATCAACCATTTCTTTATTTTCCAATCACCCTGAAAGGACGAAAGAAACATCTTGTTTTTTCTTCAAAAAATTTTGATCTTAATGGAAGCATAAACTAACATATGACCATAGGAATATCAAAGAGAACTTAGTCGGAGACAATTACGAAGGATATGATAGTAATTAAGTTAACGAAGGAGATAAACCAAACTGAAAATTAATGAAAGAAATGGATTAATGTAGCTGACCCCAAAATTTTGGGATTAAGGCTTTGTTGTGAAGAGCATAAACCAACATAGTTATCAATGGAATTCAAATATTCTTAATCTTAAAATAGAAACATTTACCAGGTCAATGCTTCCCTGTGAACCGGTTGCATCATCAGCTTCATTCTTGTCGGCCTCAGTATGTACGGTCTCCTTCTGCACATCCTTTGACTCGGTCGCAGCATGAACTTCTTGACTCATGGCGAGACTATCAGTATCTTCAAGGTTTTCGGCCACAACAGCCTCTGCAACCTTAGACTCCACTGACCCATCAACAATCTCAGTTTCATTCTGAGCCAAAGCAGAATTCACTTCCTCTTTGTTAATAACTTCAGTGTCTTTCTCAGGCACAGCAGCATTCATTTCCTCTTTCTCTGCAGCATTAGACTCCACCATATCGGTATCTGCAGCATTGATTTCAACTTCTACAGGCTTCAAAGCCTCTGCTGCTTCTTCAAGATTTTGATCAGAACCAACTAAATCAACGTCAACATCTCTCTCTGTTTCAACAGAAGGCTTTGAATCAGTTTCCTCTTCAGGTTCTTGAATAGAACCAACACGACTTGTGGCTGTTACTGCTTCAAATTCTCTGTTTCCATCCAAGCCCTCGTCTTTTTTCTCATGTTGAGCAGCTGCCGGCTCCCCATTCTTCTCTGAGCCAGCCTCAGCCTCAACCTCAACAGGTTTTAAGTTTGTACTCTCCACCGAATTATTCCCCATCCCAGCCTCATTCTCATCCTCAACAGATTTCAATTTTGTATTCTCCACCAAATTCCCATAATTCTTCTCATCTTCAGCAGCACCCAAATCATTCCCCTCAGCTCCAGCAACAAAACTCTCACCCTTCACCTCCTCCTCCTCTTGAACTGCAGAATTCACCTCTTCTGCATTCGACCCACCACTAAAAACCTCGCCTTTTTCACCTCCACCATCAGAATTTCGTACTTCTTGATTCAATTCCCCCTCAACTTTATCCTCTACGACTTCAGAAACCCCATCCTCAACCGCAGGCGAGCTCTTCTTAGCCTCATCAAGATTAGGGCTTCCACCCCTCTCAACCGCGGGCAAAGGGTTTTTCCCATTCAAATCCTCGGACTCCGATGCAGTCTCGTAATCATCCTCGACAACAACCGGAGTCTCCAGATGAGATGACAAATCGCCGCCTCCGTTCTCTTTGGATTGAGAGATTGAGACGGAGTTAGCAGTGACCTTGGCTTCTGAATCCATTTGCATTGGAAACTGGGAATTTGGGGTAACGAAGTTCAAGGGTTTTAAGATTAGAGCAAAAATGGGACTTTTGAGGGGTTTGGGATTGTTGTGTGGCTTTACAAGGGGTTTTGGATTGGGTTTTGGGGCGAGAGAGGAGGAACGGAGAGCCTCACAAAGAAGAACTGGGAAGGAGATAAGAGTCTTGGGATATAATTATACTTTTAACCCCAAAAATAAAAAATAAAAAATAAAAACATGTTGAGATATTTGTTTGGAATTACATTTATCTCCTACATTAGCCGTGATTTGCTAAGTGGTAACACGTGAGAATAGGAACAAATTTTTGTTTTAAACCCATTTCAACTTTTTTTACCGAAATCGACCGACTCCTTTTTTATTTAGCGGAATCGACCCACTTCTCGGCCACATCAGCAACGTGGCCGAGAAGCGGGTCGATTTTTTTTTAATCCATTTAGCGGAATCGACCCACTTCTCGGTCACGTCAGCAACGTGGCCGAGAAGCGGGTCGATTTTTTTTTAATCCCGTCACTAAATAGTCGGGGTTGCCAACCCCGACTATTTTAAAAAGGTGGAATGGGCGTAGAGGATTTGTGAACAGTCAGTTATCCGGTGATATGAATGTTGACTTTATGTGAGATGTGGACCAGTGAGTTTTAGGATGGCTAGTTACATGACCTCGTTATTTAGATAATTATGGATTCTTGTGAGATGTAGGTCAGTTGTGTTCTTTTCATGCATAGATCGGAGTTAATATTTAATTATCTATAATTTGAGACATATGGTATATACATGAGAGTTTCCTTGTTTGGATTATTTCGTTCGACGTACTACGTCTCATGTTGTAGATTTTTAAGTATTAATTCCATCTATTGTATGATCTTGTTGCTCGGATGATTAGACTGATCGCTAGCTGCATGACCTCGTTACCTGATCGATTTTGGATGCTTTATGTTATCATTCAGTTGTACGTTCTTTTGTTGTTTCTGTTATCGTATCGTTTTTCGCATTGGATTTCCGTTCGTTCTATTTTCTTTGTGGGGTCGGGTCTTGCCGTGTGCCATACACGCTGACGTACACATGTTTTCTCTGGTGTACGTCAGACTTAGAGGAAGAACATGTTCAGCTGGGAGATCATCAGGAGCCAGAGGATTCTCAGCAGGAGTGCCTTGCAGATAGAGCAGAAGAAGAAGCCGAAGTCTAGTCGTCTCTTTTATTATATGCTGGTCCTTGTTTAATTTTATAGTTCTTTCTTTTTCTATTGATCGATGTATTTTGTATCTCTTCAGTATTCATTTGTTCAGTTTGTATAAGGGCATGGTTGACCCGAATATTATGTCTCGGATGTTATCCTATTTGTGATATGATCTTTTATTCTGAGTTTGTCTATTATATTCTTGCTGATTGTGATCGGGAACCTGTGACTTCGCATTGTATTTATTTCCAGACGCTTAGCGTATTGGATTGAGAAGAAAAGAAAAAGAAAAAAAATAGTGTATATTTCTTCTCAATCTAATACGTTGCGGGCTTGTTCATGTTCCGATTCCCATGTATTTTGGGAAGCGGGGCGTGACACACTATCTAGTTCATATTGTTTACCCATTGTGTTAGTTTTATATCCTTGCATATACATATATCATATTGTATATCTCTTTGATAGGATATATCATCTTGTGTTAGTTTATATATCCTTGCATATATATATTCATCATATAGGATATATCTCATTGTTCATATTGCTTATCCTAGCTTATATAGTTGTTATATTTTATATTTGCTAGGATAACTCATTAATTAATTTTTATTGGCATATAATCGGATTAGATTAGCATAAGACCCCAACCCCCCCCCCCCCCCTTTAGGGTTTAACAATTGGTATCAGAGCTTGGTATCAGAGATTGAATAATATGGTTTTTATTGCTTGTTCCTACGGTGGGAAAATTAATTATGGAATGAATAATATGTCGATGTACGTTGGAGAGGTATGGACGCCATGAATGATCTCGAAATCATGTAGTTACTATGACTTGATTAAGGAATTATACCGAGTTACTAAAATTAATCCACGAGAGTACCGACGAAAAATAATATGCAATTAGCCCATAGCTTTTGATAGAACATCCTGAAAGTACCCTAGAGGAGGGGTGAATAGGGTTATTGCTAATCTTATTAGATATTAATATCGATTAAAATTAATTAACAATATATCCTAACAATGATGATATTCAATAAGATATATGCAAGGATATATATGCAAAGAGGAAAATAAACAAGAAACAATATAAACAAATAGTGGACACAAAGTAAACAAGAAACAATATAAACAAATAGTGGACACAAAGAGCAATCCAAACACAATAATATGATCACAGAGTTCGGACCTTCCATCCTACGTCTCCACTCCCCACTCCAGGGGAGAACTCCACTATCAACACACCCGGTTTGGAAGCCGAAACTTCTCTATATACTCGGTTTTCTAGCTCACCAAAAACTCTACAAATCTCTTACAATGTACATACACAAACTACAACCTCAAGTGTTGGTCCTTACGTATCGCCTCCCTCAAGTGCTCGGCTTTACTACCTCTCTCTAGGTTTTACTACCGACGTCACTCATCTTGGTATCGACTACGTCCTCACCACACACTCCTCTTGGTGTAAATGTGTATTACAAAGCGATACTCTCACAATAAGGCTCAATTACAAGATTTATTTTCTATAATAGATGAGAACACAATTTAGGCTCACTCTCAAGATTACACTCACCACAACCCAAAATTATACAATATGTGAAAAAACTTAAGCTCAATGGTTGTGTGTGCAAGCAATGAGAAAATAAAATCAAACTTAATTAAAGTCTAGCAAATATAAATATGATAATGTAAATGTAACAAGGCAGATAAATAAGTTGAGAAAATTTCTCTAGATAACAAGATGGAGAGATGTGAAATTAAAGCCCAAAACACCAAAGGATGATCTTCTCCTCTTGTGAAACTTTCTTCACTTGAAAACCAAACTTTAAAACACACTTAAAATAAACTAAAACACTTGTAAACTTGTTTTGAAACTCTCATAAACATCCATGAGAAACAATAAAAGTTGAGGGCTTTTTATAGCCTCTTAAACCAGCCAAAAACCCCCAAAAACTCACAAAAACAAAAACTAGTCGTTACTAGACGTTATAGGCTGAAAACATGTCATCAGTCGACTAATAATGTCATCAGTCGATTGATGAAGTCGACCGTTGACAGTTTTGACAGATTCTGGAATTTTTACGTAGCTGACTTTATAAAATCAATTAAAAATAATAAATCAATCATAAAAATTATGAAATTTTGAGAAAAGTTTCTAAAGATGTAGATAAATATGTTAGAGAAAGAATTTATAAAATATTACTTCCCATTTATGAGAAATAATTGTTTGAACACAGATATTATAGTTTCTGAAAAACTGTTGAAAACTTGTTTTTGTAAATTCAATTGAAAATAACAAAACAACTCCAAAATTAGTAAAAATTGGGGAAATATTTGTATATATAAAGATAAACATGTAAACAAAGAAATTTTCAAATTTTATTTTCCAATTGTGAAAACTCATTTGTTTTGCAAAAACATGCACTGACATAAATTTATTAAAACTTAATTTTAACAAAACGAGTTCAAACAAGTTTGAAACTTCTTTTAAATGGATTAATAAACTTTATAAAAGATGTAAACCAGTTATATTAAGTCAATAATCCAAAAACACGTTATTATCTCAAATGTATGTATAATAGTCAATAAATCAAGAAAATGTGTACGTGCACCATTTGAGCTTAAAGCATAAGCACACAAAGCATAAACCTAAACTAATATACCCAAGACAATTGATCTTCATTAAGCTCGTCTTAATTGTGGATGAAGCTTGAACTTGAACTTAACTTGAATGCATTGGCTTCACTCCGATATTCCACCAACCTCCTTTTGATATCATCGTGAGGGCGCAATCCAACCAACCTCCAACATATTGTTTGTCTTAAATACCTAATAAGAAAACATAAATACTAGATAAATAATATTAGAAATTGTTTGTAATCATCAAAACAAGATTAGAAGATGTAGGCTCATAACATGAGACCTAACACATCCGCAGTTGAGATCTCATACGATCATCATATGAGTATTATGTTTGTTTGGTGGGAAAATTCGAAGAAGACAATTGAGAACAAAAATGTGTTATTCTCTCTAACTGATTTAAATAAAGAATGATTATAACGTTCTCAATACAATTTCTCTCTAATAAACTTAGAAAAAGAAATTACAATCTCCTCAATCGGAATCCCAATTTACAAAAGAGAAGAGGATCGATGAAGATCCTCCCCTTTATTTAAAATTAGGTTCTTCACGGTAGCGATGAGATGCATCTCTCGATGTTTGTATCGAGTTTGCTTCTCGTTGACGATCCGAACGTCTCACTTCACTGGAACGGTTGATGGAACTTGCGTGGCAAGTATGAAAAGAATTCTTAACGAGTTTTATAACTCAATGCGAGTTTTTTTAAACTATGTGAAAGAGTTGATTTGAAATCGAAAATTCGGTTAGTAAGCCAAGATCTAAGCTCCAAGATCTCTGTTGCTGATGATGAAAACTCTCTAAGGATGAATGCTGGTCTCCTTTTAGATTTTTCGATCTCTAAAAGATTGATCTCCAGATCCAAAGAGAATATTCGAACACCCAGGGCCAAAAGATCAGCCCAATGTTCCAAGATCGGATGATTGAAGAAGCCTTTTGCTGATCTCTATATCTGAAAATGCTTAAAGATGTAAAGATCCGAACTAAGCTGATTTTTAGCTATTTATCGCGACCGAAGAGTACCGCCCTAAAATCACTCATAATGGGTGTAACCGACCCTAAAATCTATTCGTTAGTGGAACGGTTTTAAAAACACTCATAGTATGGTGGTAATCTGCCCCCCCCGCCACCCCACACCCCACCCCACCCCACCCCCTAAAAATCCACTCATAGTCGTGCATACGCAACCCCATTAAGTGGAGACACAGTTTTAAAATTGTTCAAGTTCTGTTAGAACCAATCAAATGCAGAAAACACGGGTCTGACCCCTACATTCTAATGTTGCAACGTAGGGAGGACCTTTGCATTTTGATGCTGCAACGCAAGGAGCACCTGCGTTTTGATGTTGCAACGCAAGGAGCACCTTTGTGTTTTGAGTCTGAAACACGGCCACAAGCTCCGCGTCTGGACTTGAACGTTGGGGATGAACCCTATGTTTTCAACTGGAATGCTGGGGATGAACCCTGTGTTTTGACTTGAACGATGGGGATGAACCCTGTGTTTTCAATTTGAACGTCGGGAATGAACCCTGCGTTTTGAACTTGAATGCTGGGGATGAATCCGGCGTTTTGAACTTAAAACGCGGGTATGACCTCTGCGTTTTCAACTGGAACACTAGGGATGAACCTTGCGTTTTGAACTTGAAATGCGGACATAACCTCTGTGTTTTGAATCTAGGACGTAGAGGTGAGCTCTACGTCTTGATTTGAAGAGACCGTCAATTTGTAGTCTCTTTTGCTAGAGCGTTGCAAAGACCGTCATATTGTAATCTTCGTCTTGGCTCCTTAAAAGTATAAGAGTCGTCAGATTGTAACTCTCGATGTTTATTATGAAGGTTGTTGAATTAGAGCTTTTATCAGTTGTTATGAAGGTCGTCAAATTATAACCTTCATCGATCTACGTGAAAGTTTTTAAATTGTAGTCTTCTGGAAGCCGTCAAATTATAACTTCCATCAATGGTGTTTGATGAAGATCAGCTATCTGTAGTAATTTTTAGATAGCCTACAATGTTTAATTTGAGCAAGTCGCAACTAACGATAAAATTGTTTATTAAAAAGTTTCCATGTGATTCGTGTCAAATGTTCAAACATTCAGGAGAATTCTCACGCATATTAGATTTGGGAGTTGAGTCTGACGGTTTTCTTTCTTCTTCGAGTGAAATGGAGCGGACTCAATTTTAATATCTAAGTGCACCTTCATTTGGGGAAACATCAAATGTTATGAACAATAAAGCCTCTTTTGAAAATATGAGGCCATTAAGAGGGGTAGTGATTGAAAAGGATGAAATTAAGAAGCAACGACTCAAAAGGTGAAGAACAAGATAGTGTACCAATTGATAGCATGCAATTTATGATTGAAGATATTGAAGAGAATCTGGAATGGCCTGATGAGGCTTATATTAATAATGAATATATTGAGTATGAAGAGCCACCTTCCGATGAGTTTGAAGATGATGAGCGGACTCGCACTTCCACGGTATAAGATATTGGCATCGGCCAAAGTTCAACTGGTAGAAGAGATGAGGACTTCACTTTTAAAGTTAGAGATTTATTCAAGACTAAGGACCAATTTGTTGATGCTATTTGTGACTACTCTATCAAAAAGAACGACAAAGTCAAGCAAGTTAAAAGCAATCACACAAGTTATGATGAAATTTGTTTTATGAATATAGAAAGTAAAGGTTAGGCTGAGGGAAATGAAACTGATTACGCATATCCTTAGAAGTTATATGTATTTACCAGAAAGAAACATAATAAACATTTTAGGATCACAGAATACTACTATGTTCACACATGTAGCAGTATGATATTAGAGCAAGATCATAGAGGTGCATCTGCCTCTTACATAACGTGGTTGATTATGCCAAAATTAAAGAAGAAGCTTGAACTAACTCTCGGTAATATAACTGATAAAGTGTTAGATACGAGGTTTACTAAAATATTATATAGTAAAGCATGGAATGCAATGAACGATGACAAAAATATTTAGTGATTGGGAGAAGTCTTACACGACACTTCGTTAATATCTTGATGCCTTTACAAAACCTACTTTGGCAAGTGGGGTGTACACTCGAAAGATGTGTGTATGATTAGATTCGGGATCAAATCAAGGCAACATCTCAAGCTACACATGACTAGATTGAGAGTTGTTTGGGAAGTGAATATGACGGCCGGTGGATACTAAGTAAAGATGGAGGGGATCAGTTTTACATGATGACAACTAATCGTTTTAAAAGTTTCAAGGTGTACTTAAGGGATCTCAAGCAATGCGCATACAGGTATTAGTTGCGAGGACATTTTATAGACTCAATCACTATTTTGTCAAGTGGCAAGAGGATGGAGCAAAGTGGGTGACGTTATTGACACAAAAAATGAAGAGATTATAAGGTCTAATGTCGTGCAAGCGAGATCAACAAAGATTATCAGATTTGCTATAGATGAATGGTAGGCTACAAACAAACACTGTCATAATTACACTGTTAATTTAAGAGGGATACAATGTGCATGCACTTACAACATATCAAAATTGCAAAAATCGACATGTTCGCATGTTATAGCGGTTTTGTCCAAGCAATTTGGGGTGCAAATACTTAGTATTACACGTACGATTCTGAGTGGTATCAATCAAGCCACTATAGAGATTCACATAAGCCGTGTTTTCATCTCATTGTAGATAGTCGTTACTGGCCACCCTATAACGGGCCGCATGTGTTACCTCTTGAATATAAAAGGAAAGTCGAACATTAGCAATCAACACACATAAATAGTACGATGGATGAAGGACAGGAAGGAGTTCCAAAGAAAAGGAGGTGTAGATATTGCAGATAATCAGGCCATAATAGATCTCATTATCCTACCTATCCAAATGTATAGCAATTAATGGGTACAATTTATTTAATTTATAGTTTTATTCTATTTCATTTGTAAGTCAATGCATACTCTTAAATTTTGAAATTTACTTCTAATTAAATTTATCATATGTCATAATACTGACACATTTTAACTTTATATGTGCAGATATTTATAGTATGTAGGCGGGACTATTGACATCCTATATGACCGAGATCAACACCAATTCGTGAAGATAGACTCAGGAGAGGTAAATTTTTTATTATTTTTAATCATTAAATTTCAATGTTATTACTATTACATGATCATTTAATCTGTTTAATATATGCATGCCCCTGTTTAATATATGCAGGCCCCAAGTATTACTATTGTTGATCATACTCGTGCACATTCGAGTTAAAATTTGACGAATCCACAAGTCCAATATTATATTCATCAAGCATGTTTGTTTTTGAATGTTCACAAATAAAATGGGTAAAACTCGATTAGCCTCTCTTGATGGCATTGAATGAATGATGGAGGCCTGAGACAAATACATTCCACATGCATCAATGAGAGTCAAATATTACTTTGCAGGATGTAGGGGTTTCACGTAGCCTCAAAGTGGATGGAGATGTTATTACGGGTATTGATGACTTTAAGTGGAGAGGAGTGTGTGAATGATTACTGGGTCAGACTCCTAATATGGAGGGTGGTAAGATCAAGCTTGAGTGTTTACGAAATAATTACATGAATGTACTAATCGATGCAACTAATGAGATTGTCAAGAGCTATGCCCGTGCAAATATACTCCATATAATCGGTACCATTCTATTTCTAGATTCAACTAAGAATTCGGTGCATGTTAGATGGTTGTCACTTCTTGAGGATCTTGAGGAGTGTGTAGAATTATCTTGGAGGAGTGCAGTGTTAGCTTATCTCTATAGGGAGGTGACAAAAGTGGCATTCGTGCAAAATAAAGAATTCAATGGTTGCCTCACTTTGTTGCAAATATGGTCATGGGAGCGATTTGGCATTTGGGTACACCAGATTTGAGGAAGACCCATGTTCTCGATGGTTAGATTTCATTAGGATGCATGTATATTAGTTTTTAATATATATGTGATGACACATAATTTTGTACATTTATTTCAATCTATACTAAACCTTTATATCTCAAATAGATAGAATGTTTCCAGATATTGGCGAACCTCCCCGAAGGGCCATGAAAATTTTTACAGGAACGAGCTTTATTAAATGGCAAATGAACGAGTATAAAACCACAATATCTAACTATATTCAATCAATATATCATATGTTACCGATATGTAAATTTTCATAATTTTTTTATAGGTCAAGTGGATGCCCTATGAACTGGTTTTAGTTTCACTACTAGATATTTGCAGAGATGCTGAAGATATATGGCATGCTCGAATACCGATTATATGTCTTGAGATAGTCAAAATGCACGCCTGAATGTGTGCTTTGACAATTTGGATTAAAATAACATATTCTAGATCCTATAGAAAGAGTAGAGCGAAATCCCTAAAAAGGAGCACATCATCAAAATTGGGAGATAAGTCGTCAAGCTTACATTAAGAATTAGGAGTTGAGGGAGGATGATGTAGTGATGGAGAGAGCTGACACACCAGAACTAGATGTGTATTTACGTTGGTATTGGGGGATTACTCCCTGATGGATATTTCAAGAGAACAAAGCATCTAAAGAGTACATACCGAGAGGTTCAATTGAGAGAGAGTTGGTAAGTAGATAGGTAAAATATACAACTATTTTATGATTATTATTTTTATTATCATCCACTTGCTAATAATCCTCTTCTGCTTTTTATCTTATAGGTACAAGAACTCGATGAGGTTGCTTCTATTCCACATGATGCATTGAGATCGACTACCGAGCCAGGGGTGAGGAATGCATTTGTTCACATCTTTAGGAAAGATTCAGTTTGCTCTTAGAAAGACGAGTCATGCAAATCATGATGGACGTTAAGAACGACTCATAGGACATGAGCATCGACGGGTCCAAGGACACACGAGAGCAGGCTCAAGTTGTGCACATGATGAAGCCGGATGTTCACAGCAGGCTCAAGCCGGATGTTCACAGCATGCTCAAGCCGGATGTTCACAGTAGGTTCAAGTCGACAAGGATGTCATGCGCTCATAAGTTCACACACAAGTAGACGATGAGATCATCCAAGCTTATGTTGAAGGCAAATAGGAAAGGGGGAGAGGAAGAAGAGGAAGAGGGAGAGGAAGAGGAAAGAGAGTTCTAAATATTTTCTAAATTTTGATATTGCATGTTTTATGATGTTTATGTTTGAAATGCTAGTTGGGTGCTATGATTATGATTGGATTTTTAGCAAGTGAATTACATGTTATTCTTTAGTTTGAAATTGGTTATAGTTGTAATATAGATATAAATATATGTATTTATTTATGATTGAAATTGATTATGGATTGATATATGTGTAGCAAGAGAGTTTGTGTTAAACTTAACAATTTTATTGAGGATTGATATATGTTAGCATGAGAGGAGATTTTCCAGCAAGTCTGTGGGCTGGAGGGTCTCCGCCAAATGGCCGAGGTTAGGAACCCCGACCATTTTTGGTGCAAGGTCTGTCAAATGGATGGGGTTGGGAACATTGACCATTTCGTGCACCATATGGGAAAGTGTCTGCCAAATGGTCGGGGTTGGAAACCCCGACCAAGATAGTCAAGTTTCGTAACCCTGAATTTTTTAGCTCTACTAATCACGCAGAGCTTCTAAGGGTGGCAAAGGGTGGTCCTAATTAGTCGAGGTTGCCAACTCCGACTAATTAGGAATTTGATTTTTTTTAAAACGACCTCTGACCACGATGCTGACATGACCAGAAACATAGTGGCCAGAAATTGGGTCGATTTCTGTAATAAAGTTTGGACTGCGTTGATTTTTGAAATAAAAGTATGGATTTGGTCTTTTTTGAAAATTTCTTCTTAATAGGAAATAGACATTCCCATTAAGTCAGAATCAAAAAACAAAAATTTAGAACAAAAATTTAGAACAAAAATTTTCAAATTATTTATTAATTACACATATCTAAAATAAAAAGATTTTTGTTCCCACTTTATTCATTCTCTAATGACATCTAAATGTGAGAATGGAAATGTGTATTTCGTTCTTTCACTCATTCCATTCCATTCATTGCTTTACTTGATCCAATTCCCAAGTGCCAAACAAAGCATTAGAGCATGTTCAGGTTGGGTTAATGAGAGGAAGGGGAAGGTAGCGTACTCATTAACCTTGTTTAAAAACTAATTTATGATAGATAATGAGGAAAATATATGATTTTGTTACCACCCCCTAAAAAAAAACCAACCAAATTGGTATGTAACAAGGGGAAGTTAATATAATTATGCATAAAGACAATTTACCCTTCTATAAAAAAAAGAGTATTACATATTTATGTTTATTTATATAACTGCACATATATTCTCATTCGTTCATTCACTTTATTAAACTTCCTACATGATGAAATAAGTTCTCATCAATTCTTCTTACTAAATTCCCAAACAAGTTTTTTATATTATCTTAAATTCTCTTAACTTATCACATGTTCACTTAACTTCTCTTCGCTAGGGGCAAATCCAAACAGGCCCTTAGGGCGATTTGGTGTATACCCATAAAATCTTTCATGATTGCATATTTACCTGCTAAATCTCAATAACTCTCAATATACTAAAATCTTCCATAATTGCAGCTTCCCCTGCCAAATCTTCATAATTGCCAATGTACCCCTCAAATATTCAATTTCTAGCTATTATACCCTCCAATGCAACAATATTTGCTAAACTGATGGCATATGCGCTATTTGACCAAAATAACCTCCTTTTCTTTCCAACAACCATAAGATCTTAGTCTGTCTCTTTTTTCTAATTGAAGATTTGGGGGTATATTAGCAATTATGAAGATTTAGGGGTTAAATATGCAATTATGAAAGATTTGGGGCTATTTTGGCAATTACGGAGATTTAGGTGGTTTATTGTCAATTATGAAGACTTGGAGGATAAATATACAATTATAGAATTTTTAGTGGTATATAGTAAAATAACCCTTTCTTTAATATTTGTTTATTTATTTGGTGGCTCACAGTAGTATTTTATTGGTTATATGTTTTGGTATAGGTTGATCAATATTTGTGATAGCCATTTGTAGACAATCTTATATTTATTTTCAAAAAAGAAAAGTACACAATGATTTTGGTAAATATGTATTTGGTTTAATAAATACCTATTCATGAGCTAATTGCACATAGATCATCTATAATATTGTCAAATTGAGCTTGCTAACCCTTTAGTTTTATTGTTGCAAACTCCCTAAAAGCGTCCTATTGTTTCATATAGACCCTTTGAGTGAAAATCTATTGTTGCAAATAGACACATAAAAAGGATTTTACCCGCAACAATAGAGTACATGGATAATAAGTTCAACTTGGTGAGAGCATAAGGGCTTTATCCGCAATTGATCCTATTTGTACGTGCAAATGTTATTAGTTAACATATTGTTTGTATTTCAGCATATATATGTATGTATATTTTTTTTTCTAAGAATTTTCATGCAAAAGATGTTTCATAAATAGACATATCTTGTTTGCTAAGGTTGTGTTTGGCAATTTTGCTGAACCAGACCACATCTGAATTTTTCTTGAGTCATGTCACGAGAGGGTAGACTAATTCCTGACATCCTTTCAGTGTCAGAAAGGAAATTTAAAATGATAATAGGCATGCCATATTGTCCTGCTACTTGGTTGCATTCTTTTCTTCCTGTTTGGTTATTTTCTAAAAACCAAGAAATAGAAATGAAAACCAAGAAAACTCAAAAAATACAATTTCATCCATTTCCATCACTAAAACCCACACACAATATCTAATAAAATATTATTTTTATCCAACAACTCATCCATCACATCTAATAAAATATTATTTTCATCCAACAACTAATCCACCATATCCACCACATCTAATAAAATATTATTTTCATTCAACAACTCATCCACCACATCTAATAAAATATTATTTTCATCCACAATATCACTCAACTCATCTCATCTCATCATTTCAAATAACTCACATCATCCAATAAGATGGTGACAACTCATCTCATCTCATTAACATTTTATTTCCACCCATTTCCTCCCAAAAAGTTAGAAAAACAATTTCCTTAAGTGTGGGTCACATCATCCAATAATATAATGACAACTCATCTCATCTCATCTATTTTCTTATTTTTAAGAATGAACCAAACAAAAGAAAACAACCTATTACAAGAAATAGGTTTCTTATAATTCATTTCCTTATTTTTTTCGCCAACCAAACAACATCAAAACAAGTTTTCTTAAAAAATCTCTCACATCATCCTATAATAAGGTGACAACTCATCTCATCTCATCTCCATTTCTTTGATTTTCTTCTTTTTTTTAGCAAACCAAACACTCCAAAAACAATTCTTCTTAGAAATAGTTTTCTATTTCTTTGATTTCCCATTTTTTTGGGCAAACAAACAGACCTTAGAAAAAATCTTATGTAGATATTTCCAGTGATGATATTTGTTTGCAATTAAACAGCTTTATGTTTAATCACCAATAAATTCAAAAATTATTTTAAGATTTATATATGTATCTATTCATAACATACGCGTTTAGCAAACAGAGCATGTGTATTCTTTTCACCTTTTGGAACTTACCATTTGTAAGCTTCTGCTAGATGTTTGGCTTGCATGAACCTGAAAATACACTGCGTGAACTTGGAAATAGAGTGTATACATATATATTGAGCCGGGATGAATGAGAAAACTTTTGACCATCAATCTCCCAAATTAGCCTAATTATTACACCGAAAAATTATCTCCATATTCTTTCATCCTTATTCATTGAATGAGAAATTTTACATTAACTAATTCATCCTAATCTTAAGGTAAGAATTCAAGAAAAAGGGTTTGTTGTTGTTTATTTATTAATTATTATTACTTTTGGATAGAAACTATTAAAAATTAATGTGAACTTCATAATTTTAATGAGACAGCTACTAGCCATATAACAAGTTCATTTGAGCAAAAGATAACAAGTTCATGCTCTTTTAGTGCTCCTTTGAACTAAGAACCTCCAAGCACAAGTTCTTTGCATATTTATCATGACATGTCAAATTTCAGAAAGCTCAAAAATAATTGTTGAAATCAAATAATCTTCTAAAATTATTTTTTAAAAAATCCACTCTCACTCTGTCTAATGATGCATTTTCTAGTACTAGGTTTTATGCACGTACAATGCATGTAGTTAAATATCATGATTAATTATTTTTGATTGATTTACTTAGTAAATATTATTCCTTTGTTCCACTTTAATGGCTTTTGCTCACTTATGTCTCTAAACTTTAGTACTATAAGTATTTAGTTTCTTTGATTTTTGTTAAAATGTTCTACATGCAATTTAGATTTTTATATTGATAATTGAATTAACAGGTAACAAATATAACCCGAAGCCAATTTTAATTATTATGTTATTTGGACTGACATGAAACCAAGCTTGACCTGAGATAATATAGCGTTGAAAAAGTGAAAAACACTTGAAAAATAGTGTTATAAAAGAAAGGCTAATAATTAAGGCTAATAAGCCAAAGTGATTGCTTATTGGTCTGAAAAAATGACACAAAAGAGAACATGGAATTTGTTCATAATCCTTGATAGACTTCATAAAAAATCATAAACTAGGATTAATACTAACTCTAGTATACTTTTGTAAGATGAAAGCATTCACGTAAACATATAAAAGTACTAAAAAGTTCATGAAAATCTTTTCTGAAGATTTCTAATTTTTCTCAAAAAATTAAACTATTCTGTAAAATATTTAGAAAACAGTGTTTTTATTACTTATGTTTCATTTTTTTGTTGAGCTGAGATTAATCCTTATCCACCTTTATATTTTTCTTAAACAATTCCATAAATTTTATGTGTTTCTAATTTATTATTTAAATAAGGTTAATATTAACTTCATTTTTCTATGTAATGAGTTATTTTTCTGTGCATCCAATAAAAGTCTCTGTTGTGCATCAAATAATGTTCACTTTTGCTCATTTTCTAAGAGGATTTGAACTAAATATTTGTATTTTTTATTAATAATTTGCCATAGATTATAATATTAATATTTGATTTTGACATGTTTATTTCATGAAGCAATGAAATTACTTAATCTTTGTACTATGTCATTGGCGATTCTGCAACATTTATCATTTGGACGCTTATTTTTAATATCTCTAACCACCTTCTTATTACAGCTTTTGCGAGCATAGAACCGCGACTCATCTCGATTGTAAATGGTAGTTATTTATGCCTAAAAGGTGTGATAGCATGTCTCCATATTGGTAAACTATTATTAGATTTAATTGTGCAAATTTAAAAGTAGGTCTTTTATGATTATATGCCTTTCAAATCTTTGATGGTTACATTGACAGTAATTTTAATTTATGATGCATTTGTAAAGAGTTTTGATGGAGATGTTATTATCTTGGTAGCTTGTTCCGAATGAGCCCTACATAATAGTGTAAAAATATAATATTTTTTATTTATTTATTATATAGATGTTTGCTTGGTTTACTTACTATTCTCTTATTTTTTTAGTAAATTGTATTTTTGGTTTGAGATAGATATAAGGTAAATTTTATGTCAAATTGCCTTTAATAAGAATTTTACTAATGTGTTACCTTCATATTGAGAAATCTTACAATCTAAGAGTGTTATTACTTATTTATCTTTGATCATGTCTTCAAGAATTGATCCTTTATTGGCAGTTATATCCCTAAATAAAGTTACATGCAGAATTATGCCACTGTATGAGAAAAATAAAAAGGTCAACTTTAATTTTTTTCCCTTATATTATTATTATAAGTATCATATGTATATCTTTTATCTATTATAGTGATTTATCTCCTCTTATTTGGCTTGTTATATATCACAACATAGCTGACCTTCAGTTTAGTTTCTATTGCAACATTATTTATATGTAATTTTATAATAAGTTTATGATTTCTTTAGTATTTGAAGAATAGAATATGAAATAAATACTTACCAAATTATTTTGCATATTCCATGGAGAATTCTTCTTTGATTGAGATAAAGTTGTTCAATATGTTATTAAATAGGAACTCAATCGGTACTTATTTGATAGATTTTCCTTTTATCAATGTCAATTCAAGTGATTCATGAATATATCCAATTTTTGGTATTTATTTCTTTCACTTCTATATTTTAAGTTGAAACAACTTAATTCTTTTGAATGATATCTTTGAACTTTATGATAGTTTTTCTATACATAATTCCTTATATTTTTTATCCTATAAATATTATTAACATCAAAGATTAGTATCTATAAATTATAATCAATTAATTATAAGCCATTATGTTATAGTCTTTTATCAGTTTTATGTGTCTTCTATCAATTAATATTACTTATGTATTTTTGTTGTATCAACTTATTAGTAAAATTATACGTTGTTATTTTAATTTGCATAGTGATGTTAATTTTTAATCTATGATATCTTTTTAAATTTTATTCCCTAATTAGATATTTTTCATCTATTGTTATTATTATTTTTACAGTATCATCTTAGACTACTTTTACATACTAAAAAGGGATGATAAACGTTAAATTGAAAGATAAATTTATATATATTAATGAAAGAGTATCAAACAATTACTCTATTTAGGCAAAGTTTTGAACTTTCAGTCATTTTTTTGTAAATTTAAAAAATTGAAGGTATGGTTTATAATTTTTAGTACTTTGAAAGTGCTTTTTAAAAATTTTAAAATTTTAATTGAGTGATGATAATTTTTATATTTCATATGTTGGTGGTAAGTTTTCAAATGTTAGGATATTGTTTGCTACTCATAAACTTTCAGATTTTTTTTGTAATTATTGAAACTTTGGGTTGTTTTTACAAAATTTAAAATTTGAACAATTTGCTGATAATTTTTAGATTTAATATTATAGGTTTTAAGTTTTTAAAATTGTAGGGCTTTTTGCGATTTTTAACTTTTGCAAGAGTTTTTACAATTTCTATAATTTTAAGGTTATTTTTTGTAAATTTTAAATTTCTAAGTGGTTGATGGTAATCCATTGAATTCATCTATGATGTTTGTAAGTTTTTAAATTTCAAAATTTAGGGTGTTTTTTATTATTTAATTTTTTTATAATACTTTATGTATTATGCGTGTTAGTTCTTTACCTTAACGAAATACTACTATAAAGCTATTTCATATATTTTATTAATCTTTTCTTTAAATTGTTGAACTATAAGTCATGCACATGGGATTATGACAAGATATAATATTATGATCAGGATAGATTAAGGCTTAATAAAATATTTAAAGTAGTAAAGAGTAATATTGACCATGAAAAGTTTTTCCTGAACTCGTGCTTTTAAAGAGTGTATGATTTTTGTCAAAAGATGTCTTTTTCTTTCTCTGGGATTAAAAATTAATAGTTAAGATTAGCTTCTATTTTTATTTAAATGTAGTAATGATATTTTTATTTTCTCCCACACTTTTCTTATTTTCTATCATTATTTTTTGCTGCAATCCTTGTATTAAATTTCTATTTCAGTTATTACTAAAGTTAGCAAACATGGAAAACATCTCTCGAAAGTATATTTGAATAAAAAATAATTTTTAGTTACCCTCTTTAATTCCATCCTCATGATTTATTATTTAAAAATAGATGTTAATACAATGTAATAGCAGAGAAATTTCAGACTAAACAATTTTATTTTATTTAAAATATAAGTGTGTAGTTGTCATTTTAAATGTTTTATGATAGCAAAGAATGTATTTGTCATTTTCTTCTAAAGGTCAAAATTTTCCTATGGCTTCTGTCTAAAGGCAAGTGATAATCACATTTTATTACATTCATATGCCCTCATTATCTATTTCATTTAAATAAAAATATTACTAATAAATGTGTTTTACCTTAAATTGTAGGTTAATGAAGGATTAATGAATAAAAGCCTAAAAGTATTAAATTATCTGATATTCTACTATTTATTGAAGCCCAAATATAAAAACAAAAGATAGCCCAATAAAGCTCAATGATCCATAAAGAAATCGGGTCAAGAAATCACAAGAAAATCAAATCTGTTGGAAATTAATCGATCAGCCAACTGATTGATCATCCGATTGGTTCACAACAGAAACTGTTTTATGGATGAGATTTAATGCTTGGTCTGCAAGTAATATCTAAGGGTTTTCATTCATTGCTATAGGCTATAAATAGGGGTAGATGGTGAGGGATTTGAGTGTGAAATTTTTTATAATAACTCTATTTAGAAATGAGGGTTACTCTTAATTGAGAAGACCTTTCAAAATTATAACTTTGTTGCAATTAATAAAAAAAATTCATCTTTTCATATTTTTCTTTTCTTCTCTTTGTTTGATGATAAAGATGAAAATGAAGATGAAGATGAATGTTTGATTTTAAGAGGCTAGAACCCTCTTGTAATGTAAATTTTTTCTTTTAACTTTTATTTTCTTGTAACATTTTTTTTCTTATTTTAGATATTCAAAGGGCTATAACCTTCTTGTTTTAGATTATTCTAATGTCTTGTAGTGTAGATTTACTTTGTCTATATTTTTCTTTCTTTCTTTCTTTCTATGTCAATGCTTGTAATAACTTTATTTCAATGATTGTAATAGCTTTATTTTTGGGATTCTAGAGCATTCAGCTCTACTTTTTGTATCTTTCGGATAGCCTTGTTATACGCACTTCTTATTTTCATTTGTTTGGGTTGATGTTTTTAATTTGTTAGAAGGGGTGACAGCCAGGGTCCTCTCCTCCTTCCCATTTATCAATAATCAACTTCAACAAATGTCAATAGTTATTGTATATAATGCAGGCCACTATAATATATCTTTTAAATAGGGCATCTCGCCCTATTTTTACTTTGAAAATAAATATAGCAAAGAAGGTAAAAGGACATCTTTGATAAACTAATAATAGGAGCTTTTATGATTATATTGATTACCTTCAAGGGACAATTCTGAAATTTACCTTATAATACGTACAATTTAAATAGACTATTGTTATGAATACAGTTGACATACAGATAAGCATAGAAATCGAACTCAGGATTTGATCTTTTTTTATTGATCAATGAAAAGATTTTATTTCATTCACCAATATCAGCTTTTAAGAGTACATCACTAACACAGGGACAGAGAATCGAGTTACACAAAATACCAAATGCCAAGAAAAATGAAAAAGATTATAGATTCTCAAGCTAATGTTTGCTGCTATCATCAAAGTAGCTGTTAAGTATAATAGTATAGACGCCATTTTTAATCACATGAATAAGAGCATCCTTTCCTCTAAATTTTTGCTTGAAGATCCTCACATGAATAACAACAATCCCAAAATCATTCTCTTAAGCCACTGTCTAAAACGTCTCCCTTCCAATCTATTGGAGAACCAAGCAACAAGTATGGATTACAGTCAAAGAATGGGTTAATTTTGGTGATATTTATCATATTATATTTTTAAGAAATTTTAGTTGCTTGATTTCATATATGATCCATTTCTAATCGAAAATTCGATTGCAAAATTGGATTAGTTTTAGGGAAAATTGCTTCCAGCCCCCAAAACAACACAGAACGTGCTCTGCCCCCCCAAGACCTTTTCAACGTGCCTTTTAACCCCAAAACCCGCCCCGATTTTCTTCCAGCCCCAAAAACGAATCCCCAGGGCCAACCTTCCGTTCTAAACACCGGTCGAGAATGCCCAAAATCACGCCTCGGCAGCCATGTTTTCGTGCGCCGCTCGTCATGACGAAACCCATCGTTTTCGACCTGTAGGCACTTAAATGGTGATATAGAATGACTTTTTGCGGGTGGGGGGAGAAAAATTCCCATTTCGCCTCCAAAATTATCATCAGATATTATCACCCAGCTATATCGCGCCTTTCAAGGCTAAGTTGTTCCTTCCACTTAATTATCCCATAAAAGCCCTCTCGATTCTTTCAACCACTCCCTGAATAAAATGGCGGATGGATCTCTCTTCTATGGCGTAGTAAGCGAAGGCAAAAGCAACAAAGTGGTGACGGTGTATTCGTCGTTATCAAAGAGAATACAGAAATAATCCAGCGTTGTAAATATGAGTGGCGGAAAGGCTGATAAATACCAATGCCACTCTTCACTCGAAGCTTCATATGCGAAAGGGAAAGAAATTCAGAGCAATTTCAATTGAGCAATGACGAACGACCCTTAAATTTGATGTTCGACGTATTTCGGCGGTAATGGATTTACAGACAGAT
>NC_033800.1:28745746-28752102 GCF_001876935.1 Asparagus officinalis
ATATACATTGTTGTATTTCATACTTGCTAGGATAACTTGTTAATATATTTTAATTGGCATTTAATCAGAATAGATTAGCCTAAGACCCTAATCACCCCCCTCTAGGGTCTAACAATTGGTATCAGAGCTTGGTGCTCTTTGATTTAAGGACTAATCTCTTTGAGTTAAAGATCCAAGTTATCTTATTTGTGCTAATCTAGTTATGATTATATTTGTCTTGCTTGCATATTTTCACATATATATCATGAATATGAATATATTTCGTTTAGGCTATGAATCAAATATTGCTCCTAAATTCATCAATTTTTCCTATGCACAATGGGCTTCTAGATTTAAACTATTTGTTGAATCTAGAAATATCGATTTATGGGAAGTTATTGATTGTGCTTATATTGTGCCCACTTTGGAGATATCCAAGTGGAGCAATCTTGATAAGAAAATGTTTTCAATGAACAAGCGTTTGTTAGAATTTTTGCTTAATGCTTTTGACTCATGTTTTTCTAACAAATTTGTTCATTTTGATAGTGCTTACAAACTTTGGAAATTTATTGAAGCACATCAAGGGGACTTGGAGGCAATCCGACAAGCTTTGGAGGATTCTTCTTCAAGTTCATGTGGAGCATCATGCACACGGCCACAAGAGGATAACTCTTGCGTAGTAAGCGATTCCGATTCTGATAATGATTTATCTATTGATGAACTCGCTTGTGCATATAAAAGATTATCTCATGCCTATACTAAATTGCAAAATAATTTTATTGATCTTAAAAGCAAGCATGTAGATTTGATATCCGATCATGAGTCGCTAGCTTCTAAACTTGATATTGTTGTTAAAGAGAATGCTATTTTAAAAGAAAACAATGAGTTATTAAGTTTGGAAAATAATAACATGTCCTCATCTATTGCTAGCTTAACTCATGCTAATAATAATGCCATGATAGAAGTAGAAACTATTAGAAATAAGTTTAATTCTTTTAGAAATGATCATGTTTCATCTACTTCTATTTCCAATGCTTGTATGCCTAAAAATGAGTTGGATCATGTTAAAGAACGCATATCATCTTTAGATTCAACCCTTAAAACATGCATTGTAGATAATAAGAAACTTATGGACTTGGGTGCAAAGTCTAGTACTACAACTTCTAAACCCGTACACTTTGCACACTTGTATAGCAAAGCTTATAAATGTTCTATTTGCGGTCGTAAAGGCCATTTAGCTAAGTTTTGCTATGATGCACAAAAACATAAGAATATTAATTCTTCTTGTGCATCTCATAAGGCTTCTTCTTCATCACATGTACACACACATGCACCCATTGTTCATCATAAGCATGCTAATGTGTATCATTGTGATTTTTGTGGTAGAGTTGGTCACTTAGCCAAGTTTTGTTTTGATTTGCGAAAAGTTTCTAAATCGCAAAATATTTCAAGTAGACCAACATTATTTCAAAATGTTTCTCATTTGCAAAATAATCTTAAAAGACCATCTTTATTTGCAAATGTTCCTCGTGCACATCCACATGGTCAACATAACCAAATGCATCCTCTTCATTGCACTTATTGCAATCGAATGGGTCATTTGCATAATTATTGCTATGACCGGACCCGTGCACTAAATGCGCCCAAATGGGTTCATAACCCTAGGGCTTTGAGCTTGAATGATAGGGGTCATGTCCCTAAATCGTTTGGTACCAAGAGTTCTTGGGTACCAAAAGAAATTTGATTTTAAACAAAGAATTTTAGTATTTTTATTTTTCTTTGTCTTGGTTTTGAAAATTATGTTTTAAGATCTTTTGGTTATGAAAACAAATTTTCTTTTATCAAATCTTTTGTTTTCATGATTATTAGTTTTGATTTTGATGAGAGATTTGTATTTATATAACCCTCCGGGTTTATTGGGTGTTTATTCCCAAATCATGTTTACCGGATACTAGAATGATTATATAGGTTGGAACAAGCTTAAGAGTTTGATATATTGTTGCCTCTCTTGAAATTCTTTTGTTAAAGATTTTGTTTTGATTTGTTGCTTTGAATTCATTATATTTCACTTATATGATGATATTTATATGTTTGTGCTCATGGATCATCTATTCGTACCTTATAATGTATTCTATGAGTGGTTTGATCAAGTTATGTAAAGAAAATTTTTCTTTATTGATCAAACATTGTTTTTGAATATAAACTTTGATTTATGATTTCTTTTGATGGATTTGTTTTCACTTGAAAACTTTTTGCATGTTTCTCATGTTCCTCTTCTTTTGATTTCATAAATCTATTCTTTTATATGGTTTCTACATTTTTTGTGCTAATGAGACACTTCTTTCACATTGATATATTCATATGTGTTCTCATTGTCTTTAAGTATGTGAGTTGTGTTTAGCATATTTTCCATCTATGCTTGCTCACATATGTTTGCCATGATCTTCATTGCATATTTTCTATATGGCTTTTTGATAGGGGGAGCAATCCCTATATATTTTTTTATATACTCACCTATGCTTATTGATAGGGGGAGCTTTCGCTCTCTTAATTCTTTTGTCCCCTTTTTGATGTTGTCAAAGGGGGAGAAATATTGTGAGTATATCTATCTTGTTTGTTAATATGCATGTGAATTATAATTTATATATTCCTTTGTATTCATGCATATATCCTTTTTTTTTGTAAATTGTTTGTCATCATCAAAAAGGGGGAGATTGTTGGCCTTCTTATTTTGATGATGTTTAACAAACAATTTACCACTAATATTGTTTGTCTAGTATTTGTGTTTTCCTATGTATTGTAGACAAACAACGTAGTTGGAGGATGGATGGAATAGAGCTTCAACGATCATATCCAAAGGAGGTTGGCGGAATGTCGGTGAAGCCTTGCTATTCAAAGTTCAAGATCCAAGTTCAAGCTTCATCCGCGAGATTACCAAGTAGAGCTTATTGAAGACCAATCAAGCTTGGGTAATTTAGTTTAGGAATTTATATTATGTGTGTTAGTACTTTAAGCTCAATCATATACACACATACACGTTTTGGTTTTTGTATATATATAGTTATATATATACATATATGTTTTGGTTTGATAGTTTTCAAGTTTTACTATGAAACAAATGAATAGAATTGGAAAATACTATTTTGTTTCATGTTTATATGCCTATATATGATTTCACCTTTAACAAGCTTATATTTAATGAAATCATATTTAGTGTTTTGAATATATTGCATAGAATATGCAAATTTATGAAAATATTGTATTTCTAGATTATAGACTTCATAACAACATGTTATATCTTTTATCAAGTCTATACAATCATTTCATAAGGTTTCAAAATGTTGTTTAAGTCAAAATATCAAAATATCAATTTTCAGGTTTTCATGTTTTGGACTATTTTGTAAAATGATGATATTTTTCATTTGGGAAGTCCTTTTTCGAAACCAGTCATTGTAGCATGTTTATTATCATGTCTACAATCATTCCCCAAAGTTTTACATTTTTTGGAATTTATTTGATATTTTTAAACAGCGTTTTAAAACCAGATATACAGTTTTTTGAGTATCAGTATTCGGTCGACCGCACCGGTCGACCGAACCTGAGGTCAAAAGTTCACTGGGCGACAGAAAGCCTGTCGGTCGACCGGTCCGGTCGACCGATGAAAATTTTCGGTCGACCGACGAATTTTCCGGTCGACCGACGAGTATTCTCTCAGCTTCCAACGGCTAGTTTTTTGACCGTTGCCTTGGGGCTGTTTTGTCTTTTGCTCTGGTTTGTTGGCTGAGTTGTGAGAGGGTATAAATACCCCATTGTCTTCAACTCTCAAGCTAACCAAGAAATGTTTTAAAAGAAAAGAAAAGTTTAAGCAAGGGTTTAGGGTTTTACTGTTTGTTTTGAGTTTGGGTTTCTGTTTACAAAGGAGGAAGTTTTCACTGCAGATTGAGGGATTCATTCTCAATCCCCTTCATCCTCTTCTTGTGTTCTTAGAGAAGTTTTCTAACTCTTTTCTCTAGCAATTTCATTATTGATTTTCATATTCTTATTATTGCTAGTTTGTTAATTGAGTTAGATTTTATTTTACTCATTGTTACACACACCCACATTGAGCTTTTAGTATTTACATACATAGTATAGTTGGGTGGTGAGAGATTGTAACTTTGAGTTGTGCTTTCATTGTGTTCTCATCTATTGTAGAGAACAAATTTATATTTGTTACATTGTGAGATTGTTAGGTTTTCGGTGAGCTAGAAACCGAGTGTGGGGTGAAAGTTTTCGGTGAACTAGGAAACCGATTGTGAGGAGTGACGTTGATCGGTGAGCGTTGAAAACCGATACTGTGAGGTGTAAACGTTGTTCGGGTGAACGTAGAAAACCCGGTTGTGATAGTGGAATTCTCCCCGGGAGTGGGGAGCGGAGACGTAGGACGGAAGGTCCGAACTCCGTGATCATATTGCTTGTTTGAGTGTGCTTTGGCGTTCATTCATATTTATGTTCATATCCTATATCGCCATTGTGCATTGCTCATTTCTATATCATCCACTATCCTGTTTAGATTGTTTACCCTTGTGTTGTTTATATATCATTGCATATATCTCATAGTATATCTCTTTGCTAGGATATATCCCTTGTTCATATTGTTTATCCTAGCTCACATATCTTGTTGTATTTTATACTTGCTAGGATAACGTATTAATTAGTTTTTAATTGGCATTTAATCGGATTAGATTAGCATAAGACCCTAATCACCCCCCCTCTAGGGTCTAACAATTGGTATCAGAGCTTGGTGCTCTTTGATTTAAGGTCTAATCGCCTTGAGTTAAAGATCCAAGTTAGCTTATTGTGCTAATCTAATTTTGAGCTTTATTTGTATCTTGCTTGCCTTTTATATTATGGATATGCATGGTTTAGGTTATGCCATCAATATTGCTCCTAGATTAGATAATTTCCCCTATGCCCAATGGTGTGTTAGATTTAAACTATTTGTTAGATCTAAACATTTTGATTTATGGGAAATTATAGATGATGCTTATATTATGCCCACTATGGAGAAATCCAAGTGGAATAAAAATGATCATCGCATGTTTACTATGAACAACATTTTGTTAGAATATTTGTTAAATGCTTTTAACTCATCTATGTCTAACAAGTTTGTTCATTTTGATAGTGCTTACACCTTATGGATATTTATAGAAGCACATCAAGGAGACTTGGAGGCGATCCGACAAGCTTTGGAGGATCCCGCTTCAAGTTCATGTGGAGCATCATGCACACGGCCACTAGGCGATAGCCCTAGTGAGGTTTGCGAGTTCAAATCTATTAATGATTTACCTAATGATGAACTTGCTTGTGCTAGTGAAAAATTATTACATGCCTTTAACAAATTGCAAAATGATTTCATTAATTTACAAAGCAAGCATGAAATTTTGAAATCCGATCATGAGTTGTTAGCATCTAAGTTTGAAACTATTTCTAATGAAAATGTGATCCTTAAAGAAAACAATGAAAAATTAAAATTGGATCATGTTTCTTTAACTTCAAACGTTGCTAGTTTAACTCATGAAAGAGATAATGCCATGTTAGAAGTAAAGAACATACAAAATAACACTGCTTCTTTTATAAATGACTACTTATGTTCTACTTCTAAAAGTGCATATGTGCCTAAAAATGAAGACTTGAATCTTATGAAAAATTGCATTTCATCTTTAGATTCAACTTTGAAAATATGCATTGATAACCATAAGAAACTTATGGACAAGTGTGCTAAATCTAGTGCTACAAAATCACCCACACACTATGCACACTTGTATAGCAAAGTTTACAAGTGCTCCATTTGTGGTCGTAAAGGCCATTTAGCTAAATTTTGCTATGATGCACAAAAACATAAGAATATTAATCCTTCTTGTGCATCTCATCAAGTTTCTTCATCACATGTACACACACATGCACCCATTGCTCATCATAAGCATGCTCATGTGTATAGATGTGATCATTGTGGTAGATTTGGTCATTTGGCCAAATTTTGTTTTGATTTAAAGAGAGTTTCACATTTGCAAAATAATTTTAAAAGATCATCCATGTTTGCAAATGTTTCTAAAGTTTCCCGTGCACAACCGTTTGGTCAACATAAGCAAATGCTTCCTTTCCATTGTACTTATTGCAATCGGAAGGGTCATTTGAGTAATTTTTGTTATGACCGTGTTCGTGCACCATATATGCCTAAGAGGGTTCATAACCCTAAGGCTTTGAGCTTTATTGATAGGGGTCATGTCCCTAAACAATCCGGCACCAAGAATACTTGGGTGCCAAAATAATTTTTAAGCCAAGAATTTTAGTACTTTTATTTTTCTTTTTCTTGGTTTCGAAAAATGTATTTTAAA
>NC_033800.1:28756681-28764250 GCF_001876935.1 Asparagus officinalis
GTTGGTTATGTTGTTGGTTGGTGGGTGTTTTCGTCGTGGTGGTGGTGGTGGTGATGATGATGATGGAGGGGGAGGGGGTGGGGGGTAGGAGTTTGGTTGGTTCGTGGGTGGGGTTGGGGGATTGTTATTGTGGTGGTGGTGGTGTTATTATTGTTGTGTTGTGGTGCCGCATGCAGATGTATTGTCGTGATTGTTATGTGCGTGCTTGATGTTGGGTTTGGTCGTGGTGGGGGAGGGGGAAGTGTGGGGATTGGGTTGAGCTGGGTACTCGTGCGTGCGTGTGTGCGTGTTGGTGGAGATAGGTACAGGTGCGTGCGTGTGTGCGGGTGAGGTTAGAGTGTGTGCGTGCGTTGTTAAAAACATGTGCGTGCTTGCGTATAATACATAAATATATGCCATGATACTCTCTCTGAATCATATAACATGTAAGAATATGCCATGATACTCTATTATTGCTATACTTGCATGTTATGCCTTGTTGTTTTATAATTTGTTACTTTACTGTAAAATTCAGTTTTTGATGATGTACGTATTGCTCTATAACGTTTTTTTTATTTTTTTAGGCTGGGACTTCTCGACAAGGTGGAGTTGGTGATGAGGATGATGATGATCGGGACTGAGTTTATTTGTTTTAACATTAAAAACAATGGGTGTGCTGTATAAATAACATTATAAATGTTGGGATATTTATTATGTTTTTAGTGAAATAATTGTTATATATGCGTGAAATATGTGTTAATGCATGTGTTGTGTAATATATTGTACAGGTTATTGTTGTAAAATATATTGTACAGGAATTTCTATTTTTCAAAACAATTTTTAAAAAAGTTTCTGTCCATTTTTAGCGACGGAATTTCCGTCGCTAAAATAACTTTTAGCGACGGAAAACTGACACGGCAGATTAGCTTTCAGCGACGGAATTTCCGTCGCCAATATTTATTGGCGACGGAAAATCCGTTGCTAAAAGTTTTTTAGTGCACATCTGCGTGTCAGTTTTCCGTCGCTAAAAGAGCTTTTAGCGACGGAATATCCGTCGCTAAAAATAATCTGAATTTTTTTAAATTTTTTTGAAAATAAGAAATTCCTGTACAATATATTTCACAACAATAACCTGTACAATAAATTTACCCAACACAAGCTCATATAACACATATTTCACGTATATATAACAATTATTTCACTAAAAACATAATAAATATCCCAACATTAGAAATGTTTATACAGCACACCCATTGTTTTTAATGTTAAAACAAATAAACTCAGTCCCGATCATCATCATCCTCATCCTCATCACCAACTCCACCTTGTCGAGAAGTCCCAGCCTAAAAAAATAAATAAAACGTTATAGAGCAATACGTACATCATCAAAAACTGAATTTTACAGTAAAGTAACAAATTATAAAACAACAAGGCATAACATGCAAGTATAGCAATAATAGAGTATCATGGCATATTCTTACATGTTATATGATTCAGAGAGAGTATCATGGCATATATTTATGTATTATACGCAAGCACGCACATGTTTTTAACAACGCACGCACCCGTACCTATCTCCACCGACACGCACACACGCACGCACGAGTACCCAGCTCAACCCAATCCCCACACTTCCCCCTCCCCCACCACGACCAAACCCAACATCAAGCACGCACATAACGATCACGACAATACAACACATGCAACACCACAACACAATAATAACAACACCACCACCACCACAATAACAATCCCCAACCCCACCCACGAACCAACCAAACTCGAAGCTGTTGGCTCCCACTGTGGTCGCCAGTTTGTTTGCGTCGAAAATTAATGTATTCATTGTGGTATTCATTACAACTTCGGTCGTTACAATGAAAACAAAAAGATTGTCTTTTTATAAGACTTTTACACAATGAAAACAAAAGTTTACAACTCTCGTCAAAACAAACGCAGAGAGATCGTTTATCGGTCTTCTGCTTGCGTGGGATCTTTGCCTGTGCCGGGGTTTATCCGTGGACCGCCTTAGATCTGGATCCGGTTGATGGAAAATTCGGCAGAGCTTCGCCTTCGCCGAGGAAGTATTTGATTTGAAGCGCTGAGATCGACCAAGCGAAATCAGGGCTCTTCTCGAGATTAAGACCAAGCCTAATCTCAAGGGACGGGAACGGGCGTCGGATCTCTCGAACTCTCCTTCTTTATGCCGAAGAACTCGCCAAGATCTGTCAACCCTCGCTGAAATTCGTGCTCCTTTGACTCCACAATCCGGCAGCACCTCCTCGTCTTGATAATCAATCGCCCCCGCTGAAAGGAGGCCCTAGGTTTGTATTTATAGGGCTTCAGAAGCGGTTATTTGGATGATAACAAGTGATTTGGCTCTATCTTCAGTTAACAACAGCCTAACCACGTTTGGGGATGATATCAGGTCAGTTAGAAACCCCTGGAACCAACAAATCTCGAGAAAAAACCATCCAAAACCGAACCGGGACGAAACAGTGCGCGCAGGACAAGTCTGACCCGTGCTTGCGCGGGTCGGCGCGATCCGACCCGCGCGGGCGCGGGTCGGACTTGGCCGACCCGTGCCGGCGCGGGTCGGTTGATTCCGACCCGCGCCGGCGCGGGTCGGATCATTCCGACCCGCGCTTGCGCGGGTCGGATCATTCCGACCCGCACGGGCGCGGGTCGGTTTGGTCCGTCCTGCGCGGCGCGCTGAGTTTCGCTGATTTCTTGTGTTTTACGACTTTTCCGATCTTCCAGGACTTGTAGTTTCTCCCGTTTTACTCATCCGTCGTGTTGACTTGTATGCTCTACGCGAGTTGATTAATGTACGTTGATTGACGCCATCGTGAACTGATTGACGCGCGCACTGATTGACATGCACGAGCTGAATGATGCGTGCGTGTTAACTGACTGTTGGGCGCGTTTGTACGCTTTGAGTTGTTTAACGCGTGCGGTCCACTTGGCGTTTGCCATTGTGGTGGTTCGTTGTCGTATTATCAACAGTTTGCCGATTCGCTTCATGCGCTTGTCGGCGTTGGATAATCCTCTTTGATTTGGATAACGACGTTCATCACCTTCTCTTTGTCTTGAGCTGTGTGCGGGCACCCATAGGCATTTTTAGATGCCTACAGATACCCCCTCCAAAGTATTTCAGACTCTTTCTTTTATAGAGGAGTCTGGAATGTTTTAGATAAGATAGGCCATCTCCTCTATTTCGTAGAGCGACCTTTAACTACCTCAATTCTTAACTTCTTCAGCCTTCAATCTATTCATTGTTTCGTCGAATAGGTGAAGTTCTTCCGGCGCTGCGTTTATCGTCTGACCGCTGTCGAAATCTTGAACTGAGATTGGTGTGTAAGTTTCTGAACTTAGCTCGTGCCATTGAGTTGACTTTGAACTAATCCTCTCCGTCGGGAATTCATATCTGATTGTAACTGAAATCCTTGGAGTCATCTTTTGCCTTATTTTGGCGAAATTGCTGATGCGTTGACCGGCATCGATCTTTACTGTAACGCGTTGACCGGCGTTAACACAGTTTATACTCGTACGTTTGCTGGAGTCTACACAGTTTAAGCTCTTAAGGCATTGGAGCGTAACGGTCCTGAACGTTGGGCTGCAGGACCAACTATTAAAGCTGATTCATCTGCACATGTGAATCTTATCCTGAAGTTTGTTGGATGTTCAAGTCATGAGACCAACTAATGAAGCTGATACGTCAATAACTTGCATTTATAGAATTTTTTGGCAAATTCTCAGCCATCAACGGGTTTGATAAGCCTTTACCGACTACCGTTTGAGTCGGGCTAGCATGCGGATTATTTAAGTCCGTTCCGCATGTAACGTTATGCTAAAAGAGTTAACTCTTTTAGTGCTACGATATTGAATACGTAGACTTCGTCTTTCTCCTGTGAAAAGACTAAACAGCGACGTGTATCAGACGTAGACTTTAAGGTTTTTGGCAAACCCTCAGCCTTCAACGGATTTGGCGTGCCTTTACCGATTACCGTTTGAATCGGGCTTGCATGCGGATTGTTTAAGTCCGTTCCGCACGTGACGTTGTGCTAAAGGAATGAACTCCCTTAGACTTGATGCTACGATATTGAATACGTAGACTTCGCCATTGTTACGGGAATAGGCTACCCGACAACGTGTGTTAGACGCTGACATATCCCTACTTAGGCTTTGGGATAAAAGTCCCCAGATTGGAATTCTGGTGTCTTCTTCAATCGGTGAAAGACTAAACCGGCAACGCGAGTTAGGCGTTGACTTATCGATGCGGGAGAGGAAGAATTTTATATCCTATCTCCCAAAGCTGAAGGGGAAGAATTTTATATTCTATCTCCAGTTGGAAAGGAAACTCGAGGTGGGATCTCCACCCCCAGAATCCGGAAAGGTGAAACTAGGAGTGGTGTCTCCATTCCGAGAATCGAAAAGATTGGGATAACCCTAACTGTCGGAAGGTTTGATTATCGAACTAAAGGTGAGTTTAAGGTGATCCTAACTGTAAGAAGGTTTGATCACTCAATTTGAAAGTGGACCTCTCGTTCATTGGAGGAATCAAGAGGGGATTTTGGATTTGGTCCTAACTATAGGAAGGTTTGACCAGGTAGATAGTGAGAGTGGGAGTACAAATCATGGTGGGGGTTTAACGTTTATCACCTTGTTCGTAATTATCGGGTTATCCCTAAGAAAATTACATATAGCATTTTTCTGGGAACTTCCCATTACATGAATCATCCACCCCCAGCTTCCTTCTTGGAACTGGGTCTGACTTTGTACTCCGTTACATGACCGGGTTATCCTTAAGAATATTAATGTAACATTCTCCAGGAACTTCCCATCATCGGTAGGAAACAATTTAGACTCATATACCTATTGGAGTATCAGGGAGCAGTTTAACCTCGTATACCGATTGGAGGATTAAGAAGCAGTTTATTCCCTTATACTTGTCGGAGTGTTGAGAAGCAGTTTATACTCGTGTACTCTTCGGAGTGTAGCCGTTCTCGTTTGGCTTATCCCAGCGTTATGACGCCGGCTTCAACCAAGGTTTGGATGCTATTCTTTAAAGTAAAGCAAGCCTTGGTAGGATGAATGATCCTCCTGTGGTACGCGCAGTACTTCGGATCTGCAGTATTGTCAGCTTCCTCCTGATTCATGATGGGTGACAGCTTGATCTTGTTGTTTTCTAGAAGGGACTCGAAGATGGCTGGAACGTCTTCGTCCTTGAAGGAGTACTCTTTTTGGAGTCTCGGATCCGAAATCTTTTGCTGCCTTCGGGGTTGTGGCGATGTCTGATTAACGTCTACAACCACTGCATGTGCCTTTCCTTTACCACGGGAGGCGAAATTTGAGTTCGGAAGATTCGTCATCGGTTGGCTCCTCTCGGCTTTCTTCCTTCGGAGGAAGCGTTCGGCCCGCTCTCCGCGCGTCTTCAACTCTTTCCAAGTGTTGGACGGTGCGACTCCCATAACTTCTAATATCTCAATAGATAGGTTGTTATGACATGTCTGGAGGATGAAGTCCTCCGTGATCGGATCTCGGCAGTTCATTGCTTTATTCCGAAAGCGCTTGACGAAGTCGTCGACTATCTCGTCATCTTCTTGTTTCTCATCGAAAAGTGTCCTGATGGATACCTCATCGTCGTCATCAAAGAAACTGCCAAGGAATGAGCTCTCCATATCGTCCCAGTTGTTAATACTTCCGGGCTTGAGACGGCGGTACCAATCGAAGGCAGGCCCGCGAAGGGTGCCAACGAATGACCGAACCATCAAAGGCTCGTTGCCAGAGATCACCCCCAAGTGGGACTTGAAATAAATCAGATGCTGAGTGGGGGAACCCTTTCCGTCGAATGGCGTGAAGTTGATCAGGTTGAACTTCGCCGGATACGGGATCGAATCCCATTCTCTTGGATAGGGACATGGAATGCCGGTCCTTTTCACCTCTCGAGCAGACATTAGAGCGTTGATTTTGCTCTCGAGATCTTTCATTTTCTCATCCTCACTCGTGTCGGGCCTCGGACGATTTGAAAGAGGAATAACACAGCCACCCCCAGCATTGTCATCTTCGGTGGAACCACCCCCAGCGTTGTTATCTTTAGTGGAGTCACCCCCAGTGTTTTGGTCAACGGGAGGGTTATCAGGATTGAGACGTTCATCTACATCTGAATCGCTACCTGCTTGGTAAGCAGTGTTGCGACGGCTGGATTCGCCAATTTGATTTGACAAAGCTCGGATTTGTTGGTCATGTTCTTCCCTCATCCGCCGCATAGCCATTTCCATTTCAATCTTGAATGCCTCTTTCTGTTTGGTTAGAGCATCCTCAAGAATTTTGGCGATCTGCTCGGTGTTGATCATGAACACTTCGCGAGATTGTCCCGGACTGGATACCGTATTATCAGAAGCGATTGCCGAGTTAGCGTCCGATGCTTCATCATCCGAGGATAACCCTCTCTGCATTCTCTGATAATCCCTTTGTCTAATAGTTCCTGATCGCAACCGGGTTAGACGGTGCGATACGAGAGGGTCAGAACTAGAAGGTCGAATCGACTTTCCCTTATCAGCCATGTTAATTGTGACTTTTGGAAGTTCATTATCATGAACAGTCGATCGCTTCTTACGGAGACGCTTTGGTTTGGACTTAGTCATTCCGTTGGAGATCCTCTCGGATACGGAGACCCTCTGCGGAGCGGTCTTGGGGCAACTGCACGCTGATAATACTGCCCTGATTAGTTCGGCGCACGGGTAGTGAGATTTGGTTTCTCGGGCATATCTCTTCTGAGACTCGTTCATACCCCCAGCCCGATAGTACAACTCATCGATCAGATGACCAGAGCAACCTATCGTGTGTTGACATGACTCCCCTGGTATAACGTTGTCATCGTCAGATGAATACGTTTCTTTCAAGGGAGTTGCCGCTTTATTAGCATTCTCAAGAGTCACGTGTTTAGAACTACGCTTTTGGGAGCGCAGGATCTCAACAGGCTCTTGGTTTTGGATAAACACCCCCAGGCGGGTAGAAATTGGAGTTTTCCCTTCATGAGAAGGCTTGAAATTGTTATAAGGGCGTGTGCGACCCCTAGCTCGACGAATCGCTCGGGGTTCAGTCACCGGACCCAAGCATTCTTCGATCAGAACTTTGCCTCGATCCTCGTGCAAAGGACCCAGGCGATCGACTATCCTCACCTTGAAATAGGACAAGTCCGCACTGTCCCGGTGCTCCCTCGGAGGTGCAGAACTCATAGGGATCGACGAAACAGGTGCAGAACATCTTCTGCCTTGACTCTGGCGCGGGTCAGATTTAAGTGACCGACGGGTTGGAGGGTCGGATTCAAGTGACCCGCGATTTGGAAAGTCGGATCCAAGTGACCCGCGAAGTGGAAGGTCGGATCCAAGTGACCTGCAAAGTGGAGGGTCGGATCTAAGTGACCTGCAAAGTGGAGGGTCGGATTGAAGTGACCTGCATTTGGAAGGTCGGATCCAAGTGACCTGCAAAGTGGAGGGTCGGATCCAAGTGACCTACAAATTGGCGGGTCGGATTGGAGTGACCTGCAAATCAGCGGGTCGGATTGGAGTGACCTGCAAATTGGCGGGT
>NC_033800.1:28764607-28807435 GCF_001876935.1 Asparagus officinalis
AAGTGACCCGCGATTCTCGATCTTTTCGGCCGCCGTTTTGGATTTTGGCCTCCAAGTTTGATGCAGTCTTGGTTGTTTCTTAGCTATGTCCTTCTTCTGCATCTTTTGTGCTTCTTGCACAATAATTCGCGTGCGCGCAAGCGCGCAGCGCTTTTGAATTCGCTCCTCTAGAGTTGAACGAATCTTTTTTATTTGGATCCATTCATTTGCTATTGGTTTGGAGGGGAGGACATCTGTCCGCTGTTGGGGTGCTTGGCGTTGCCTAATTTTCAGATCCGTCTCGTAACGGATCCCGTCAATTGATTCCAAAGCCCTAGCGAGTTGGCGCGCAAGGCGTTGGCGCTGTCTTTGGCGAGCTCTCTTCGATAAAATGGACGTGCTTTCTGTACTCAACTCCTTGATTGAGGAGGAGTTCAGATCTATAGATCCGGACTCATCGGAGACCGGAGGGGCATTGCAAGGTTCAGCTACCGTAGCAACGGGGGCGTTGATCTTCCTTCGCTTGCGAGAGGCGGAGGAACTGGAGGAGGAGGACGACAGATATTCCTCGAACTTCAGTTGGTCGAACTCGTATTCAACCACTTCTTCAACCGGGATGCAGATCCGAGGTTGCGACACGTCAGCCTTCGCAAAAAGGCTGTCGGCTCCTACTGTGGTCGCCAGTTTGTTTGCGTCGAAAATTAATGTATTCATTGCGGTATTCATTACAACTTCGATCGTTACAATGAAAACAAAAAAAAATTGTCTTTTTATAAGACTTTTACACAATGAAAACAAAAGTTTACAACTCTCGTCAAAACAAACGCAGAGAGATCGTTTATCGGTCTTCTGCTTGCGTGGGATCTTTGCCTGTGCCGGGGTTTATCCGTGGACCGCCTTAGATCTGGATCCGATTGATGAAAAATTCGGCAGAGCTTCGTCTTCACCGAGGAAGTATTTGATTTGAAGTGCTAAGATCAACCAAGCGAAATCAGTAGCTCTTCTCGAGATCAAGACCAAGCCTGATCTCAAGGAACGGAGGAAACGGGCTTCGGATCTCTCGAACTCTCCTTCTTTATGCCGAAGAACTCGCCAAGATCTGTCAACCCTCGCTGAAATTCGTGCTCCTAAAAACCGAACCGGGTCAAAACAGTGCGCGCAGGACAAGTCTGACCCGCGCTTGCGCGGGTCGGATGGAACCGACCCGCGCCGCCGCGGGTCGGTTGATTCCGACCCGCGCCGGCGCGGGTCGGATCATTCCGACCCGCGCTTGCGCGGGTCGGATCATTCCGACCCGCACGGGCGCGGGTCGGTTTGGTCCGTCCCGCGCGGCGCGCTGAGTTTCGCTAATTTCTTGTGTTTTTTTACGACTTTTCCGATCTTCCGGGACTTGTAGTTTCTCCCGTTTTACTCATCCGTCGTGTTGACTTGTATGCTCCACGCGAGTTGATTAATGTACGTTGATTAACGCCATCGTGAACTGACTAACGCGTGCACTGATTGACATGCACGAGCTGAATGATGCGTGCGTGTTAACTGACTGTTGGGCGCGTTTGTACGCTTTGAGTTGATTAACGCGTGCGGTCCACTTGGTGTTTGCCCTTGTGGTGGTTCGTTGTCGTGTCATCAACAGTTTGCCGATTCGCTTCATGCGCTTGTCGACGTCGGATGATCCTCTTTGCTTCGGATAACAACGTTCATCACCTTCTCTTTGTCTTGAGCTGTGTGCGGGCACCCATAGGCATTTTTAGACGCCTACAGTACTCATCTGATATCTTCTCATCAACATTCGCCAAGTCTGACAACAACTTAGTATAGTTATTCACATGAGCCGCTAGCGAGGTGCCTCTGGACATCTGAAATCTGAAGAGTCTTCGCAGCAAGTGCAACATGTTCTCAACACTCTTTATGAGATACTTGTTGTTGAGAATTTTCCACATCTTCATTGCAGACGTCACCCCAATCACATCATATTCCAGCTCCTGTTCCAAACAGGACCTGATCACCCCACAAGCGTTCCTATTCATTTTCTCCCATACCATCTCATCATATTTAGATGGCCTCTCGTGGACCATGATGGTCTCTTCCAAATTCTGAGCATTGAGCGCATCTTGTACGTCGCTCATCCACAAACCAAAGTTGATTTTGACGGCATACTTCACCACACTAATTTTAGTGTTCTGAAAACCAACTTGTATTGTACCCGCCATCGATTTGCTGCTTTCACCTTCTTCTCCCATTACGAACTAACTCCAAAATTATAGAGAAAGAATAAATTTGATAGAAATTAGGAACCACCCAACTGAACCCTAGATTGGGTTCTAAATAGATTTCCTAACCGCACGAGGAAAGCGAAATCTCCATCGGCAACTCCTAATGCTATCTCCACCGAAGCCGAGAACTCCAAGAACTAAGCTTCACACAAGAATCTTCCTCTACCAAAAAACCCTAGATCTGAAATCTGGGCTCTGATACCACTTGTTGCGCGTAGCGGAAATTTCGGCAGCACTTCGGCAGCACAACAAGAGAGTCAGATCGTAATAAGAATTCCTGTCTCACCAATGAGACAAGAATCTAAAGCGGATATCTCAACCAAGTGAGATATCGGCTCTTCCTCTCAACAGTTCTAGGACTGACCTGTCGAGGGATCCTAAAAGCTATTACAAATCACACAAAAACAGTACAACCAATTTTTACGTGGTTCGGCAAATTGCCTACGTCCACGGGGCAAGGAGGGGGGAGATCTACTATTAGAGGGGAGAATACAACTAGGGTTTACAATCACTCAATCTAAACCCTCACACAATATCTCAAACCCTCATACAAATATCTCTCAAAGGGATGCACAAAACCCTAAAAGAGACTACATAAAATCTCCTCAACTGCAGCCGCTATCTCCTCTCTGCCTTCGTACTTGCTCAGCCAAATTGAAGACAGCCGCAAATCAAGTCCTTGCTTCTGTTCCCAAAATCAAGTCCTTGCACTCGGTTCTGTACCGCAGCCGCAAAAAAAAATCAAAACCTCCCTTGCACAGAACCCTAGGAACAAGTTATGTTCCTATTTATAGCCTGATAGCTATTACCGAAAGCGGGTGGGCCTATTAACAAAATTCGTGGGCATTTGTTCACTTCCGTGGGCATCTGACACACTCACGTGGCCTTCCTTCATGGGGTGGGTCCCATGTCCTCACAAGAGTGACAAAATGGATTCACTTTCTTTTTCTTTTTTCCTCTCTGTCAAGTGCAATGTGATCGAAAAGTGACTACAAAAGAATATGCGCAAGAATATTTTAATTCTTCTCCCTTCTCTCAATTTTCTTTTGATAATTAAAAAAAATGTACAGTGAATAGGGAGGAGAATGAAAATATTTCTTTTACTCTCTAATTATTATTATTTTTATTTGTTTACTTTCTCCAGCTCACTTCCCTTGATAATCAAAATGATCACAAAGAAAATAAATGACATATCACTTGTCACCTCGACTTTCTATCTTTCAATTTAGGGAAAATTGCTTGTAGCAAGCAATTTGTAAAAAGTTAAGCACTCTCCACCCCCCAACTAAAGTCAAACCCATTTAAGCACTTTGACCTGATTATCTATACTAAAACACCCCCAGCCTAAGAAAGTATAAAGTACATGTACTGTATTTTAGATAAATGGCTAGTTTAACCTTTTGTGGATTGTCTTTTTTTTCCTTATTCATTGTATGGTGGCAGTCCAAGAAGTGACAATTAATGGGATAAAGAGAAGAGAGAATACTTGCATTAATGGCAATAAGAGAGATTTTTAGAGCGAAATAAAATTAGAATGAAACATAATAAGTTCCCTCCAAATAATGGGGTAACATTTTGTACTTGTCATAGGTTCTCTTTCTTATATTCTTCCTTCTTTAGATTCTACTCATAAGATTTTAACAATCAAAATGTTCTTTTCTTTTTCCTCTTAATTTCTCCAACAACCAAAATAGATGAACCTTTAATATGTGTGATTTCATGGAACACCAATGCAACCCTCATTAAAGTCAATCCTGCAATAACGATAGCTAGATTAAAGATGCACGATGTAGAGAATTTAAAACTACTGTATAAGGATATGTTAAGAAGTTATTCTCTCGAGAAGTTTCCTAATGTCTCTTTTGAGTTTTTAAATTGTGAAGATATTTTCAACATGCTAGATTATCATCGTATAATATGGTTAAATAAGATAACCATGACTGTTAATAATAGAGATGAAGGATCCAGAGATGCCATAAGGACAAAAACAAAGTTTAAGTAATTATTTAAAAGATTTCTTTTAGGTTCTATATAGACGTAACAATGGGAACTGTGATATTTATGTATTATATGTGCCCTGTAGAATTAGCACGTGATATTTCAATATTATTTGTTGACATATACAAGCTAAAAAATGCTTCATATATATATATATTATATATATATATAATTATATTTAACTTATATATATAATATATTATATATATATATATATATATATATATCATTTGTTATATTCAACTTGCAGTCTTCCAACTGTAAACTCATAGTCATCGAAGTATATCCAAGAATCAGAGAGGATCCCAAATGACAATCCTCAATCCTCAAGGAAACATGTATAGATGATGGATGACATAGTATGCGACTCGACAGGAATCACAATAATGTGGCACGAGGCAATTACTGGAGAAGGACAATAATTTTAAAGCACAAAAGAAATAGAATGGCTCTTATATACTACTCTACAGCTAAGAAGTTATCTTTTAAATATGTTAATAATGATCCAAAATGCATTCGTGTTAATTGCATGTTCAAGAAAGAAACAAATTGCCTATGGGCGCTTCATGCTTCATCATTGAGCCATGTGTCGACCTTTGCTATAAAAAATTTATTCCTCAACATACTTGTGGACAACATAACAATACAGTTGGTCGCTCTAGAGCATCGAGAAGGTGGATTGTGAGTATACTACAATCAATTATGAAGAGTCGTCCATATATCACCCTAACTGTCATTAGAAAGGAATTGTACTCTCAATATGCTTTAAAAGCTAATTATTCTAAATATTGGCGTGCTAAGGAGACAATAAAATACTAAATATTCAGTTGTGCAAAACATTCATATAATTTACTACTCTGATTAGTCCATTAATTTATTGATGTGTCCTTTAAAACTTATATGTGACCTATAGATCTTATATGTGACCTTTAGAACTTATATGTGATATATAGATCTAATATGTTACATTTAGATCTTATATGTGACTTGCAGACCTTATATGTGACCTTTAGAATTTATTCATCATTTAATAAGTTAATTGTCCTTTAAATCATCATTTAAAGGTACCAAATGAAGGTGATGGAAATAATTCTCAAAGGATGTAGACCATTGCTCTTTCTAGATGGAATAATTTTGAAAAATCGTTATAAAGGGATCTTACTAGGTGCGACTGCTTATGATGGTCATCAATGCATATTTCCACTCGCATTTTGTGTTTGTGGTCAAGAAAATAAAGAAAATTAGAGTTGCTTTATTCAAGGGTTGCGGTATATTTTGTACGATCGAACAGATGCATATAATCCAACCCATATTGTAGTCATCTTGTTAGACACTGACAAAGAAATAAAATAATCTTTGAAAATATATATCTTCAAATTCCTACCATTTCATATGTGTACTTCATAGTTAAGAATTACAAATTGAAGTTTAGAGCGATGTTTTTCGCCTCAAGTTCCGCTCAACGAATTTCAAAATTATTGGAGTTTACTATGTACAAGTATATGGGAAATTTTTTAAAGCTGTGTTACATGAGATTAGGATGATCGATCATAGAGCTTACTAAATAGCCTTCAGCTATGGTCTAAATAATTGGGCGAATTTTGTATTTTCTAGTATAAGATATGCCAAATTTTGTGACACTGTCGATTTAACTGTGATCATTAGACTTTACATGTGATACTTAGCTCTGCTTTGTGATACCTAGCACTCGTATATGACATATAGCTTTTATATGTGATTAACAGCTGTGTTATGTGATATTTAGAAGTTACTAGTGACTAAAGACGTTATTTATGATACCTAGCTGCTATCTGTGATGTTCAATCTTTTTATTGATACATTTAGTAGTTACTGTGATTTTCAGATATTATTTGTGATGTTATGGGTTATATGTGACCTATACTAGTTACATGTGATTGTTAGTTAGTATATGTGACTTTTGTCTATTAACTGTGATTTATACCTATTATACGTGACTTTATGCTGTTATATGTGAAGTTTGTCTGTTATATTAAGCTTTTATATGTGACCTTTGTGTGTTAACTGTGACATGTAGCAGTTATATGTGACTCATAACTATTATTTGTGATACTTAAGTTTTATTTGATGCATATAATGTTTATTTGATACAGATATGGTCATATCACTTCTAATGCTGCTGAATCTTTTAATAGTTGGATTCGTGTCACGAGAATACTTCATATTTTTTATATAATGGATCACATTCGTATGTGAATTATGGAAATGATGAATACTCACCATGAGATGACAACAAAATAGAATAACTATATATGTCCTTAAGCGGAAAAAAACCCGTAAGAAAATTATAAGAAGGAAAGTATTATTGAAATCTCACATTCGATAGCTGAAATCTTTGAGGTATCATCTCAAAAATCAGTAGAAAGTTTATTTGGAATAGAAAACATGCACATGTCGTACATGGGATGTGTTAGAATACCATGTAAAAATGCATGTGCTTCTATTAACTCTATGCATAGAGATATGTACCACTATTGCGATTTGTTCATGATGATTGAAGCTTTCAAAAAAGTTATGAACCAATTCTCTTTCCTATTCCAAATTATGATAAGCTAGAGGTCACTAACAAAAACAATTGACATACTTCCCCCAAAGACCACAAAGAGACGTGGAAGAAAAAAAATAGACGTATCAATAACCGATCTGAAAATAGACGTCTAGTTAAATGCTCAAGGAGTCACGCTGAAGAACATAACCGAGCCACGTACACTGAACCTATCCAAGAATATCGTTTCCTAGCAGAATTCAAACTCTTTTGCAACTATTGTCTATTATATGTTACTTTTATCATTTGGTTATGACATTTATGTATTAAATATTACATATTAGTTGTTCATGTGACTTATTAGTATTAACTATGATACTTGTAAGTTTTACACTTTCAAATTCTATATTCAATTAAAGAAAAGTTCATGGAGTAATCAAAAATACTTATTTTATCATTGTCACCACAAGTCTCAAAAAATACAAAAAAATAGTAATATCCAACATGGAGTCACGTTATACGTGTTGTCTAATACTTCCACTTAATCAACGATACATCATTACCCCAAAATACAAAAGATATTCTGAATCATCTGCATCTAACTTTAGTCCTACCTTCTTCAATTCTCGACATTCACATATAACTTGAGCAGCAAGTCCTATCCTTAAAATTTCAGACTCCATTTGACAAGCTTCAATATCCATCACCTCCTTTTCTCCTAGAATTGCTTTAATGTATAAATATGCGTGTATGCCACAATCATACCTAAAAAGAAAAGAGGTAAAGTAACAGTCATATACAACTAATAAAATTCACAAACAAGATTATGTATCATAGTTAACGCATAACTGACACAACAAATAAACAAGATATCACAGAAAATGATTATGTATCACGTTGAATATGTAAAAGTCACACTAAATACAAAAACGTCACAGATAATGTCTAGGCACCACAGTAAAGTTATAAGGCTCACAGAAAATGATAAACTATCACAAAAAACAAGATATCACAGAAAATGATTATGTATCACGTTGAATATGTAAAAGTCACACTAAATACAAAAACGTCACAGATAATGTCTAGGCATCATAGTAAAGTTATAAGGCTCACAGAAAATGATAAACTACCACAAACAATGAGTATATATCGTAACCAATGTATAAATGTCACATGAGACAAGCAAATGTCAACGATAATGATTATGCATCATAGATAAGGAATAAGTATCACAATAATTAATAAACTGGTAAGTATCAGCTGTTTGGAAAAACTTACGAGCCCTTTTGCTTTCGACAAGGAATGACTTAATACTTGAATGCTCTGAATGTCGATATCTGGTCGAATCCATTTACCATCCTATCTAAAAAATAGCTGGATTGTCATAACATCTCTAGCTCATGTCTCGTGGTCAGCGAAATTGTAATGTCTACAATTGAGCGGTCGACCGGTGCAGTCGACCGAAAACTGATATTACAGAAAGCTGGTTCTGAAAACTATTTTTCTGATTTTAAAATACTGTTTAAAAATATCAAATAAATTCTAAAAAATGTAAAACTTTGCGGAGTGATTGTAGATATGATAATAAACACGCTACAATGACTGGTTTCCAAAAAGGACTTCCCAGATGAAAAATATCATCATTTTGCAAAATAGGCCAAAACATGAAAATGTAAATATGTGAATTTTGACATTTAGGCTAAACCATGTTTTGAAACTTTGCACAATGATTTTGTAGACTTAATAAAATATGTTTATGATAATTGTTAAGTCTATAAACTGAGAAAACAATATTTTCATAAGATTGCATATTCTATGTAATATATACTAAAACACAATAATAAATATGAAACATGTGATTTCATATTTATAAACATGAAAACTCAAAAACACATGTATGTATATATATATAATTATATATATGCATAGAAACCAAAACTTATGTGTGTATGCTTCACCGATATTCCGCCAACCTCCTTTGGATATCATCGTTGAAGCTCTATTCCATCCATCCTCCAACTCATTGTTTGCCTAGAATAAATATGAAAACACAAATACTAGACAAACAATATTAGTAGTAAATTGTTTGTTAAACATCATCAAAACAAGAAGGCCAACAATCTCCCCCTTTTTGATGATGACAAACAATTTACAAAAAGAAATATATGCATGAAGGAAATGAATATATGCATATAAACAAGAAAGAATATACTCATAATATTTCTCCTCCTTTGACAACATCAAAAAGGGGACAAAAGATGGAAGAGAGCGAAGGCTCCCCTATCAATATGCATGAGTGAGTATAAAACAACTATAGGGAATAGCTACCCCTATCAAAATGGCATATAGAATATATGAAATAAAGATCAAGGCAAAACATGTGAGCAAGCATAAAAAATATGCTAAAAATCACTCACATTCAAGAGATAATAAGAACATATATAAATATATCAAGATGAACATATTGTCTCATGATTTATGAAATCAAAAGAAAAAGGAACATGAGAATCATGTAAAAAGTTTTCAAATGAAAACAAATCACTCAAGCGAAATCATAAATCAAATGAGATCCATAAAAACATAAAACCAAACCATTATTGATTTTCAAAAATCAAGAGAGGCAACTATATCTAGCTCTTGAGCTAGTAATAACCCATATGAACATTCAAACATCCGGTAAACATGATTTAGGAATAAACACCCAATAAACCCGGAGGTTATATAACTATAAGCCTCTCAACAAGATCGAAACTAATAATCATGAAAACAAAAAATTGATCAAAGAAAATTTGTTTTCATAAAAAGTTTTAAAGCATAATTTTCAAAACAAAAAAAAAATAAGACATTAAAATTCTTGGTTTAAAAATCAAATTTGTTTTGGTACCCAAGAACTCTTGGTACCAAAAGATTTAAGGACATGACCCCTATCATTTAAGCTCAAAGCCCTAGGGTTATGAACCCTCTTAGGCATATGTGGTGCACTAACACGGTCAAGGCAATAATCGCTCAAATGACCCTTCCGATTGTAATATATGTAATGAAAGAGATCCATTTGTTTTTGTGGACCATTAGCTCGTGCACGGGAATCATTTGAAAATAAAGATTGTTTTTGTGGACCATTAGCTCGTGCACGGGAATCATTTGAAAATAAAGATTTTCTTTTAAAATTATTTTACAAATGAGAAACATCTTTAAACAAATGTGATCTTTTTGGAGCAAATTGCAAATTTGAAGCATTTTGTAAATCAAAACAAAATTTAGCAAGATGTCCAATCCTACCACAAACATCACATTTAAAAACATGTGGCCTACTAGATACATTTCGCAAACATGATTTTCTTTTCAAATCAAAACAATATTCGGCCAAATGACCAAAACGACCACAATGATCACACTTGAACACACTAGCATGCTTATGATGAACTTTGTGAGAATGAGCATGTGAATGTGTAAGTGTACAAGATGAAGAAGCTACATGAGATGCACAAGGAGCATTAGAATTCTTATGTTTGTGTGCATCATAACAAAACTTAGCTAAATGACCTTGACGGCCGCAAATAGAACACTTATAAGTTTTGCTATACATGTGTGCATAATGAGTGGATGACTTCTTAGACTTAGCACACATATCCATAAGCTTATTATGATTATTAATGCATGTTCTCAAAGTTAAATCTAAAGATAATTTCTTGTAGGCATGCAATAATCTTTCACTAGCACAAGTGAGTTCATCATTAGGTAAATCATTAATAGATTCGAACTCGCAAACCTCACTAGGGCTATCGCCTAGTGCTCGTGTGCATGAAGCTCCTTTAGAACTTGAAGCGGGATCCTCCAAAGCTTGTCGGATCGCCTCCAAGTCTCCTTGATGCGCTTCTATGAATTTCCATAATGTATAAGCGCTATCAAAAGAATCAAGCTTGTTAGACATAAATGAACCAAATGCATTTAATAAAAATTCTAACATAAGCTTGTTCATAATAAACATCTTTTTATCATGTTTGCTCCACTTGGATTTCTGCAACGTGGGCACAATATAAGCACAATCAATGATTTCCCATAAATCGATATTTTTTTATTGAACAAATATTTTGAATCTAAAGTACCATTAAGCATAGGAGAAAATATTGAATTTAGGAGCAACACTAGAATCACACCCTAAACAAGATGCATCATTCATATCCATAATTTGTAAAAATATGCAAGCAAGATACAAATGTAATCAAAACAAGATTAGCATAAAAAGATAACTTGGATCTTTAACTCAATGCGATTAGACCTTAAATCAAAGAGTACCAAGTTCTGATACCAATTGTTAGACCCTAGAGGGGGGGTGATTAGGGTCTTATGCTAATCTAATTCGATTATATGCCAATTAAAATTAATTAACAAGTTATCCTAGCAAGTATAAAATACCACAAGATATAAGAGCTAGGATAAGCAATGTAAACAATGAGATAAATATCCTATATGACAAAAATATATGCAATAATATATAAACTAACACAAGGGTGAAATAAACATAAACAAGATAGTGGATGAAATAAAATGAGCAATGCACAATTGGCGATATAAGATAAATGCAAAAACATATACGCCAAAGACAAACTCAAACAAGCAATATGATCACGGAGTTCGGACCTTCCGTCCTACGTCTCCGCTCCCCACTCCCGGAGAGAAATCCACTATCACAACCGGGTTTTCTACGTTCACCCGAATAACGTTTACAAACCACACTATGTCGGTTTTCAACGATCACCGATCAACGTCCCCTCCTCACACTCGGTTTTCTAGTTCACCGAAAACTTCACAATAACACACTAATGTAATCCCACGCTACACCCACTAAGTGTTGAACTAGACGTGTCTCCCTCAAGTGCTCGGTTACAACCTCTCCCTAGGTTCGTCAACCGACATCACTCCTCTTGGGACGATCCCCGACTCTCGCCACACACTTCTCTCGGTGTACAAGTGTATTACAATGTGTATCTCACAATTAGGCTCAATTACAATAATTGATTGTTCTCAACTATGGATGAGAACACAATGAAAGCTCACACTCAATGTTACAACTCTCACAACCCTAAATATATTATGAATGTAAATACAATAAGCTCAAGTGGGTGTGTGTAACAATGAGATAAAATGAAATCTAAACTCAATATAAAACTAGCTTTAATAGAAATGATAATTAACAAATAATTATAAATAAAAGCTAAAGTTGAGTTTAGGAAAACTTCTCTAGATCAAGATGGAGAGATGGAGATTTGAGGCCCAAACAAGAAGATAATCTCCTCCACTTGTGAAAGCTAAAAAAGCTTTAAACCAAATCCTTGAACAAGCTTAAAACAAGCTTAAACTCTTTTTAAAACCATTGTTTAAAAACTTCTTAGCTTACATTGAAAGAGAACAACAATAGGGTATTTATACCCACTCTAAATCTCAGTCAAAACCCCAAGCCAAATGATAAAAATAGCCCCAGCAACGATAACAAAACTAGCCGTTGGAAACAGAAATGATTGAGCGGCGGTCAACCGAAAATTCTCGCGGTCGACCGCGATCTAGGTCCCAATCTGAGAATCGAGCAGGAACTTCGTCAGTCGACCGGTGCGGTCGACCGAAGGAAATATCGAGCTCTCGGTCGACCGGTGCGGTCGATCGACAAACTCTGTGCTGCCCAGAAACAAATGAACAATTGAGCGGTCGACCGGTGCGGTCGACCGAAAACTGATATTACAGAAAACTGGTTCTGAAAACTGTTTTTCTGATTTTAAAATACTATTTAAAAATATCAAATAAATTCTAAAAAATGTAAAACTTTGGGGATTGATTGTAGACATGATAATAAACACGCTACAACGACTGGTTTCCAAAAAGGACTTCCCAAATAAAAAATGTCATCATTTTGCAAAATAGGCCAAAACATGAAAATGTAAATATGTGAATTTTGACATTTAGGCTAAACCATGTTTTAAAACTTAGCACAATGATTTTGTAGACTTAATAAAATATGTTTATGATAATTGTTAAGTCTATAAACTGAGAAAACAATATTTTTATAAGATTGCATATTCTATGTAATATATACTAAAACACAATAATAAATATGAAACATGTGATTTCATATTTATAAACATGAAAACTCAAAAAACACATGTATGTATATATATATAACTATATATATGCATAGAAACCAAAACTTATGTATGTATATATAACTATATATATATACGAAAAAACCAATAAATGTGTGTATATATGATATTGAGCTTAGAGTATCTAACACACATAATATAAAATCTAAACTAGATTACCTAAGCTATGATCTTGATCTTCAATAAGCTCGACTTGGTACACATGCGGATAAAGCTTGAACTTGATCTTTAACTTGAATTGCAAGGCTTCACCGACATTCCGCCAACCTCCTTTGGATATTATCGTTGAAGCTCTATTCCATCCATCCTCTAACTCGTTGTTTGCCTAGAATAAATATGAAAACACAAATACGAGACAAATAACATTAGTGGTAAATTGTTTGTTAAACATCATCAAAATAAGAATGCCAACAATCTCCCCCTTTTTAATGATGACAAACAATTTACAAAAAGAAATATATGCATGAAGAAAATGAATATATGCATATAAACAAGAAAGAATATACTCACAATATTTCTCCCCCTTTGACAACATCAAAAAGGGGACAAAAGATGGAAGAGAGCGAAGGCTCCCCCTATCAATATGCATTAGTGAGTATAAAACAACTATAGGGAATAGCTCCCCCTATCAAAATGCCATATAGAATATATGAAATAAAGATCAAGGAAAAACATGTGAGCAAGCATAAAAATATGCTAAAAATCACTCACATTCAAGAGATAATGAGAACATATATAAATATATCAAGATGAACATATTGTCTCATATCAAAAAACATAAAAACCATGTATAAAAAAGATTTATGAAATCACAGGAAGGAAGACATAAGAATCATGTAAAAAGTTTTCAAATGAAAACAAATCACTCAAGCGAAATCATAAATCAAATGAGATCCATAAAAACATAAAACCAAACCATTATTGATTTTCAAAAATCAAGAGAGGCAACTATATCTAGCTCTTGAGCTAGTAATAACCCATATGAACATTCAAACATCCGGTAAACATGATTTGAGAATAAACACCCAATAAACCCGGAGGTTATATAACTACAAGCCTCTCAACAAGATCGAAACTAATAATCATGAAAACAAAAAATTGATCAAAGAAAATTTGTTTTCATAAAAAGTTTCAAAGCATAATTTTCAAAACCAAAAAAATAAGACAATTAAAATTCTTGGTTTAAAAATTAAATTTGTTTTGTTACCCAAGAACTCTTGGTATCAAAAGATTTAAGGACATGACCCCTATCATTTAAGCTCAAAGCCCTAGGGTTATGAATCCTCTTAGGCATATGTGGTGCACTAACACGGTCAAGGCAATAATCGCTCAAATGACCCTTCCGATTGCAATATATGTAATGAAAGAGATCCATTTGTTTTTGTGGACCATTAGCTCGTGCACGGGAATCATTTGCAAATAAAGATTTTCTTTTAAAATTATTTTGCAAATGAGAAACATCTTTAAACAAAGGTGGTCTTTTTGGAGCAAATTGCAAATTTGAAGCATTTTGTAAATCAAAACAAAATTTAGCAAGATGTCCAATCCTACCACAAACATCACATTTAAAAACATGTGGCCTACTAGATACATTTGGAAAACGTGATTTTCTTTTCAAATCAAAATAATATTCGGCCAAATGACCAAAACGACCATAATGATCACACTTGAACACACTAGCATGCTTATGATGAACTTTGTGAGAATGAGCATGTGAATGTGTAAGTGTACAAGATGAAAAAGCTACATGAGATGCACAAGGAGCATTAGAATTCTTATGTTTGTGTGCATCATAACAAAACTTAGCTAAATGACCTTGACGGCCGCATATAGAACACTTATAAGTTTTGCTATACATGTGTGCATAATAAGTGGATGATTTCTTAGACTTGGCACACATATCCATAAACTTCTTATGATTATTAATGCATGTTCTCAAAGTTGAATCTAGAGATGAAATACTATTTTTCATAAGATTCAAATCTTTATTTTTAGGCACATATGCACTTTTAGAAGTAGAACATAAATAGTTATTTATAAAGGAAGCAGTATCATTTTGTATGTTCTCTACTTCTAACATGGTATTATCTTTTTCATGAGTTAACTTGGCAAAGTTTGAAAGCAAAGAATCATGATCCAATTTTAATTTTTCATTGTTTTCTTTAAGGATCATATTTTCATTAGAAATAGTATCAAACTTAGAAGCTAAAGACTCATGATCGGATTTTAAAATTACATGCTTGCTTTGTAAATTAATGAAATCATTTTGTAATTTCTTGTAGGCATGCAATAATTTATCACTAGTACAAACAAGTTCATCATTAGGTAAATCATTAATAGATTCGAACTCGTAAACCTCACTAGGGCTATCGCCTAGTGGCCGTGTGCAAGATGATAAAGCTCCACATGAACTAGAAGTTAAATCCTCCAAAGCTTGTCGGATCGCCTCCAAATTCCCTTGATGTGCTTCTATAAGTTTCCATAATGTGTAAGCACTATCAAAAGAATCAAGCTTGTGTTCATAATAAACATCTTTTTATCATGTTTGCTCCACTTGGATTTCTCCAACGTGGGCACAATATAAGCACAATCAATGATTTCCCATAAATTGATATTTTTAGATTGAACAAATATTTTGAATCTAAAGTACCATTAAGCATAGGAGAAAATATTGAATTTAGGAGCAACACTAGAATCATACCATAAACAAGATGCATCATTCATATCCATAATTTGTAAAAATATGCAAGCAAGATACAAATGTAATCAAAACAAGATTAGCATAAAAAGATAACTTGGATCTTTAACTCAATGCGATTAGACCTTAAATCAAAGAGCACCAAGCTCTGATACCAATTGTTAGACCCTAGAGGGGGGTGATTAGGGTCTTATGCTAATCTAATTCGATTATATGCCAATTAAAATTAATTAACAAGTTATCCTAGCAAGTATGAAATACCACAAGATATAAGAACTAGGATAAGCAATGTAAACAATGAGATAAATATCCTATAGGATAAAAATATATGCAATAATATATAAACTAACACAATGGTGAAATAAACATAAACAAGATAGTGGATGAAATAAAATGAGCAATGCACAATTGGCGATATAAGATAAATGCAAAAACATATACGCCAAAGACAAACTCAAACAAGCAATATGATCACGGAGTTCGGACCTTCCGTCCTACGTCTCCGCTCCCCACTCCCGGAGAGAAATCCACTATCACAACCGGGTTTTCTACGTTCACCCGAATAACGTTTACAAACCACACTATATCGGTTTTCAACGATCACCGATCAACGTCCACTCCTCACACTCGGTTTTCTAGTTCACCGAAAACTTCATAATAACACACTAATGTAATCCCACTCTAAACCCACTAAGTGTTGAACTAGACGTGTCTCCCTCAAGTGCTCGGTTACAACCTCTCCCTAGGTTCGTCAACCGACGCCACTCCTCTTAGGACGATCCCCGACTCTCGCCACACACTTCTCTCGGTGTACAAGTGTATTACAATGTGTATCTCACAATTAGGCTCAATTACAATAATTGACTATTCTCAACTATGGGTGAGAACACAATGAAAGCTCACACTCAATGTTACAACTCTCACAACCCTAAATATATTATGAATGTAAATACAATAAGCTCAAGTGGGTGTGTGTAACAATGAGATAAAATCAAATCTAAACTCAATATAAAACTAGCTTTAATAGAAATGATAATTAACAAATAATTATAAATAAAAGCTAAAGTTGAGTTTAGGAAAACTTCTCTAGATCAAGATGGAGAGATGGAGATTTGAGGCCCAAACAAGAAGATAATCTCCTCCACTTGTGAAAGCTAAAAGAAGCTTTAAACCAAATCCTTAAACAAGCTTAAAACAAGCTTAAACTCTTTTTAAAACCCTTGTTTAAAAACTTCTTAGCTTACATTGAAAGAGAACAGCAATAGGGTATTTATACCCACTCTAAATCTCAGTCAAAACCCCAAGCCAAATGATAAAAACAGCCCCAACAACGGTAACAAAACTAGCCGTTGGAAACAGAAATGATTGAGCAGCGGTCGACTAGAAATTCTCACGGTCGACCGCGATCTAGGTCCCAATCTGAGAATCGAGCAGGAACTTCGTCGGTCGACCGGTGCGGTCGACCGAAGGAAATATCGAGCTCTTGGTCGACCAGTGCGGTCAATCGACAAACTCTCTGCTGCCCAAAAACAAATGAACAATTGAGCGGTCGACCGGTGCGGTCGACCAAAAACTGATATTACAGAAAGCTGGTTCTGAAAACTGTTTTTCTGATTTTAAAACACTGTTTAAAAATATCAAATAAATTCCAAAATGTAAAACTTTGGGGAATGATTATAGATATGATAATAAACACGCTACAATGACTGGTTTCCAAAAAGAACTTCCCAAATGAAAAATATCATCATTTTGCAAAATAGGCCAAAACATGAAAATGTAAATATGTGAATTTTGACATTTAGGCTAAACCATGTTTTGAAACTTTGCATAATGATTTTGTAGACTTAATAAAATATGTTTATGATAATTGTTAAGTCTATAAACTGAGAAAACAATATTTTCATAAGATTGCATATTCTATGTAATATATACTAAAACACAATAATAAATATGAAACATGTGATTTCATATTTATAAACATGAAAACTCAAAAACACATGTATGTATATATATATATATATACACGAAGAAACCAATAAATGTGTGTGTGTATGATATTGAGCTTAGAGTATCTAACACACATAATATAAAATCTAAACTAGATTACCCAAGCTATGATCTTGATCTTCAATAAGCTCGACTTGGTACACATGCGGATGAAGCTTGAACTTGATCTTTAACTTGAATTACAGGGCTTCACCGACATTCCGCCAACCTCCTTTGGATATCATCGTTTAAGCTATATTCCATCCATCCTCCAACTCGTTATTTGCCTAGAATAAATATGAAAACACAAATACTAGACAAACAATATTAGTGATAAATTGTTTGTTAAACCTCATCAAAACAAGAAGGCCAACAACATGTAAAGCTCACAAAAGACTACTAATTATCCTAGCCAATATATAAAAGTCACATGAAATAAAAAAGAAGCATATAAAATTACAAATATCTCATATAAAATTTATAAATAACTACTTGATACTTGCATCGAAAAATGTTGAAGCCACTTGTTCTCATCATCATATAAATTAACTACATTTTGAACGGTAAAATTATAATAAAATCCATCTTCAACGACTCCCAGAAGCATGATATCAAAGTCTTTCAGAAAAGGAATGCTAATATTCAACATCTCTAATAATTTCTTTTCTTCTCTAGTTTTTTCTTTTCACCATAAGTCTTCTATATATGTTCTCGTATCGGCATATGCAATTGCAAGTTTTTTCTCATTTTTCTTCTCCCTCTTGTCATTGTCATCTTTCACCACGACTTGAGTTTTTTTCACTTTAGTTCGTTTCTTAGGCATAATAGTTTTGAATGTAGAATCCAAGGACTTGGGCTTCTTTATTTTTCTCTTGCTCTTTTCCCACAACTCCTGAACAAATTCTTTTAATGTCTCATCAGCTTCTTTCCTCCTTTTCATTCTCTTTTTCGTTTTAGTAACTTACATTTATTTTCACATCTACATGCTGCATAAAGATCACAAATAAATTGAATATATCATGAAACAAATATGAGTGTATGTCATAGAAAATAAGTAAGTGTCACAATAGATGAGCAAATGTCACAAGCGAAAGTCATTTATCACAAATAATGAGCAAACGTCATAGGTAAAGTGTTTAAGTCGTAGAAATAAAGTAAATGTCACAGGAGATGAGCAAATGTCATAGGTAAAGTTTATAAGTCATAGAAATAAAGTAAATGTCGTATATGAGATGAGCAAAGTCACAAGAAAGAGTCATCTATAACAAATAATGTGTCACACGAAAAGTGTGTAAGTCATAGAAAAGAATTATGTATCACAGTTAATGAGGAAGTATCACAAGACATATGTAAATATCACAGAAAATACGCAAGTCTCACAAGCAAGAGTTATGTATCACATGTAATAAGTAACTGTCATAGAGGATAAGTAATTGTCACGCATAATATGTAAAAATCATAGAAAAGAAGTAATTATCACATGATTTATGTAAGTATCACAGAAAATAAATTAAAGTTATAGGAAATTGTTATCTCCTCGACTTCTTGTGACATGTCTGCTCTCTCATCCTTATTTTTTCCATTTCTTCCCTTCATCATCTTCTTTCTCTAGGTCATCTTTTCTCTCTACCTCTATCTCAGGCTACATAAATGCCACAACTAAGATGAATATTTTAGAGAATAAACAAGCATGTAAAATAGGAGAAAAAAATCTTATCTTCTCATCTCCTTGGCTCTCATCTTTTCTATCATCCTTATTTTCTCTCTTATTTCTCTTGTACAAACATTTTTTTTCAATATTGTCCTTAATGGCCTTCGAATCAATGCTGACTCTTATAAGTTCTTTCTCATAAGCTTCATTCAATATTGGCTGCTTCTCATAAGCTTCATTCTACATTAGCAATTAAGTTTCAGTAAAAAATATCACATATAAGAAGGTCACAGATAAATGTCGCATATAAGAAGCTTCATTCTACCACAAATATCACATAAACACTATATTTATCACAGTCAGCTTATAAATATCACAGGGAATAACCAATTGTCACAAATGACTATGTATCATGGTCTACATATAAATATCACATAAAATAGGTATGATTACAGAATACCACTTATTATCACAACCAACATATAAGAGTCAAATGGAATGAACAAGAATCACATAAAGAGACTATTATCACTGACAACATATAAATGTCACAGATAATTATTAGAAAAAAGATTACAGAGAATGAACGAGATAATCATACTTAAGGAATAAACATCATATGATAAGAAATAAACGTGTATCGCCCAAGCAACAGTTGATTGACTTCCTTCCTCTTTTTATCTTTTCTTAGAGAGTTTTCAGAGTCTAATTTATCCTCTCTTTTAGCTTTTCAACATGTAGGCTCTTGGTTGATCTCCTCATGAATGTACCGCACCATATCTTGCTCAGGTAAGATGTGGATTGCGGCTTCTGACTTCTTCATAATTGGCGCACTTCAAAATGAACCGACTTTCTTACCTTTTAGAATCCAATTAGTCATTGGTGGCTTCGAATCTTTGATCTTAGCATATTCTTTGATGTTCGTGATCTCATAGTACCATAGCTTCAAAAAAACAACAATCACTAATATTTCATATCACTAAACATTGATAACTATCACAAACTAAAACTAAATGCAACAACCCACTCATAAATATCATATATCAGTAATATAAGTCACATGTAAAAGACAAATATCACAAATGAGAGATAACGATTACATTTTAACTATAAATATCATAAAACAACATAATTAACTTTTTCACTCACCGATAGCAAGAGAGCGCAGCCATTTAGGTACGTCAGACCGATTGCAGCTCTCTTCACGGGTTTTAGTGAATCCCACACTTCATTGTATATAATAGTAGCCCATGGGAAATTATCTACTACATCTATATGAGTCTTATACTTGAACATATGTAGTGGTACATTCATTCTTGCAGTTGGAGTTCATATCATTGTAAGTTGATAAAGAATTTAAAGCATCACAAAATCATGCATATCAGATTTCTTTTTGGACCTAACCAATTTCTCCAATAAGTGTTAAGATATTCTTGGCCACTTTTGTAAGTATTTTATTGCTTCTTATTGAAGTAGGTACTCCAAACCTATTAGTTGTATCGCTTTTGGTTTCTCCCCTTCATCCTTGAACTGAGTTTACTTTAGCACCCAATTCACGTTAAATGTATACACTTGTTTTTTCCCTGCTTGATTATCCTTGAAAAAGAACTTTCTAGTAGCCAAATCAAGGTGATTAATGAGTAGCATGATTGTTGCTTGGTCTGATCAAATTGCTCTAAAACTGATATAATTTTTGAAATTTGAGGATGTAGGCGTATAAAAATGCCTATAGATATGAATATCCCTATCTAAGTTAGAAGAAATCATCCAAAGCCAAAAGAAACAAAGGAACATGTGAAACAACATAGAAGAACAATATGAACATCCACGATAAGGAACACTGACGCGCATTTGTGCGGTAGTGAAAGGTGTTGTACAAATAAAAATAGTGAAGCGCCAATGGGAAGTTGTAGATCTCTTCGATATCTTTCCAACACATCTTTGATCACCTCATTCCGACATCGGACGAGGAAGTTAGAGCCAAAATACCCGAGAGGTCGCAAACTGCATTGAAGGTGCGCGGCAGTGTACACTGCCGCGGCAATAGCACGACAGTACAAGGTGACGCGCAAATAAACATAGTGAAGCGCTAATGATAAGTTGTAGAGCTCTTCGATAGCTTTCCAACGCATCTTGGATCACCTCATTCCGACATCGGACGAGGAAGTTAGAGCCAAAATACCCGAGAGGTCGCAAACTGCATTGAAGGTGCGCGGCAGTGTACACTACCACGGCAATAGCGCGACAGTACAAGGTAACGCACAAATAAACATAGTGAAGCGCCAATGGGAAGTTTTAGAGTTCTTCGATAGCTTTCCAACGCATCTTGGATCACCTCTTTCCGACATCGGACGAGGAAGTTAGAGCGAAAATACCCGAGAGGTCGCAAACTGCATCAGAGGTGCGCGGCAGTGTATACTGCCACGGTAATATATTGCATATTTAAGCCATAATATGATCCAAATCTAAAGAAGCTCAAAAGATAAAAGTTGTAGATCTCTTCGTTAGCTTTCCAACGCATCTTGGATCACCTTATTCCGACATCGGACGAGGAAGTTAGAGCCAAAATACTCGAGAGGTGCGCGGCAGTGGTAACTGCCGCCGCAATGCGCGACACCACGTACTGTCGCGGCCACTGGGAAGCTGAACACGTTATTTTTAATAGTTTTCTCGAGTTTTGTGCGGCCTACATGGTTTATTAACTGCTGGGGGTTACTTATGAACATGGGGGAAGCAGTTACAAGGGAAAATCATGCCCACTACCCATAAAAAATGGTGACATTTAAGGAGTTAAAAGTCGTGGGAAGGCGGTGACAAAAAGGGGCTGATTAGAAAGCATCCAAATGAGCAAATTGGAGTAGAGGTCCTTGAATTTTTGGTGAATTGGAGCAAGAGAGAGAGTCTTCCTTCTTCACAAACATCCTCAAGAAGCTTTTGTTCGTGGAAAGTTTTATAAATAACTCTGAATGAGTTTATGAACTCTGAACGAGTTTGAACTCTGTGAATAGAGTTGTTGGAACCGAAAATTCGGTTAAGGATCAAGCTGTTTTTCTGTTGTCGAAGAATCCTCTCAGATTTAATTTTCTGAGTTTTGATTCAAAAAATCCTATCTCTAAGGATTTCGTTGCTGCTGAATCTCCAAGCCTGAGTGGTTTTCAATGAGCCAGCCGATAGCCTCTGATCTGAGCCCAGAGAAAATCCAATCAACCCCTTAACTCAGTTGAGTTCGTTGAGTTTTTATAGGGGGATAAGAGGTTGCAACCGACCCCTATATCTGCTCCTACGTGGGCGAAAATCCCTCAGGACGTGGGATAAACGGTTTTGGAACCGTTCGACTTATGTTTGAATAAGTCAAACGCCCATTCTGGCGTTTAGAACTCAACTTCGTGTTCTTTGAATTGAGACGCGAAGTTGGGTGTTAGCTGAACACCATTGAACGCGAGGGGCTCACGTTTGGCTTGTGCCTTGGAGACGCGGGGGTCAGTGTTGATTGAACCCCTATGAACGCGAGGGTCGCCCGCGTTTGGATTGTGCCTTGGAGACGCGGGGGTCGCCTTCATTTCTAAAGTGGTGACGCGGGGATGACATCCGCGTCTCAGAATGAGCTATTTGACTTGTAGCTTCTTCTGTGGTGCATTGCAAGGACCGTTGTTCAGTAATCCTGGCTTTAGCTGTTGTGTAGTGTGAAAGTCGTCAGATTGTAACTTTCACTGTAGATTGTGAAGACTGCTGAATAGAGTTTTCATCCGTCATCGGAAGTGTCGTTGAAATGTAACTCTTCTCGATCTATGTGAAAAGCCCTCCATTCGCAACTTTCGTTCACCGACCCGAAAACTATTTGATTGTATCTTTCGTTGTAGGAGCTAGACGGGAATCAACATCCATAGTGTCTTAAAGATGAATATTTGCCCACAGCTCTCTACCAAGCAACTCACCAACTGAGTCCAACCTTTTATTTCTGAAATCATCCCACTGCTCATCAGCATCTCTAATAGTTGCTAATATAATATTAGCCATGCTGTTGTCACAGCCATCAAGATCAATCATCTCAGAAGTGAGGTCGCGTTTGTGGCGATTGTGGAGTTACGGATGCAGTGATTTAGAAAGTCGTCTGATTGTGACTTCCATTGTCGGAGCTTGTTTGAATAAGCTATCTATTATGATTTTTAGACAACCTACAGAACCCCCTCCAAAGTTTTCGAAAGTTCGCGGTTGACTGGGATGAATTTTCGGAATACTTTGGATCTCTAAAATTTAGTGGATTGATTGCTTCTTCCGTCTGATCGAGCCAAATGATTTCGACGTTGTTGATTGTAATCTATCTGTACCCCTCCGATAGACTCCCCAGTGGAGTCGTTTGTTTCTTCCCGGCTTTGGTCGCCTTGGTAGCCAAGAAATTGTTGTTCATGGTGGTCTCAACACAGAGATGACTTCTGCATTTGAGAATTGGAACGCGTGGGTGAGCCCAGCGTTTGGAAATTTGAACGCATAGATGAGCATCGCGTTTGGAAGCTGAACCAACTCGAACGCGAGGGTCGAGTTTGGGCGGGCTGATGGCCTCGAATCCCGTCCGTTACGATTTGACAGCTCATAGCTGTCTATAAATAGACCGCTAGGGGTCAAATCAAGAGTAATTCGACTCTTCTTAAAATTTTAACGAAAAAAATTTCGTTTTCTTCTCCGTTGGCAACTGCTCATCTTCTCCGACGAGATCCCATGGCACCCAAGAAGTCCTCCAAGTCCGACGTCGCTTCCAAGCCTGATGCCGCCGTGGCTCGAGGATCTGCACCGTCGGTGCCGACCGGCGGCGCCGCTGCTCAGGCGAATGTGACGCCTTTGATTGGTGGTGAGTACGACCTCCGTGGTCATTAAACTTGCTTCGGCAAGTTCTGATCTTGAGATCAACGAGGAAACTCGTTTCAATAACGCGGGGCTGGACTCCGTCGTTTCATCTTTCTTGACGCGGGGGTCGACCTGCGCGTCTGAGATTTTTGACGCGAGGGTCAACTTACGCGTCTGAACTTTCTGACGCGGGGTTGGACCTTCGCGTCTGAACTTGTCTGACGCGGGGTTCGACCTTCGCGTCTGAGCTTGTTTGACGCGAGGCTCGACCTTCGCGTCTGAGCTTTGATTTCGAGTTGTCTAACTCTTATCCTCTTTTTGCAGTGCGTCATGCCAACGAACCCCTTCTTTTTCGCCACCATTTTGGGCATGAAGGTGGTGCGGACATGAACATGGCCTTCAGCTTGCGCCAAGAACTCCCAGTTTTCTGAGTTAGGGAGAAGAGTCGCGTAGAATTAATTACCCAAGCTTCTTCCGACACTCTTAGGACATTGGTTACGGACGCCCGACTTGAAAGCCCAAGCCGTAAGTCAATAATCAAAACCTGGATATCTCTTCGGACTTTGTTGAGTTCGACCGAGCACTGCTTATGATGGGGACTATAAGTGGTTGCGGAAAGTTGGGGACCGCAACCTTTTCTTGCCCAATATGGAGAGGATGTTCCCCATATCTTATTTCCAATGTGCTTCTGTCCCAAGGCATATGGATTGGCCCTTGGTTAAGGATCAAGATGGGGTTGCTCTCGGAGCTCTGACTTTCTATGGGGTTCGCCCCGTTGGTTATAATCGGCAGGTGACAGCTTTACGGCCGAGTTTATTTGCTAAGGAGTATCCCCTTGGCGAGGTGCCCAGCCCGGCGAAGACCTTTGTTAAGAGGTTTTTGGAAAAGAAAGGAGAATTCCCCGCACAAGGATTTAGAGCTCCTGGTTGGGTTCATTCTCCAGTGACAGGGTGGTGGGCCCAGATGACCAAGTTCGTTTTGGATGAATTGGAAACCCCTCTTACCCAAGCTGGATTACTGGTTCCCCTGTGGGGGAGCTAGGCTTCGCCCTTCACGAGATGCACGAAGTCTCGGGTCTTATTCTCGGGGATTTGCCGTATGAAGAGTTCGTTCCGGGCTCGGCGGAACTCCAGATTTTAAAGAAGACCAGTCCGGAAATTTATGCCACTCTCTGGGAAGTCATGTGTCACTTCCACATTTGCATGCAGCTGACGGGGGTCCGTGGAGGCGGTATTAAGCAAGTGTCTTGGGCGGAATATTTATTCCATAACTTGACCACTAAGGGAGCTTCAGTGACCCGCTTGCCTGCCAGTACTTTGGAGGAGGTTCAGGCTCGTATTGACGACGCTACCTCCCATTACACTAACGAGGCCAAGGAAGATGTTTTCCCGGCTCACACAGAGTTTGAGAGCTTTCATTATCAAGCTCTGATTCCAATTTCCGACGCGGCGTTGCTAGCTGGATTCTTGATGCTGTGGCTCAAACGTTGCGTCGTTCCTACCAGGCCGATCGATGCCCTTGCTATTGAGGTGGTCTACCCGGCTGTTCTCTTGGCACACGGGAGACCTGTGAGCCTCCTCAGCGCTATGGTGGGTTGTCTTCAGTACGGATTACGGGAGTTGGCCTCTGAATTTGTTGATGTTACAGAGGTGGAGTCTGAGGGCCACAAGACCTTCAAGACTCCCAATCCCCGGGTGCCGATGCCATATACATATTTGATGGCTTGGTACGTACTCCACTGTCCTCCTATAATGAGTGCAGCCTCTCCCCCGGGAGACTCATTCATCCCATTTGTGCAGCGACTAGAGTCCGCGAAATGGGAAGGGGGGTACATGGTTAGGATCCGCCAAATCTTAGCACGGGACACTAACTTCCATATCTACCGCTGTTTCCCTGATTTCGAGGGCGGTGTCTATGGAGCAGAATATCAGGATACGGCGGGTCCTAATGGATTCACTCAGCTGAGCGGGGGGGTTTTCCATTGGCTTTTATCCATCAGGCCAGGCTACCTGATCTTTCGACAAGGCGCCAACTGTTTCGTCGAGCCTTACCAACCCTACAGGTTCGCTCGCCAATTTGGGTATGATCAGTTGTATGTCGGGAACCCTCGTCCTCAACTCTCAGTTATAGCCAACTTATATGAAGGAGCCAGGGCTTGGTATTATTCTGTGGCAGGTTGTACCAAAGCCATCTTCAAGCTTCCCCACAAAACTGCTAATTCCTATACCTCCATCAGCTTCTGCAATTGGTATTACGCTGCTTCTCAGACTCCCAACTTCAACTTGAATACATCTTGCCTGAAGGACATTAGGCATATGTATAATTCAAGAAAGGGGTCTAAGACGTCTCGCTTGAGGGGGATCGATGAGTTTCTATCCATCGAGAGTCAGCCTGCCGAACAGGAAGAGGAACAAGGAGCTGAGCCCGTTCCAGTGGAAGAACAACGGGCGGCTGATCCTCCCATGACAAGAGCAGCGGGGAAAAGAAAACTCTCTGCAGATGAGGCCGACAAATATGATAAGCAAATTCGTCGGAAACTTCTGGTTGATTCTCCCCCCAAAGGTCAACAGAAGTCCAAGTTGATGGCTGAGGCCATCAAAGCTGCTAAAGATGACGAACCACAGGAATCATCTGTGGCTGGCCTGCCGCATAGAGCGGGACTTCGTTCTCATGGTCCAGCTCTGTCGGGCGAAGGTTCTTCTTATCATCCTCCTGAGGACGAAGAAGATGAATTAATGGTTGCAGATGCAGAATCTGCTCCGGTGATGGATCTTCCTAGGTCTCCTGCGTTGGAGCCAGGGGGTCTCGAAGATAATCCACCTCCTTCTCCTTCAGCATTAATGTCACAAGCTGATGATTTAATGCCTAGTCCTACAACGGGACTTATGAAAAGACCAGCCGCTGGTGCAAGTCTTCCGGAGTCTTCAGCTGTTCCGGGTGATGAGGAGCGAGTTGACTATGACGACTCCCCAGCTGGTGATGCAGTTGACAGAGATAGAGGTGATGAGGACGCTGATGTTGGCAACGTGTCAGGTGAAGGTGAAGATGACGATGAGCATGATTCCATCGATGACGTCACCACTTTTGATGATGATGCTCCCAAGGTCCCGTCTGATAAAGCATCAGGTTATACTCCTTTTTATCTTACCGGTAAGCTTGGTTTGTTTCGACTTCTTCCACATGCTTTTTCTGCGTTCCGACCGTTTTTTCGTGCAGGTTCACCTACTCCCGGGGCTACTTCAACTGCTTCTTTAGAGCAAGAACCTGCGCAAGTGTCGGCTCCTTTAGAAGAGCAACATTTACCTGGTTCTCCTACGGCGACTGTTCCGCCTGTAGCGTTGCCTGAAACCACTGCCGCTACTCCTCCTCCGGAACAACAGCTCGTGCAGGTATCAGCCCCTATGCAAGAGCAACCCCTGCCTGACTCTTCTGTAGTAGCTGCTTCACCAAAAGCGGTGATGAAGATCTCACTCACCCCAACGGAGGCTGGGCCTAGCTCTTCTCAAGCGAAAGCATTGATGGCTTTGACCTCAAGCCCTTCGCAATTGAACATTTCAATCGCCTCTGCAGCTTCGGCACCTGGATCGCCTGCTAGTCATCATCTTAACGCCTCAATCTCAGCTGCTGAAGGGGTATCTTCGGGTGCAATTGTCAGTCTCGCTAATGCACCTAAATTCCTTCAAATCTCCTTGGTGTATCTAAACAGTCTTGCGAAGACGGTAGTTGAGTCCCTGATGAATGGCCAAGGAACTTTGAACTCCTTTCGACCTCTGCTGGAAGCAGGCTTAAACGGGGTCAGGAGTGTGGGCGAAACTCAATGGTTCGAACGCTGCTCAGAGATTATCCTTCGTTTGGAGGAGAAATTACAACGCTTCGAGACCATGGGCCATAGTGACCTTCAGCCGCAAATTATGTCCACTTTGGCTAGTCTTCAGGTCGCTGAGGTGATACACCGAGAGACGCTAGAACGGGACTTAGCTGAAAAAGAGCGTCAGATTGCAGAGCTTCGTGAGCGTAACACTCGGAAGCGAGAAGAACTAGAACGCTCAACTACTTCTATGAATTCGCTTCGGGACAGACTGGTTGAAGCTGAAGCCGAAGTCCTGCGATTGAAAGCTGAACTCTCCCGCGAAGAAGGCATTGTCAACATCCTTAGTACCCAGAATACAACTGGTACTTTGGAATATCATGCACAAGCTCAAGCTCTGGAAGATGCCAGAAAAGAAGTGGTGGCCATTATCATACCCAGCGAGGATGAACTCCGAGCAAAGGCTGAAGTTATGGTGCGAGCTAGCCACGAGGCGGAGCTAGCTGAACTCAAGGCTCAACTCATCTCTTTTGATTTGATGCATGAGTGAGTTTGGCTTCTGTAATGTTCTTTTGACAAGAACAAAGTTTGTTTTGTATCACTTTCTTTTGGTTCTTGAATAAAAAGTGATATTGACTTCTCATTGTTTCTTGTATTTATCATGTTTTGATTTTAAATACAAGTCACGAGAAATACCTGAGATGTATTCCTGACTTAGAATATACCTCCACAATGGTTCTGTTGCAGAGAACTCTCTTTATTATCATTTAAGACAACTCTAGAAAGTTTCAAACTGCTGAGGACGAATACTCCCATAATAGGGTTGACTAATAGAATTCTTCCTGTGTTATGTTTTGCTTTAAACACTGAAAGAAGTCTATAAATGCTAGAGGTGTAGTTTTAACTTAGCAAGAGAGATATTGCGATCGGAGCAATTTTGAAGACTTATCGTTCTATTGACGAGAAGCGATAAGTTGATTTTTGTCAGAGGTGTGATTTTAACGTGACAGGAAGAAATGTTGCGACCAGGGCAATTTTGAGGACTTATCGTTCTATTGACGAGAATCGATAAGTTGATTTTTGTCAGAGGTGTGATTTTAACGTGACAGGAAGAAATATTACGATCAGGGCAACTTTGTGGACTTATCGTTCTATTGACGAGAATCGATAAGTTGATTTTTGTCAGAGGTGTGATTTTAACGTGACATTTGTGGGGAAAGATTATTATAGCGTCTCACTGGGGAGAACTGCTATGTGTTTTATCATCGGAGTGATGAGTTATAAGACCTGTGATTTGATCAGGATTTTGGGGGAGTTTATTACCCCACTGAAAATGAGTTATTTATTGCTCTGCTGAGGAGAGACAATAAATCGACAATGAGTTGGAGACTTATCATTCTATTTTTGAGAATTGATAAGTGGATTTTGGGGTGTAGTATTAACCCAATGAGAATTTGAATTCTGCTACAGAGATACATAGGTTTTGATTAACACTCCGTTAAGTGGGCTTACAAGTGCATGTTCTTTGTTTAGAAGAATTGCAATGCTGGGGTGACCCTCGCGTTTGATGTTTAAAACGCGAGGTTCGGGCCTTCGTGACGCTAGCCTAAGCTTTTGCACTTGGGAAAATTGAACGCGATTGTGAGCTTCGCGTTTTGAAAGATGGTTGGGATTCATTCCTAGAATCCCGTGCCATCTTAACAGCTTGGCGGCTGTTATAAATAGACCTGAGTGGTCATATCAAAAGTCACTTGACTTTCAAGACTTTCGACTATTTTCAAGAACGAGCATTCTCGTTTGATTTTGGTGAGATCTCCGACGAACTTCGTCTTTCTCGTTCGAGAGCATTTCTTCCGATTGACTACATCAATGGTGCCTCGGAGAAGGGGTTCGAACTCCAAGAAAGTCGCCGGAGCGACTTCCGAAGTGCCGTCGGCTGAGGACGCCGGCGGTGCTCTTGTCCATGCGGGGACATCATCGTCGTCACTACCGAAATAACTTGCCTCGGCAAGTTCTCTGAAAACCCTAGATGGGTTCTTGATAACGAGGAAGATGACTCGTTTTAGTTCAATGAAAACGCGGGGTTGAGATACCCATGTGGGTCTCGACCCTCGCGTTCAAGTTTTCCAACGCGAGGTTGACTCTCGTGTTTGAGACTTTTGACGCGAGGCTCGACCTTCGCGTTGGAGATTTCTGTCGCGAGACTCGACCTTCGCGTTGGAGATTTCGGACGCGGGGCTTGACCTTCGCGTTGGAGATTTCGACATGAGCCTTTAACCCTTTTATGTTTCAGGCTATATCTTTATGTTGATAGCTCGTTTCTAGCCGCTAACTTCTGCTTTTGATTGTGCAGTGCTTTTCCCGAATGTGCCGCTTTCACAAAAGAGCTTGAGCATAAAAGTGGTCAAATTTATACGAAATTTTGCCGTACACTCCACGTAGCTGAGCAGACTCGTAAAGACATTGTTGCTACTCTTCCTCTTGAAGCAGAACTCAGAAAGGAGATCGAGGGACAAGTCCGAGCGGCTCACCGGGAGAAACTCTCTGCCTTCAAGTCTAGGCTAAAAACCCTCAAGTTAATGAAGCCTGATGTTTAGCTCTTGACCTGTTTTTGATTAAGGAATTTTGTATCTTTTTCATTTTGTGTTTGGATTAACCACATCGAATGAAAATGATATCACTTTTGCTCTTTATCGTCTCTTTTTATTGAAATCTGGTTCAAGACAATAGAAAATAATGCAAATGTTATCGAAATTCCCTTTATCATTTATTCAGAATAATTCCATCAAATTACAATCGTCAGAGGTGTAGTGTTAACATGACGAAATACAAGATAGAATTACACTATGAATAGGCAACCCCCAGCCTGATTTGGTTGGGGTTTAGGGGGCTACATGATTTACGGGAAGTATCTCTTGAGAAACTTCCCATTAATTGGCATCATGAGCCTGTCTCCTTCTTGATTGATGAGGCGGTATGCTCCGTTCGAATAGACTGATTCTATTACGAAGGGCCCTTCCCATTTAGGATTGAACTTCCCTTTGGTTTTGTGTGTCATCACCATGGGTCGTCTGTTGGCCAACACTAAATCGCCTTTCTTGAAGATCCGTTCCTTAACCATTTTGTTGTAGGCTTTGGAAATACGGGCTTGATACAACTCTATCTGTTGTTGAGCTTGAAGTCGCTTGTCGTCTAAGGCTTCAAGTTCTTGCAGACGTCGTTGATGCTTTTCTTCTTCTGTTAGTCCAGTTGTGATAGCGGCTCTCAGAGAAGGAATCTGAATTTCCAATGCTAGTACAGCCTCGCAGCCGTATACCAAAGAGAATGGCGTAGCTCTTGTCGAGGTCCTTACTGTAGTGCGGTAAGCCCAAAGACATTCACCCAGTCTTTCATCCCAATCGCGCCGGCTTTTAGAAACAAACTTTTTGAGAAGCTTCACTATGGTTTTGTTAAAGGCTTCTGCAAGACCATTTGCTGGCGGATAATAGCTTCTGCAAGACCATTTGCTGGTGGATAATATGCCGTGGATGCAACACTTTGGATTCTAAATTTGTCACAGAATCTCTGAAACCCAAGGCTGACGAATTGTGTCCCGTTGTCGTGAACTATTCGCCTCGGGACTCCAAAACGGTAGATGACGTGATGTTTAACGAACTTGATCACGTTTGAAGTCTTGACTTCTTTCAACGGGATGGCCTTCGCCCATTTGGAGAAATAGTCGGTTACGGCTAGAATGAACCGGTGTCCCTTGGATGTCGGAGGGGAAATCGGTCCGACGATATCCATACCCCACATTTCGAATGGCCAAGTCGCCGATGTGGGGTGTAAGTTTCCTGGTGCTTGGTGGATGAAATCCCCATGAATTTGGCACGCGTGACAACGTTTAGCATAGTCAACCGCGTCTGAAAACATCTTCGGCCAATAATAGCCGATGCGTCGGAGGCGATCTCCTAACTTAGCTCCGGGCTGATGAGCTCCGCACATTCCACCGTGAGCTTCCTTGAGGGCCTCTTTTGCTTCCTTCCGGGAGATACATCGAAGCAAAACTCCATCATGCAATTTGCGATACAGGACTTGAGAGACTGTGTCGTAATAGAATCGGAGGGCCTTTCGTTTGATGGAGGCCGCTTCCTTAGGATCTTCTGGCAGAATTCCATACACGGCATAGTCGATGTATGGGAATCGCCAATCCCTGGATTCAAACTCCATAGAAGTTGTACAGACTTCTCCTGACGGTATCTCGTCTGAGTTTTCTTCTATAGGAATTTTAGAAAAGTATAGTTTCTGTCCCGCGACTGGAATCGTTGTTTCAGTCTTCGGTGGCAACGCTAATGAGGTTGCCAAGGAGGCTAGAGCATCTGCGTAAGCATTCTGAGCTCGTGGCACGTATTCGATAAAGAAGCCCTCGAACTTTTGAGCCTGCTCTAGCACTGCAAAGTAATACGGGATCAAATCCTCATGACGTGCTTCATATTCTCCTCGAACTTGATTAACGATGAGTTGAGAGTCACCGTAAGCTTCAAGATGCTGAATACCAAGTTCTTCAGCAAATTGCATGCCTAATAGCAGAGCGTTATACTCGGCTACGTTGTTGGTGCAAGGTTCGATTAAGGAAAATCCCCTTGGGATTACATGGCCGTTTGGAGAGATTAGCACTACTCCTACTCCCGCGGTGATCGCTCCATGAGGATTTGCTCTGGATGCACCGTCGAAGAATAATTTCCACACTTGCGTAGCTTCTTGAGTAACACAAGGTAATTCTTCATACAACTTAGATGTTCCCGATACTGGATGATCGGCTAAGAAGTCTGCCAGTGCTTGGCCCTTGACCGCCTTTTGAGGCATGAACTGCATGTCGTATTGCGACAAGAGAATGGCCCATTTTGCAAGCCGGCAATTCAGAGATGATGGTTTCGTCATCAGTACTCTCAAAGGATTTACTTTGGAAATGACGTGAATTGTCTGTCCAACTAGGTAATGTCGCATCTTTTGGATTGCGAATACCAAGGCGAGACATTCTTTTTCGACTGGATTGTACCGGTGTTCGGCTCCCATCATAGTCCTGCTTAGGTAATAGATGGCTTGCTCTTGACCCTGATCATTATTTTGGGCCAACAAAGCTCCGAGAGAATGTTCCATGGCCCTTACGTACAACAGGAATGGCTTTCCTGATATTGGGGCCACGAGAACTGGCGGTTGAGTAAGATATTTCTTAATCTCCTCGAATGCTCTTTGACATTCCGCATCCCAAACAAAGGATATTCCTTTCTTCATAAGCTTAGAGAAAGGTTGGCAGCGCCCTGACAGATTTGATATAAATCTTCGAATGTAGGCCAGTCTGCCTTGCAAACCTCTGAGCTCTTTGAGATTCTTCGGAGGTGGCATGTCTTGGATGGCACGCACTTTTTCCGGGTCAAGAGAGATTCCTTTGGATGTAACAATAAATCCCAGGAATTTTCCACTTGAAACTCCGAGGAATGATTTTGTCGGATTCATCTTCAGCTGATGTGCTCGCATGATTTCGAACATTGTCTTCAGATCTGCAAGATGATCGTCTTTGCATTGGCTCTTTACTGCTATGTCATCAACGTAGCACTCGATCTTCTTTCAGAGGTGTTCGTGAAAGATCGTGTTCATTGCACGCTGATAAGTTGCACCTGCATTCTTCAGGCAGAAGGGCATCACTGTGTAGCAATACACCCCCAGTGGTGTTCTAAAAGCAGTGTGCTTTTCGTCGTCCGGGTGCATCTTGATCTGATTGTACCCAGAGAATCCGTCCATGAAAGACATCCTTTCATACCCGCAGGTGTTGTCAATCATAACATTCGTGATGGGGAGTGGGAATTCGTCTTTCGGACAGGCGGCATTAAGATCAGGGAAATCGATGCATATCCGGACCTTACCGTTCTTTTTGGGGACTGGAACAATGTTAGCTACCCAATCTGGGTGTTGTTCTTCCCTCACAAAACCTGAGTCTATAAGCTTTTTAACTTCTGACTCGATTGATTCCATGATCTCTGGACGAAACCTACGTTGTTGTTGTTTAACGGGTTTTGCATCCGGATCAATGTTGAGACGGTGCATGGCAACTTTCGGGTCAAGGCCAGGCATATCTTCATAATTCCAAGCGAAGACGTCTATGTATTCTCGGATGAGAGATATAAGGTCTTCCTTCTCGGTGGATGATAGGTCTTCGGCTATAAAGATGGGCTTGGGGTCAGACTCATCTCCCATGTTAACTTGGATCACTTTATCTTCAGTGGGTGGTTCGCGTTGTTCGAAACGCATATCCCACAGGATATTGAGACGCTTGATCCAAGGATCATCTGTCGATTCCATTAACTCCTCGTCACCCCCTGCGTCTTCATCTGGATGACTGGTTGAAACTATGTTCACAGTCAAGTTTTTAAAGAAGGGTCCAACACTGACGTCGGACTCGTATGACGATATTCCGGATGATTGGTCATGACGTAGGTAATTATTGATTTCGTTTTCCGAGGCGGGGGGAGGCGTGACGTAACCCACGCCCCTTTCGGTTTTTTGATAATAATCCGGAGGTTTTACTTCAGGAGTGAGAGACATCCGGATCGGTGTTCGTCTTCCGTTCCCGAAGTTCAGGCCATGTTTCTCATTAAAATTATACCACATTCGTTTCATTAAGTATTTAGAATTGGGTTCATGGTAATGGAATTGGGGAACTCCATCGTCTTCCTCCGAACTTGCTCGTTTGAGTTGTTCGGGTTTGACTTTACCAAAACAGATCGGCTTCTGCCCTCTCCTTTTGGATGGGACTTTGAAGAAAGCCTTCTGTGCGTCCTCCACTTCTTCATCCGAAGCGAAAGATGACTGGATTGGTAAGGTGAGTGACGCCTCGGTGCACAGTACGTGCCATGGGTTGGTACCTGCACTAGAATCATTCTCTATTTGTTTATTGTTAAGAGAGACATCAGACAAGTACGCTAAAATGAAATCTTCATTAATGCACCACTCGCCCCCACTCGGTACATCATTATTACTCTCACCCTGACCCATTACATCAAAGTTTCCCTAAAACCTGCATGACCCTGTAAGGCATGAAGCTAAGCGCTGAGCCCGGGTCAACTTGAACACGACTGATTTCGGAGGATCCGATATATCCTGTGTAGTACAGTGGTCGGTCATGTTCGTGTTTGACCTGCATATCTTCTTGTGTGAATGATATGCAGGGTAGACTTCTCGTCGCTTGTAGGCATTGAAGACAAGGTTGGTCTTCCGAAGCTTCGGGAGCTGGAGTGACTTGGGTGATGAAGCTCTCCGTATTCTTTAAAGATTCGATCAGAGCTTCCTTGGTAGTTTTGGATAACCTTAGGAGCTCATATAATGTGATTCTGGCCGGTATGTTGGCCAACTGTGCCATAACATTGAACTGGAAGGGAGTACTTGATTCTCCAGCTTCTAGGTGGAGATTTTTGTTGAACCGGAGCTCTTTCTGTTTCCCTTTATCAACCGGCTTTTTCGGGACAGAACCCCCAGTGTCTTGGGGCTGTTCCTCGACCTCTGGAGCATTTGAGCACATTAGCGTTCACCAGATTCTGTAAGATGTCTTTGAAGACATAGCACTTTTTGGTAGGATGTCCAAGGAATCTGTGATAACGACAATAGCTGGGGTCATCTACTTTCCCTGCTTCATCCGGCTTCCTGACCTCAGGCAATTGCAGCTTGTTGTTCTTTCGAAGCAATTGGAATAATGTATCCACGTGCTCCTCTTTGAACGAATACTGCTTGGGCGCTCTTTGCTGATTTGGCGCTTTGCCCTGCTTGTTCGGCGGTGGAACTCGCGTGTAGTCGGCCGCCAAGGTCTCCTTCCCCTTAGACCGTTGGGCGTTGTTCTGGTTGCGTTGCTGATTTTGCTGCTGCGGCTTGGGTTGTGGCATTTCTTCGGCTTTGACCCGTGCCACTATTTCTTCAGCTTGTTCTCCTTGTGAGACTAGTTGTCTCCAGGAGCGACATTCTGCCACCCCCATTTGAGCAAGGAGCTGGGTCTGCAGGTTGTGCCTAGAAGTTTCAACCAGAGTTGATTGGGTCATACCTGAAGGGCATCGCAATGCCATACTGCGGAATCTCTCCACATAGGTTTTGATGGACTCTCCTTTCCTTTGCTTAGTGGCAAGAAGAGTTGGGACCGAGACCTCCGTGTCGTCCTCAAAGAATCTGGCCAAGAATAGCCTTTCCAGGTCTACCCATTTCTGAATAGATCCGGCAGGCAATTTCATAAACCATTCGAAGGCGACACCCTTAAGGGTACCGATGAACAGCCTGGTCAGGATGGCGTCGTTTGCTACCACATCCCCAGTTTGGGACTTGAAGTAGTAAATGTGCTGATTTGGCGATCCTGTACCATCGAACGGTTGCAAGGTAGGAGCCTTGAACTTCGGTGGGTAGGGAGCTGTATCCCACTCAGCAGGGTAAGGCCGCGCTACTCCCTCTTCACGGAGCTCGCTTCGGTTGGCGATTGCGTTGAGGCGAGCTTCCAGTTCATCCATCTTGGTGGATTGAGGATGCAGTTCTTTTTCCACCTCCTTCTCACCTTCAGAAGAGGACCCCAGGTTGTGAGTCTCATGATCTGAATGTTCGTGCACTTTTTGTTTTCCCTTCGAAGTTGTTCTCCGGGAAGACTCAGGTTTGTGGCCTTTTTCAGCAAGAAGCTGAGCCAACATATCCTTCAGTTGGAGAAGTGTCTCCTGTTGTGCCTGGAGCATGACATGATGTTCGTCCACTCTTTTGGCTATGTCTTCATGGTTCCCTGTCGTGTAAGCGAAGACCTCCCGTGCTCCAACAGAGCTTGAAGATTGAGATTCGGCTATTGCCGAATGTTCATCACTTGTTGTAACACCCTTGGCTAACTTTTGATAGTCAACCGGACGAATGGCTCCTGTCCGAGTCCGAGTATTCTGATACACTCCTTCGAACTGGTCAAAAATTTCTCGGACAGTTGGCGGATGACTCTCTTGTGACTCGTCAGAATTAGTATGCGAGGCCTTCCCTCGGCCGATCATGTTGATAGTGACCTGTGGGTATTCCGCTTCAGTTGTCTTCTTTCTGTTGCGACGTTGTCGTTTGGCAGGCCTAACAACGTTTGTCAACCTGTCGAATACGGACTGCCGAGGTGTGGATGCATAACAAGAGCATTCTGACAGGACGACCGAGATAAGCCTCTCACATTGACATGGGTGAACCACTTGTGCTGTTGATTTTCCTCTCAACAACAATTCCCGCAGATCAGGAACTTGGGAGGAAACTTTCCCCGGGCTTGGAGGTGGAGATGGAACCCCCTGCCCTTGGGTAGGTGATATTGATTCTTGTCGAACGTGAATTTTAAAGCCACGCTGACTTTTTTGAACCTGACGGACCTCTTGAAGATCACGTTCTTGAGAAATAACGTGAGGGTCGCGTTGAAATTTGTAAACACTAGGCCGAGGCCTGCGTTTAAATGATGAACCTGACCTCTGAGTGTCAAGTTTTGGTTGAACGCGCCCCTGAGGGTCGCGTTTGGTTGGTGAAACAGACTCCTGAGAGTCATGCTTCGTTTGAACGCGCACCTGAGGGTCGCGTTTAATTTGTGAAACAGACTCCTGAGAGTCATGTTCAATTGGAACGCGCCTATGAGGGTCGCGTTTGGTTTTGGCAGCTCCATTCTGAGGGCTGCGTTTTGAGTGAACAACGCGCCACTCAGGGTCGCGTTTGAGCTGTATCAGCCTAGGCTCATAGTTGGGCTCATTGCCACGCAGTGAGCGTTCTTCTTTGGGAACGCTAGGCTGTTGGATCTTTAGAAACTCGATCTTCGCGTTGGGCCAACAATCGGCTTTCTCGTAAGTGTGCTCGTCGGATGGATCTTCTCCGTCGGCGAGCGGCGTTCTTTTTGGCTTGTTTCAAAGCCTTAGCAGCAACGTCATTGACGTTTATAGGACTCGTCTCTTCCAGAGGCCGTTTGTGACCCGAAGCACGTCTTGCTGTCGCGGAGGTGGGATCTTCCGCCAGCAGAGCCAGTTTGAGTTCCTGGCCGAAGGAGAGGGCTTTCTTCGGCACTTCAACAACAGAATCGACCTTCTTTGAGGTCTTGCGGACATCGTGCTTAGCCTTGGGGCTAAGCGATCCAGAAGATAATGCTTCCTCATATTTCGCTTGATCAAACTCCACGATGAGAGTTTCTACAGTCGTTCCCATGAGGTGGACGTCGGACTGAGCCACCACTTCTTCGTCGGAAAAGCTAGTCCCCAGTGGAGTCGCCATCTTTTGTATGTTGAGAAAATTGCAAATAAGAGAATAAAGAAAATATGACTTTGATTCCTTTGATCTCGGTTACAACTTGATTACAAAAGAGAGGAAAACGGATTTAGTTTTCCCCTTTGTTTAAAACTGGGTTCTTCTTGGCAGCGATGGAGTGCTTCCTTCAATTGATTGCGTCGAACTTGCTCTCCGTTGACGATCCGACCGTCTCTCTATCGTGGGAACGATGAACTTTCGTGGAAAGTTTTATAAATAACTCTGAATGAGTTTTAGAACTCTAAACGAGTTTGAACTCTGTGAATAGAGTTGTTGGAACCGAAAATTCGGTTAAAGATCAAGCTGTTTTTCTGTTGTCGAAGAATCCTCTCAGATTTGATCTTCTGAGTTTAATTCAAAAATCCTATCTCCAAGGATTTCGTTGCTGCTGAATCTCCAACCCCTTAACTCAGTTGAGTTCGTTGAGCTTTTATAGGGGGATAAGGGGTTGTAACTGACCCCTATATCCGCTCCTACGTGGGCAAAAATCCCTCAGGACGTGGGATAAACGGTTTTAGAACCGTTTGACTCATGTTTGAGTGAGTCAAACGCCCAATCTGGCGTTCAGAACCCAATTTCGCTTCCTAGGATTGAGACGTGAGGTTGGGTGTTAGCTGAACACCATTGAACGCGATGGTCACTCGCGTTTAGCTTGTTGCTTGCTTGGAAACGCGGGGGTCAGTGCTGGTTGAACTCCTACGAACGCGAGGGTCGCTCACGTTTGGTTTGTGCCATGGAGACGCGGGGGTCAGTCTTAATTGAACCCCTATGAACGCGAGGGTCGCCCGCGTTTGGATTGTGGCTTGGCGACGCGGGGGTCGCCTTCATTTCTAAAGTGGTGACGCGGGGATGACATCCGCGCCTCAGAATGAGCTAGTTGACTTGTAGCTTCTTCTGTGGTGCGTTGCGAGGACCGTTATTCAGTAATCCTAGCCTTAGCTGTTGGGGGGTGTGAAAGTCGTCAGATTGTAACTTTCACTGTAGATTGTGAAGACTGCTGAATAGAGTTTTCATCCGTCGTCGGAAGTGTCGTTAAATTGTAACTCTTCTCGATCTATGTGAAAAGCCCTCCATTCGCAACATTCGTTCACCGACCCAAAAACTATTTGATTGTAGCTTCCGTTGTAGGAGCTAGACGGGAGTCAACATCCATAGTGTCTTAAAGATGAATATTTGCCCACAGCTCTCTACCAAGCAACTCACCAACTGAGTCCAATCTTTTATTTCTGAAATCATCCCACTATTCATCAGCATCTCTAATAGTTAATATAATATTAGTGCTGTTGTCGCAGCCATCAAGATCAATCATCTCAGAAGTGAGGTCGTGTTTGTGGCGATTGTGGGGTTGCGGATGCAGAGATTGGGAAGTCGTCTGATTATGACCTATAATTGTCGGAGCTTGTTTGGATAAGCTATCTATTGTGATTTTTAGACAGCCTACATTGACTTAGGATTTTTGGCAAATCCTCAGCCTTCAACGGATTTGACATGCTTTTACCGATTACCGTTTGAATCGGGCTTACATGCGGATTGTTTTAAGTCCGTTCCGCATGTGACGTTGTGTTAAAGGAATGGGAAAAAGACTAAACCGGCGACGCGTGTTAGGCGTCGGCATATCCTTTCTTAGGCGCAGACTTATCCCTGCTTAGGATTCGGGATAAACTTCCTAGGATGAATCCTAAATTGATAAATTTTGGAAAAGATCGACGTGGGAAAGGAAGAATTTTATATTCTATTTCCCGATCTTCTTTTAGGGTGAAGCCGAACCCGAATATAAGGAAGGAAGAATTTTATATTCTATTCCTTGATTCTGGAAAGGAAAAATTTTATATTCTATTTCCAGTTGGAAAAGATCTCCACCCCCAGAATCCGGAATGGTGAAACTAGGAGTGGGACCTCCATTCCGAGAATCGAAAGATTCGGATAATCCTAACTGTCCGAAGGTTTGATTACCGAACTAAAGGTGAATCTCTCGTTTATCGAGAGTGAATTATGGTTTTGACCCTAACTGTAGGAAGGTTTGGCCAAATGGGAGTTTGAGGTGACCCTAACTGTAGGAATATTTGATCACTTGATTTGAAAGTGGACCTCTCGTTCATAGGAGGAATCGAGAGGAGATTTTGACTGTGGTCCTAACTGTAAGAAGGTTTGACCAATTGGAAGGTTTGAGATGATCCTAACTATAGGAAGGTTTGATCGCTCGATTTGAAAGTGGACCTCTCGTTCATTAGAGGAATCGAGAGGAGATTTTGGTTGTGGTCCTAACTGTAGAAAGGTTTGACCAGGTGACAGATCAAAATTTATTATATCCGGACTCTAACTATGAAAGTGTTGAGTGCACGAACATAGCGTAAGTTTGATTGGATTAAACTTGATCGAATTTAGTGGTCCCACCGTCAATTAGTCTGATCGGTGAGAGATTTAGTGTTCATCACTTTGTTCATATCGATCGGGTTATCCCTAAGAATATTAACATTCTTTTGGGAACTTCCCGTTACATGAATTATCCACCCCCAGCTTTCTTGCAAAACTGGGTGTAACGAGGAGTACGTTATCCTCAATCGCATGTTCAGGTTATCCTTAAGAATATATGATTCTCTAGGAACTTCCCGTTACATAAATCGTCCACCCCTAGCTTCCTCTGCGGAACTGGTTCGGACATTATTCTCAGTTACCTGACCGGGTTATCCTTAAGAATATTAGCGTAATATTCCCTAGGAACTTCCCATCAAAAGTAGGAAACAGTTTAGACACATATACCTATTGGAGTACGCAGGGAACAGTTTAACCTCTTGCACCTGTTGGAGGATTGAGAAACAGTTTATACTCGTATACTCTTTGGAGTCTTGTTTCGACTTAATTGAGCGATATAACGCCGGCTTCAACCAAGGTCTGAATGCTATTCTTGAGAGCAAAGCAATCCTTGGTGGGATGAACGACCCTCCTGTGGTATGCACAGTACTTTGGGTCCGTAGTGTTGTCAGCTTCCTCCTGATTTGTGATAGGTGGTAGCTTGATCTTGCTGCTTCCAAGGAGGGATTCGAAGATGGCTAGAACGTCTTCGTCCTTGAAGGAATACTCTCTTTGGAGTCTCGGACCCGAAGTCTTTTGCTGTTTTCGGAGTTGCTTTTGCGACGTCTGGTTAGCGTCAACACCTGCTGCAGGTGTCTTGACCTTACCACGGGAGGCGAAGTTAGAATTCGGAGGCTTAGTTGTTGATTGAACCCTCTCGGCTTTCTTCCTTCGGAGGAATCGCTCAGCTTTCTCCCCTCGGACCTTCAGATCCTTCCATGTTTTGGACGGTGCTGTCCCCATTGCTTCCAACACGTCCAATGCAAGATTGTTGTGGTAAGTCTGGAGAATGAACTCCTCAGTGATCGGGTCTCGACAATTCATTGCCTTGTTCCGAAACCTTTTTACGAAGTTTTCAACTGTTTCACCATTTTTCTGCTTCTCATCAAATAGTGTGCCAATTGAAATCTCGGTGTCGTCGTCGAAGAAATTGGTGAGGAACATGGTCTCCATATCGTCCCAGCTGTTCACGCTACCTGGCTTGAGGCGGCGATACCAATCGAAGGCGGCTCCGCGAAGAGTGCCAACGAAGGACCGTACCATCAGAGGCTCATTACCAGAGATAACACCCAGGTGCGATTTGAAGTAAATCAAATGCTGAGTGGGTGAACCCTTCCCATCAAACGGCGTGAAGTTAATCAGACTGAACTTCGCCGGATAGGGGATCGATTCCCATTCATGCATTTCTCTCATACTCTGCATGGCCATCTGCATTTTGACCCTGAAGCTCTCCTGTTGTTTAGCCATGGCTTCTTCGAGCATCTTGGCCACTTGTTCCGCGCTTATCATAAATGACTCGCGGGGTTGTCCTTCGCTGGACACTGTATTATCTGATGCGACCGCAGAGCAGGCATCCGATTCTTCATCTTCTGAAGGTGTTCTTGTCCGAACCCTACCGTAAGTTCCTCGTATGATAGCTCCAGACTGCAGACGGGTTACACACCAGGGTGCTTCCGGAATCGACTCGGGATTACCCTGTGTCGATGTCCTTTTGCTGGTCATGTTAGCGGTGACCCTCGGAAATTCTCCATCTTCAACCGTCGTTCTTCTTCGTCGAAAACGCCTAGGCCTTGGTTTTGGCGTTTCGGTACTAAGTCTTTCGAACACCGAAACTCTCTCGGGGACTGCCTTGATGTAGTTGCACTCAGACATTGTAGGCATATAAAATTGCTTATAGATCCCTTAGCACAGCTCAGCACAAACCGACGAACCGACGAACCAACGAGGCGATGAGGTTAACGAATCACACGCAAACAACGGAATAAATCCACTCGCGTGCGGAATCAAGCTAACGGGTTGAAGAGTCAACGAGTCATCCAACCAAAGGTGGACTCGGACGAATCACGATCGAATCAAGATCAGTTTCGGACTCAAACTCAGAAGTGGATTTACTGCCAAATCAGGAATCGGATTTACTACCAAATCAGATCAACAAATCAGAGTCCAAATCAACCACGAGACTGGAAAAAACGGCAAAACCCAAACACCAAAGGGGACTCGGCCAAAACCGAGCCACCTCTAGGTGGCTCGGTGGCCGAGC
>NC_033800.1:28807612-28808003 GCF_001876935.1 Asparagus officinalis
CTATGGGTGGCTCGGCCCAGTGCCGGCCACCCATAGGTGGCCGACCCAGATCTGTGCACGGGCACAGTTCAGAGAGCCTATAAATAGGCCCCTGGTTCATTTGTTAAGGGGTTGGAATTTTTGGAGGCGAAGCTCTGCTGGATTCAAGACTCAGATCTAAAAAAGATTGAAGCTTTAGGACTTTGAGGACTTGCTCATCCAGATCTGGTGCTCGGCGATCGTCAACGCCAAATAAGGCAAGAGTTCGAGAGGACCGGATCTCAGATCTACGCAGGCCATTGTAGGCGCATAAAATTGCTTATAGGTCCCTTAATACGGCTCAGCACGAACCGACAAACCAACGAGGCAACGAGGTTAACGAATCGCACGCAAGCAACGGAATAAATCCATT
>NC_033800.1:28809083-28826967 GCF_001876935.1 Asparagus officinalis
TGAGCCCGATGAAGAAACTCCGAACGAATCAACATGTTGGGGGTCGCCGCAACCCTCAACATGACAAAGAAATTGTGGCACCCAAGCACACTACTTTGCGCATCGAAGTTCAGGAGCCCGTTGAGAATTCACGCCCACAAAGGCGCGTTTCGAGGCGCGTGACTCTCGAAAGTCCGAAGAAGGTAATTCACTCTCAGAAGGAAACGTTATCGTCTGATGATGATTGCGTTATACCTGAGAAATCGTGCCAACACACGATAGGTTGCTCCGACTTTCAAACGGAAGAGCTGTACTATCGTGCTGGGGGTACGAGCAAAGCCAGAAAGAGAAGTCCTCGAAGGCTAGAAACTCAGTGCCCTTGTTCAAAGCTCATTCGGGCGGTACTGTCTGAGTGAAACTGCATCAAGGCAGTCCCCGAGAGAATTTCAGTGTTCGAAAGGCTTAGTACCGAAACACCAAAACCAAGGCATAGGCGTTTCCGGCAAAGAAGAACGGTGGCCGGCCTAGAACCCATCTGCAGTCCGGAACCATCAAGCGAGCAACCTATAGTAGGGTTCGTACAAGACTCCTTTCAGAAGATGAAGAATCTGATGCCGGCTCCGCGGTTGCATCAGATAATACCATCCCGGCCTAGAACCCGTCTGTAGTCCGGAACCATCAAGCGAGCAACCTATGGTAGGGTTCGGACAAGACTCCCTTCAGAAGATGAAGAATCTGATGCCGGCTCCGCGGTTGCATCAGATAATACGGTATCCAGCGAGGGACAACCCCGCGAGGCACTTATGATAAGTGCGGAGCAAGTGGCCAAAATGCTTGAAGATGCCTTAGCTAAGCAATAGGAAACCTTCAGGTTCGAAATGCAGATGGCCATGCAAAACATGAGAGAAATACATGACCAACAAATCCAGGCATTGACAAACCAGCAAGGCGAGCCAAGTCGTCATAACCCGGTTAATCTGGAAGATGAGGACACAAATGCGAATGAGACGCATAATGCCAATAATCCTCCCGTCAATGCAGGGGGTGGTAATGAGAATGCTAACGAAAACACAGGTGAAAACTTGAAGATTAAAAATCTCGAGAGCAAAATCAATACGTTGATTTCTGCTCAAGAGATGAAGAAAACAGGCATTCCTTGTCCATACCCAAGAGAGTGGGAATCAATCCCATATCCGACGAAGTTCAACCTAATTAACTTCACGCCGTTTAATGGGATGGGTTCCCCCACTCAACATTTGATTTACTTCAAATCACACCTGGGGGTTATCCCTGGTAATGAGCCTCTGATGGTACGGTCCTTCGTTGGCACTCTTCGTGGAGCCGCTTTCGATTGGTATCGCCGCCTCAAGCCAGGAAGCGTGAACAGCTAGGACGATATGGAGACTATGTTCCTCACCAATTTCTTCGATGACAACACCGAGATATCTATCGGATCATTGCTCGATGAGAAGCAGAAGGACGGGGAGTTAGTCGACACCTTCGTCAAAAGGTTCCGGAACAAGGCGATGAACTGCCGGGACCCGATCACCGAGGAATTCATTCTCCAGACCTACCATAATAATCTGTCCTTGGACGTGTTGGAAGTAATGGGGACAGCACCGTCCAAAACGTGGAAGGATCTGAAGGTTCGAGGGGAGCAGACTGAGCGATTCCTTAGGAGAAAGAAGGCGGAGAGAGGCCAACAGGCGACAAATGCTCCAACACAGAATTTCAACCCAAGGGGGAAAGGTAAGGCACATGCCAATGCAGTTGATGCTAATCAAACTTTCTAATTACAACCTCAGCAACAGCAGCAGCAAAGAGCGCCACATCAATCGCAGCCGCAATGGCAACAACGGTCTCAGAAGCAAAGAGCGGAGCCAAGATTTCCTAAGGTGTACTCCTTCAAAGATGACGAGGTGCCTGGCATCTTCAAGTACCTGCTGGAGAACAACAAAATCCAGCTGCCGGCAGTCGTGGATCAAGAGGGGGCTAGCAAAGTGACGGATCCGAAGTATTGCGCATACCATAGAGCGGTCCATCACCCTACCAAGTCGTGCTACCACCTCAAGGACAAGATCCAGGCGCTAATTGATGTAGGTGTCATAACCCCGAAGCCATCCAAAAATGTCGGAGCAAATGCGGTGTCAATCAGCTTTGGATCGATGCCCACAACATGGTTCGAACCGAAACGCGTCACCAAAGTGGGAATGAAGACGGTGAATGATGACCCACATGGACAGCGCCAAAAGGGACTTGTGCCACACACAACCCCGAACGGCGAAATCCTATGGGTTCATCCGGATCTCTTTGAAGATGAACAGTGGGCGACTTCCTCAAGAAGAAAGGGAAAAGGCAAGTCCTGCAATGCTACATCCGCAATTTTCGAGGAGGATGGCGATGAAGCTCCTACTTTCCCGCTCTCCGAAGAAGAACAAAAAGTCTTCGCCACTAGAAGCGGAAATGAGTATCACTACAATTATCCACCACCTAGTGAGCAGGGGGTGAATAAACGGGGACCAGCCAAAACTCTCACGGAGATGGGGGTGATTACAAGTCCTACACCGGGCGAAGAGGCTCGACGACAGTCGGTGAATAAACCGAAAGAAAAGAATCCCCAGGAGGTTCAGAATCCGAAGCAGTCTCGTTTCAGTCACCTGATTGGAAGAGACAAACCGGAAAGCTCGAAAACTCCGCAAGCCTTTGATATAATTGCTCAATTAGCCAATATTCCGGCGCGGATAACGTTGTATGAGTTGCTGCGGTTGTCTAAGGAGACTAGGGAAGCCTTACGAGAAGCCTTGGCTGATTCTGAAACATTCCTCACTCGGGTCAAACCGGCACCTGAACAGCTAGAACTGTCAATGCAACACTGTAACATAGCGGCTAAGAACCTTCCCTGCATCACCTTCACCAAAGAGGATATGCAGACGAAGAATTCAAACCATGATCGGCCCCTATATTTCATCGGATACATTGGCTCCAGCGAAGTCAACCGAATCCAAGTAGATCCGGGTTCCACTGTGAGCATTATGCCACTTCGCCTTATGCATAGCCTTGGTATTCCAGTCAGCAAATTGGCGTCTACAGGCACGGTCATTTACGGATTCAATACCAGCGGGTCAAGGCCTTTAGGAAAGATCCGGATAAAATGCCAAATGGGTGATCTGAAGACGGAGGTCACGTATTACTTTATTGATGCTGAGACATCATATAACTTACTATTGGGTCGGCCTTGGATCCATAGTAATGTTATAGTTCCCTCCACCCTACATCAATGTCTGAAATATGTCAACACTGGTGGAAGGGTCAGGACGGTGGTCGCAGATAAACAACCATTTAAAGGGTTTGAGAATTATTTCACTGATTCTCTCCTCTATGGTAACGAATCCGACACGGAACCATCGGTCCAGGGCACGGACAGCGGAGAAGAAGCTGATTCCGAAGCCAGATTCGATTACAATGGTGGTTTTGTTTTAAATGACATTGTACCCTTTGTAATCAATCTTGACGATGAACAATCGTCAGATGGAGGTTGTAACTGGCAACTTGCCGATATTGAAATAAAAGATGATTTAGAGTACTCGTTGTCTCTTGATGATGCGACAAACGGACTACACGATAATCCTAGTTTACATACGCCGCTCCGATCATCTTATGTAACAAAGAAACGCCTCCAGCATTCCTTCGGAACAACCCTGGTCGTGCCTGCCAAAACAGGAGTCGAAAAAGAGGTGATTTATGGTAAAGGAGAGAATTTTCCATTACCAGATCATTTCCTAAGAGAAGACGAAGAGGAAGATAAACCTGGTCGACATTTATCTAAGTATAGTCCTGAAGCGCGCAAGCTCATGGAAAAACAGGGATATGATTTCACACTCGGAGAAGGCTTGTACTTTGATCGAGGTTCCCGTATCCCAGCTAAAGTAGTATATGTGCCAAAAGGGAAACCGGATGATTATTACCGTCACAAAAGAGGCTTAGGCTATGTTTCCTCATCTGATGATGAATGTGGTTGGCAAATTATCGATCAAATTGCTAACAAAACTAGGAACGGATATTCTTCTGATTCTTCAGCTGGGGATTCCGACGTAAGTTTGGGGGAGGTGTTCAAGAAACTGATGTCGCATATGACTACGGTCGATCCTGTGATGATAGAAGACGACGATCAAATGCCAACATGCGAAGACCCGTGGGTTCATCACCTGAACATGCAGTATGGTGATAGGTTCGAACAGAGAGAACCCCCCACTGAAGATAAAATAGTCTAAATTAACATGGGTGATGAGGCCAACCCAAAACCTATATTCATCAGTGATAGTCTTCCCCCAAATGAGAAAGAGGAGTTAATTGCTCTCATCAGGGAGTATATTGACGTCTTCGCTTGGAACTATGAAGATATGCCAGGGCTCGACCCCAATGTGGCAATGCACCGCCTCGATATCAAGCCGGATGCCAAACCTGTCAAACAACAGCAAAGACGGTTTCGTCCGCAGATTATGGAAGCCATTGAGGCAGAGGTTAAGAAATTGATCGAATCAGGATTTATCCGAGAGGAGCAACATCCAGACTGGCTAGCCAACATTGTTCCAGTCATGAAGAAGAACGGTAAAATCAGGATTTGCATTGACTTCAGAGACCTGAATACGGCATGTCGACGACTTTCCTCTCCCGATCACGGATGTCATTATCGACAATACATGTGGATTTGAGAGAATGTCTTTCATGGACGGTTTTTCAGGATATAACCAAATCAAGATGCACCCAGATGACGAGAAGCATACAGCGTTCAGAACACCCCTTGGTGTCTTTTGCTACACGGTGATGCCTTTCGGTCTAAAGAACGCTGGCGCCACATACCAACGAGCAATGACTAAGATTTTCCAAGAACATATCAGGAAAACAGTCGAGTGCTACATTGATGATTTGGTTGTAAAAAGCCGCAACAAAGAAGATCACATCAAGGACTTGAAGACAATGTTCGATCTCATGCGAAGCCATCAATTGAAGATGAACCCTACTAAATCCTTCCTTGGAATGTCTAGCAAAACATTCCTTGGATTCGTCATCACCACTAAAGGTATACATATCGATCCTGACAAAGTGAAGGTGATACACGAACTGCAACCTCCTAGAAATTTGAGAGAGCTTAGAGGATTGCAAGGGCGGCTAGCTTACATCCGACGGTTCATCTCAAACCTTTCTGGGAAGTGCCAACCATTCTTTATGCTAAACAAGAAAGGGGTGTCATTCATCTGGGACGACACATGCCAAAAAGCATTCGAAGATATCAAAACGTATCTGGCGAATCCTCCTGTTCTCGTTGCACCGAAATCGGGTAAACCGTTCTTGATTTACATCAAGGCGATGAACCACTTGATAAGTGCTTTACTGGCACAAGACGACGATAACGGTCACGAACAGGCAGTTTATTACCTAAGTCGGACCTTGATAGGCGCCGAGTCTCGATATCCGATGATTGAGAAAGAATGCATCGCATTGGTATTCGCGATGCAAAAGATGCGGCATTACTTGGTTGGACAGACGATTTACGTCATTTCCAATGTTAATCCAGTACGGGTGTTTATGACACAACCGGCCTCTATGAATTGGCGGTTAGCGAAATGGGCTCTTCTCTTGTCCCAATATGATTTGCACTTCAAACAGCAGAAGTCAATCAAAGGACAAGCGATTTGTGATCTTCTGACGGCAAACCCGACCACAGACGCGGCAGAAGTATATGATGACTTGCCGGATGAAACCCACGAGGTTAACACTACGTCGCACCAACAAGTATGGCAATTATATTTCGATGGTGCTTCGAGGGTAGTTAATAGGGTAATAACCCCGGGAGGTTCTACAGTTTCCTCCGGGGTTGGGGTTATCCTAATCTCCCCGGGGAAGCATGTGATGCCTCGAGCTTATTCGTTGACTAGTCCGTGCTTCAATAACGTAGCCGAGTACAACACGCTTCTCATTGGACTCAGTTTCGCCAAGGAGCTGGGGGTCGAATATCTCGAAGCCTTTGGGGATTCTCAATTGATAGTCAACCAAGTCCGTGGAGAGTATAAAGTCAGGAACCAAGACCTGATCCCGTACCACCAGGAGGCCATCAAAATGGCAGATTCTTTTGAAGAATTCTTTATTGAATACATCCCTCGTCTCCAGAACGCTTATGCGGATGCACTGGCAGCACTAGCGGTTTCACTTGCGCAGCCTCCCGAAACTGAGCTGTTAGTCACAGTGAGGACGCATCAGCTCTGCATACCCATATACGATTTGGATTTTGAAGAGGAAGATGATGGAAACATAAACGCCAAGGAGGTGAATTTAACTCAAATTGGGTATGAGTCCCGAGATTGGCGTTTTCCTATCATTGACTACGTCCAATATGGTATTCTGCCAGAGGATGTAAAAGAAAGGGAATCAATCCACCGAAGAGCACCAAGATTCTTCTATAATACCGAGACCCATACATTATACCGTAGAGGGTACGATGGTTTATTACTCTGATGCCTTTCGAACAAAGAAGCAGAAGAAGTTCTCAAGGAAGCTCCGCTTAGAGAAGTGAAGACGAACAACGTCATCAATTTCATCAAGCATCATGTCATATACCGACACGGCGTGCCAAGACGGATCATTCATGACAACGGTCCACAGTTCATAAGCAACGCCTTCGTCAGGTTTTGTGACAAGTTCAAAATTGAAGATGTTTCGTCAACAGCTTATTATCCCGCTGCGAATGGATTAGCTGAGGCGTTCAACAAGACGATCATTAAAATCCTATCAAAGCTCGTGAAGACCAATAAACGAGACTGGGACGATAAACTCGGTGAAGCACTCTGGGCTTATTGCACCACCATACGCACACCTACAGAGGCCACCCCGTATTCGTTGGTATACAGAAGAACACCATCAAAAACGTCTCGAAGAACTCGAGAGGTTGGATGAAAAGCGCTTGGAGGCTCAACAACACATTGAGTTTTATCAAGCCAGAATATCTAGGGCTTTCAACAAAAGAGTCCAACAGAGAAGCTTCAAGGAAGGAGATCTGGTCCTCGCTGCTCGCCGACCGATAATCCTCAAGTCCAAGAAGAAAGATAAATTCAAACCCAAGTGGGAAGGACCGTTTGTGATAGACACAGTCTATTCAAACGGCGCATATCGCCTAATTACTTAAGAGGGTGCCAGGCAATTAATGCCAATAAATGAGAAGTTCCTGAAAAAGTACTATCCCTAGTACATTTAGGATAACCCATTTACCGGGAAGTTCCTTGAAGAATATTGCACTTAATATTCTAGAGGATAACCCAGAATTATTTTTCACCACCAAAATCCCTCACTGATCAATTTCAATTGACAGTGGGTCCACTAAAAATGTCTTTCTGACCCTCTTAACTCTTTCTATGAACAAGAGATCCACTTTCATTTCGGAGTCCCCTTTCGATAAACGAAAGAACTCCCTTCTTCTTCTCTTTGGTTAAGCCCTCTCATGGCTATGACCGAAGTTGAAGTTTCACTTCGATAAACGAAGAACTTTTTTTTCAGTTTAGATAACCAATCCTATAAAAGGCAAGTTTATCTAGATTTTCCAGATTCTCGGAGTGGAGATCCCACTTCTAGTTTCTTTTTCGCTGGAAATAAAATATAAAATTCTTCCTTTCCAGAATCAAAGAATAGAATATAAAATTCTTTCTTCCTTGTATTCGGGTTTGCCTTCACCCTAAAAGAAGACCGGGAAACAGAATATAAAATTCTTCCTTTCCCGCAACGATCTTTTCCGAAATTTGTCAATTTAGGATTCATCCTAGGAAGTTTATCCCGAATCCTAAGCAGGGATAAGTCTGCGCCTAACACGCACTGTCGGTTTAGTCTTTCCCCGTAGAAAAAGACACCAGAGTTCGATTCTGGGGTATTCTATCCTGAAACCTAAGCAGAGATAAGTCTGCGCCCAACCCGCGCTGCCGGTTAGTTCTTAACCGTTAAAAAGAACACTCGTCCGCATATTCAACATTGTGGCAGGTCGTTATTAATAACACCAAAATCCAAGCCTCACACGCATGGGGAATTTCATCCTGAATCCTAAGAAAGGATATGCCGACGCCTAACACACGTCGCCGGTTTAGTCTTTTTCCGTAGAAAAAGACACCAGAGTTCGATTCTGGGGTATTTTATCCCGAAGCCTAAAATCAAATCCGTTGAAGGCTGGGGATTAGCCAAAAATCCTAAAGTCAACGCCTAACACGCGTTGCCGGGTAGTCTATTCCCGTGAGAAAGACGAAGTCTACGTATTCAATATCGTAGCACTAAAAGGGTTAACTCTTTTAGCTTAAACGTCACATAAGAGCGGACTTAAACAATCCGCATGCTAGCCCGACTCAAACGGTAGTCGGTAAAGGCTAATCAAATCCGTTGAAGGCTGGGGATTAGCGTAACAATGGCGAAGCCTATGTATTCAACATCATAGCACAAAGTCTCAGAGAATTCACTCTCTTAGCACAACGTTACATGCGGAACGGATTTCGTCAATCCGCATGCTAGCCCGACTCAAACGGTAGTCGGTAAAGGCTTATCAAATCCGTTGAAGGCTGGGGGTTAGCCAAAAACCCTAAAGTCAACGCCTAACACGCGTCGCCGGGTAGTCTATTCCCGTGAGAAAGACGAAGTCTACGTATTCAATATCGTAGCACTAAGAGCGTTAACTCTTTTAGCACAACGTTACATGCGAAACGGATTTATACAATTCGCATGCTAGCCCGACTCAAACGGTAGTCGGTAAAGGCTTATCAAATCCGTTGATGGCTGAGGATTTGCCAAAAATTCTACAACTGCGAGTCATTGACGCATCAACTCCCCTAGTTGGTCTCGTGACTTGAGCACCCAACAAATTCAGGACAAAATCCACACATGCAGATGAATCAACTTTAACAGTTGGTCCTGCAACCCCAACATTCGGGACCGCGATGCTCCAATACCTTAAGAGCTTAAACTGTGTATACTCCAGCAAACGTACGAGTATAAACTGTGTTAATGGCGATCCGTAAACCCTAGGGTCAACGCCGGTCAACGCGTAACCCTAGGTCAACGCCAAGCAACGCGTTGCAACAAAAGTCAACGTTCGACGATTCGAAACCCTAGGGTGGACGCCGGTCAACGCGTAGCCCTAGGTCAACGCCAAGCAACGCGTTGCAAACGAAAGTCAACGTTCGACGATCCGAAACCCTAGGGTGGACGCCGGTCAACGCGTAACCCTAGGTCAACGCCAGTCAACGCATTGCAATCAGAGTCAACGTTCGACGATCCAAAACCCTAAGGGTCAACGCCGGTCAACGCGTAACCCTAGGTCAACGCCGGTCAACGCGTTGCGATAAAAAGCCAACACACGGGGATCCGAAACCCTAAGCCAGCACAATGTGGCGGAGGTAGTGTCAAGCGCCACGACATCTCCCGTGTCACAGCCTGACGCCTGAGCTCAGTCAACGAACGATGCCGAGGAATCTTCGGCAAATATATGAAACCACTGCCAGTCTTATGAAGCCACTGCTCAGCATCAATAAACACGGCATCCGGATCTCTGGCAGAATCACCAAATAAAAAGTCGGTCTTCTTGAGAGGCTGAATAGAACTGGCGTCCTTCACGAAAGGCGCATCTGTAATCAACTGTCGAAGAGCTCGATGTCCACCTTCCTTCACCACTTGGGCAACCTCTGTCGACGTGCCCGGAACAAACTGAGGAGTAAGTGGAATGGGTGAAAAATCATCGGACGTCGAATAATACTCGTCACGACGTCCGTTCACCGCATGAGATGAAAATGCTCCGGAAGGATACTCAACTGAAAACAAGCAATTAAATGTTTGTTAATTCCAGTTATAAAAGGAAATTGAACTCATCTTACAAATGGGTAAGATAGAGTCATTGCCTTATAAAGGGTGAGACGATTTGGCCACGTTGTGCATTCATAAGATAGGGTATACCGACAATATATCCCTGCCTTATAAGGCACAATGCAGCGTCAAAACGCCCCCTTTATTTTGAGATATGGTTTTGACCAAGCAAAACATATCTTTAAAGCGTCGATCCTCACCAAGGAGAACAACGTGGGGTAAAAAGGACTAATTTGCAAATTTCCAAGAAAAAATGGACTAATTTGTAAATTTTCAAAAAATAGCTCACCAGCATATGAGGGAGGCACGTCATCAGTCAACGCAACAGGGGAGCGACCTCTCGGGACACGCGACATGATGATCTGCGAAATAAATTAGGGATCAGATCCAGAAAAGAAGTTTCTTTTTTATTTGCAATTAAATCTCTCAGAGCTCCAAATTTTACCCCCTGAAAGAGGAGCTCGAGGTGCCAAATCATAAACCCTAATCCTCACATGCGACCCCACAAATTCATAAATTGAATTAAGCATGAAATATGCTAAAATTGTGGAGGATTTACCTGAGGGAAAGCTCGAAGACCCGACAAAAATCAAATCTTGAAAGAGGCTCAGTCCACGTGCTCGAGGGGCCTGAGAGGAATTTTTATATGGAGATTTTTGAGGGATTTCTCAATCAAAGATCCAAAGGAAGGATGGATCTAGGGTATTTATGAAGAATTGAGATTTGAGGGAGAAAGGATGCTCGAGGGAAGAGAAAAGCAAAAAAGAGGTCAAGGGGGGGCCGGCCCTAGAAGGAGGAAAAGAAAAGAGAAAAGAACCCCTTTTATAATGTGAACCAGCCCTAAACCAGACCAAACCAGACTGAACCAGACCAAACCAGTCCAAATCAGTCCAAAAGAGGTCAAACCAGGCTGAACCAGGCCAAACCAGACTGAACCAGACCAGACCAGGATGAACCAGTCTGAACCAGTCTTGAACCAGTCCTGAACCAGCCTTAAACCAGGTTGAGCCAGTCTTTAACCAGGTTGAACCAGTTTGAACCAGAATTCAAATTAGAGCTGAATCGAGCATCGAAACAACTTCAAATCGACCGAGGGTTCAGTTCTTGGTTTATTCTTGCCTCTCCCGCATATTCGGAAGGATCAGAAGATTTTTTGAGCCAAATTACTGCTTTTTTTTAGCTTATTATCAAGCCGGTTCAGCTCATTACCAGACCGGTTCAGCTCATTTGGGCACAGAAATTACTCCAATAAGGTATATGAGTATAAACTGTTCCCTATTTTTGGTTGAGAAGTTCCTGGAGAATATTTTTTCTAAATATTCTTAAGGATAACTCAGCAACACTACGCCGGACAACGCGTCGCAAATAAAGACTCAACGCCAACATTCGAGGGTCAGTTCTATGTTGAACCAACAAACATGAGCTAAAGATCATAAAATTAGGAATCGACTTCAAATTCGAAATTCCGACAACGGTCAGACAATAAAATGCAGCACCGAAAACCTTACAGACATTCAACAAAGCACCGAATAGCCTGAAGGATTGAAGGAATCAAGAATAGAAGCCACTCCGAATATCCCGAAGGATGGGACAATCATATCCAAAGTATTCCAGACTCTTCTATAAAAGAACGAGGCTGAAATACTTTGGAGGGGGTATTTGTAGGCGTATAAAATTGCTTATAGATACCTTAGCACAGCTCAGCACAAACCGACGAACCGACAAACCAACGAGGCGATGAGGTTAACGAATCGCACGCAAACAACGGAATAAATCCACTCGCGTGCGGAATCAAGCTAACGGGTTGAAGAGTCAACGAGTCATCCAACCAAGGGCAGACTCGGATGAATCACGATCGAATCAAGATTAGTTTCGGACTCGAACTTAGAAGTGGATTTACTGCCAAATCAGGAATCGGATTTACTGCCAAATCAGATCAACAAATCAGAGTCCAAATCAACCACGAGACCGAAAAAAACGGCAAAAACCCAAACACCGAGCCACCTATAGGTGGCTCGGCCCAGAGCCGGCCACCTATAGGTGGCCAACCCAGATTTGTGCGCGGGCACAGTTCAGAGAGCCTATAAATAGGCCCCCTTGGTTCATTTTTCAAAGGGGTTGGAATTTTTGGAGGCGAAGCTCTGCTGGATTCAAGACTCAGATCTAAAAAAGATTGAAGATTTAGAACTTTGAGGACTTGCTCATCCAGATCTGGTACTCGGCAATCATCAATGCCAAATAAGGCAAGAGTTCGAGAGGACCGGATCTCAGATCTACGCAGGCGTACTCCGGATCAAAGCTTGGTCTTTGATCCCGAGATTTGGGCGATTGTTTCCTTGGTGAACCAATCCCCCCGGCTATTGTTTCCTTCGTGAAATAATACCCATCGTACTGTGTAGATCCGACCGGATCTAGATCGCGCGGTGGTCCACGGATAAACCCCGGCGTAGGCGAAGAACCCACAAAACGAGCGACCGCAAAATAGGAGCTCGTGATTTGTTCGACAAATAAGGAAAGTTGTAATCTTTTTTCTTTTTCTTTGATTTTATTGTAACCGGATCTTATAAAAAGACCGGATCTTTGTAATCGATAAACTATTACAAGAGTGTACAATGGAATCAACAATGAAGAAAGACACGATTTTTCCCGCGAACAGACATTACCGCCCGAATGAGCTTTGAACAAGGGCACTGAGTTTCTAGCCTTCGAGGACTTCTCTTTCTGGCTTTGCTCGTACCCCCAGCACGATAGTACAGCTCTTCCGTTTGAAAGTCGGAGCAACCTATCGTGTGTTGGCACGATTTCTCAGGTATAACGCAATCATCATCCTTCGGACTTTCGAGAGTCACGCGCCTCGAAACGTGCCTTTGCGGGCGTGAATTCTCCACGGGCTCCTGAACTTCAATGCGCAAAGTAGTGCGCTTGGGTGCCATGATTTCTTTGTCATGTTGAGGGTTGCGGCGACCCCCAGCATGTTGATTCATTCGGGGCTTTCTTAGTGGGCCCAAACGTCCTTGAATTGGAGCTTTGCTTCGCTCATCAGGAAGTGGACCAAGGCGCTCCAAAACTAGCTTCTTTCTTCGGGACGATTCTGCGTGATCTCCCGGAGTGATTGCTGGAATTATCGGCGACACGGGTTGTTTCGCCGGAGGTTGAACTTTGGTTGGAGGCTGCTTCGGCCTCCACACTTGGCGGATTGATGGCGGCTTTTTGGCCATTCTTTCTTCCTCCAATTTCTTGGCCTCCTGCACAAGAATCTTTGCTTGTGCGAGTAACGCGCGGCGTTTGTAAATCCGCTCTTCAAGTGTTGAACGGTTCCGTTTGACCCGGACCCATTCGTTCGTTGGCGGCTTGGAGGAGTTGCCATTCTTTAGTTGTTGAGGCTGTTTGCCTCTCTTGTTCTTCAGATCCGCGTTGTAGCGGATCCTGTCAACTGACTCCGTGGCCTTTGCGAATTGTTTCGCAAGGCGTTGACGTTGCCTTTGGCGGGCTCTCTTCGAGAGAGTCACCACGCCCTCTGCGGCAGAAGGGTTGGCCAGAGCAGCTCCGACCTGGTTGGGATTTGGAGGAATCTCATCCGATGCGGCTTTGGCATCCAGCGGGGTGAGATCTTCGTTGGTGTTTTCAACGTCTTCAAACCAACGAGTTTTTCTCCTGGAGGAGAGGACTTTTTGGACTTGCGGGGGGAGGTTGATCCGGACGAGGACGACAAGTACTCCTCGAACTTCTACTGGTCGAACTCGTATTCGACCTCCTCCACGACCGGGAAAGAGTTTAATTTTGTTTTTCTGTTTTGAATGATAATTGCGTATTAGTTTTGTTCGCGGGAAAAATCGTGTCTTTCTTTGTAATTGATTCCATTGTCATCTTAAATAACAGCTTTTTTAGTTACAAAGATCCGGTCTTTTTTTTGTAAGATCTGGTTACAATAAAATCAAAGAAAAATAAAAAAAGATTACAACTTTCTCCTTTTGTGTCGAACAAATCACGAGCTCCTGTTTTACGATCGCTCGCTTGTGTGGGTTGTTTGCCTGCGCCGGGGTTTATCTGTGGACCACTGCGAGATCTAGATCCGGTCGCATCTACGCAGTACGACGGGTATTATTTCGCCAATGAAATAATAGCCGAGGGTACTATTTCACCAAGGAAATAGTAGCCTTTAGATCTCGGGATCAAAGACCAAGCTTTGATCCGGAGTATGCCTGCGTAGATCTGAGATCCGATTTGAGATCCGGTTCCTCTTATTTGGCGTTGACGATCGCCGAGCACCAAATCTGGATGAGCAAGTCCTCGAAGTCCTAAAGCTTGAATCTTTTTTAGATCTGAGTCTTCAATCCAGCAGGGCTTCGCCTCCAAAATTGAATCGTTGACCTGATTTGGCAGTAAATCCGATTCCTGATTTGGCAGTAAATCCACTTTTGAGTTCGAGTCCGAAACTGATCTTGATTCGATCGTGATTCGTCCGAGTCCACCCTTGGATGGATGACTCGTTGACTCTTCAACCCGTTAGCTTGATTCCGCACGCGAGTGGATTTATTCCGTTGTTTGCGTACGATTCGTTAACCTCGTCGCCTCGTTGGTTCGTCGGTTTGTGCTGAGCTGTGCTAAGGGATCTATAAGCAATTTTATACGCCTACAGGTGCAAGAAAAATGATATTAGCATTCTGACACATAAGTTGAAAGGAATGAGACACTAGATGAACACATTTCAAACATGCGAAATATATTATTTAATATGGAAGTTCAAATGGAGCCTGAATTGAGTGAAAATGAAAAAAATAGATGGACTGCTCAATTCCTTGCTGGATGAGTTTGACTTTATTAAGTATAGATTTCTTAATAAGTCTATTTTTGATGAGGTTGTTGATGAAATGAGACTTAGACTAGGATTTTAAGAGACTATGTAGACGCACTGCAATCTTGTCCTTGGCACCAAACATACGTAGTGCCCGAGCTAAGAATATGAGTGGAATACCTTGGTTTGGAAGAGTTCAAAAGAGATCTACTTAGAATGCCAACTACGAATTGTTGTTCGAATATCAATATTTATGAGAAATTGAGAGATTGTAAGGAATCTATTTGCATAAGTAAAACCTTTGTCATTTCCTTCCTTATATTTATAATGTGTTTGTTATTGTAATTCGATGAGAAACATGAGATCTCCATGAATCGTTATGATTAAACTTAAATGATATGCCCTGTTTACATGATTTTATTTGATATGCCCTGTTTATGAGAAACAATAGCTTAAATTGTACGTGAGCGATATATTACACAAATATCAAATGGATTCATTTCTAAACTATATCAAATATCTCCAACGAGTCTTAATTACATTGTAAAAACAGAACAAACCCTAAAAACATATAACAAATACATCACAATATCACAATATATGGCCTCAAGCTAACCTCTCCAAGGAGTCTTAATACAATTGCAATATAATTAATCCTAAAACATATAACAAATACATCACATTTCTACAGTATGAAAAACTCTGTAAAACAAACATCGACCAAACTTATATCTGATACCAGTTGTGCTATCTCCTCATCTCATGCAAATAAAGCCACTTAACTTCATTATTAGCATTGTAAGTATCATTATTAATGGAATAGAGTATGAGTCAAATTCTTAAACTCAACGGGTAAAATTATGATATATAGAGAAACCAAAGTTTTAGCATCTTTCAACAATATATCATGACTTCTTTGCATATTAAATTATGATATATAGAGAAACCAAAGTTTTAGCATCTTTCAACAATATATCATGACTTCTTTGCATATTATTTTGCATTCTGGAGATTCTTTCAGCTTCTAGCATCTTTCAACAATATATCATGACTTCTTTGCATATTATTTTGCATTCTGGAGATTCTTTCAGCTTCGAACAATATACAACTGCGAGTGCATATCTCATTTTTGCTTTACTTTATTTGTGGATTTTTCCTTAATGGTATAAAACATAATAGGTGACTTATTTTGAACTTGCTTCAACCTTCTTAAGTTTAGCATGACATTTCATCATATTTTATGAAATAACATGCTAAATACATTTAAACATTTATACTATGATTGTCATGGTGGGTTTAAATGTAACTGGGTTAATGTTGTTGTTGGGTTAGAAGTTGGAATGCAACTACGATATTCAAAGATAGATCAGTTGGTATTTGTGGAGATGAGGGTATCATGAGTGTGGATCAAATTAACAAGAAATAAGCTAGATTCAAGAGAAGAATGTTGATGTTGGACAAACGTGCAAAGGCTAACAGAGCCAACCAAGGTGTGATACTAATCTTAGAATCGTTTATTTTATTGGTTAATTACAGAAACCCACCCTCTAAAATTTTTGAGGGTTTCAGTAAACCCCTTAAAATTTTTATTCCAATAGCTCCCCTGAACTTTAGTAGTTATTTCACATAACTCCTTAAACTTTTTTATTTCATAAAACTTCACCTAAATATTGTTCCTTTAATCCATTTTTCACCATCAATTCCAACATGTCATTGGGTAAGCACATGCTTGCTACACGAGATGTTAAAATTGATGCTGAAATTGTCTTCAAAAATATAGCAGAAAACACAATTTAACAGTTTATGTGTAATAACCTCAAAAGTTCAGGGTACAAAAGGTTAGTGGAATGATTTTGGTGCGACTACCAACTAAGTTTGTGGGTTCTCTACAATTAACTTTGTGATATATTTAATAATTATATGGTGCTAATTTATGCTGATTTTTTTAAATTATTTATTTTAGGTATAAACTTTGTAGAAAATAACTCTTCTCATATCTATGATGATGTGCGATCTTGTATGGATGGTTTTGACAATGTATCGCAGTTAAATTCTTGTCAGAGCCATAGAGCAGGAAAAGAAAATTTGAATACTTATCCATCATAAATAAGCTTTCACAAAAACCAGAAAATGACTAGAAGACCATTGGGGAACATATCAAGTTGTATCGTGAATCAATCAAGTAGTTTTGCTATGACTAATTTGTTGACCTTCTTGTTTTGATGATGTTTAACAAACAATTTACTTCTAATGTTGTTTGTCTAGTGGTTATGTTTTCGTATTTATTCTAGACAAACAATGAGTTGGAGGTTGGATGGATTATGACATAACGATCATATCAAATGGAGGTTGGCGGAACTGTGGAGTGAAGCAACGTTATTCAAAGTTAAAGATTCAAGTTCAAGCTTCATCCGCAAGATTACTAAGTCGAGCTTATTGAAGATCAAGATCTAGCTTGGGTAACATAGTTTAGGTTTTATATTATGTGTGTTAGATACTCTAAGCTCAATATCATATACACACACGTATTTGGTTTCTATGTATATATATATAGTCATATATATATACAACACAAGTTTTGGTTTTTATGTTTATAAATATGAAATTACATATTTCATATTTATTATTGTGATTTGGTTTAACTACTTAGATGTGAAACAAATATATTTTCATATATATACTCTTATGTTTCATTTTCTATTGTATTTGTAAAAATATTGTATTCTTAGTTTTTGGACTTAACAATAATCATATACATACTTTATTAAGTCTACATAATCATTGTGCAAAGTTTCAAAACATGGTTTAGTCTAAATGTCAAAATTCATATGTTTACATTTTCGTGTTTTGGACTATTTTGCAAAATGATGATATTTCTCATTTGGGAAGTCCTTTTTGTAAACCAGTTATTGTAGCATGTTTATTATCATGTCTACAATCATTCCCTAAAGTTTTACATTTTTGGAAATTTATTTGATATTTTTAAATAGTGTTTTAAGATCAGAAAACAACTTTCAAAACCTGATTTCTTGTATCAGTTCACAGTCGACCGCCACGGTCGACCGTGCTTATGCTCTTTTCTGAGTAGGCAACAGAGACTTTCACGATCGACCGTCACGGTCGATCGTCAGCTCAAATTTTCCCACGATCGACCGCCAAAGTCTCTGGAAGTTTTCTGAGATTCTGTAGTGCTTCGCGGTCGACCGCGAGAATTTCACGATCGAC
>NC_033800.1:28827967-28840468 GCF_001876935.1 Asparagus officinalis
GCAGATTAGAACTAACACTCTACAAAACAGAACTAACACTGTGCAGATTAGAACTAACACTCTACAGAATAGAACTAACATTGTGCAGAATAGAACTAACCCTCTACATAATAGAACTAACATGTTATAATATATAACTAAAAGGGTGCAGGTTAGAACTAACACAACATTAGTTATGCTAATATATAAGAACTAACACGGTTCTCTGTATTTGGGTTAAGATTTGTAACAAACTGTTTTCTGGATAAGCAAAATTTAACAAGAACTAACACGCAATGATGCCAGGTATTCATTTGTTGCTGCCCTCGCTGGATCGGTTTGGGTCTAATAAACCCTTTTCGCTGTCACTCGCCTTCCTTTTCGAAGGTCCTAGCTTACTGCGCTTTGAGGAAGGAGAACTAGATTCCGCTGAGCCACTGTGGGAGACGATGGGGTTTAAAGGGAGAGGAACATTGCCGGTAGGGAGAGACCTCGGAGAATTGGCACCCCCGACCACTTGGTTATGGAGAAACAGCTGCCATTGGTCTCTCTCGACCGTCATGTGGACGCCACCCCAACTAACCTCAATTAACTCGGGGTCGGTCCTAAAGGGCTACGCACGCTGGGGCCCTAAGTTGAGTCGTGTGGATACCTGAGCCCTCTCCAAATTCCCCTCGCATTGGACCTGCGTGATGGCGTATCCTTCCCTGGCGTTACCGTCCACCGGCGAGATGTAACGGAACCCAAGCCTCTTAGGGATTTCAGATAAATCCCTAACCTTGAGTAGAACTCAACAGTCTTTGAAGTTAGAATGTGTTATGACGTCCCTGGAGCACATTACACATTCACCGATACCAATGAGCAGAGATTGAAGAAATTCAAAATTCCAGAGGTGGTATGGGAGATTGAATAGGCGAATCCATACTAGAAAGGGTTGAGGCAACGTTGTTAGCCTCAGATCCTCTTTCTAACGGCGGAATCTGCCCTTAAATGTGCCCATATCTATCAAACCGAGTTCAATAGCTTGGGCAAGAACTTCATCGGATGGAAACTGTACCATGAAGCTGTTCCCTGCCGCCTCCTTGATTTGATGGGGCCATGTCCTAAGATTTGATGGGGCCATGTTCTAGTCTCGGAGCTCCTGCACAGATGGACGGCCTCTATCAAGATTGAAGATGGCGAAAGCAGAAAGATGCCGTATGGTGCTGGAGGTGTTGGCCGGGACGGTAAGCATCCTCGGAGGGGCACTTGCGGTAATTCCATGATGACAATCTCGAGAGCTATGTCCTGTCCCATGACAGTGTACACAAGAAGGATCCCCAGCCATTTGTGAGGGTATACGATGAAAATAGATGACGCTGGGTTGAGGTTTTTAGCAGGGGGAGGGGTTTGCAGAGGCGCCTACGCTGGGGCCAGTAGAAGAAAGGTGGTGACCGTACCTATCGATGGAAGTTCGTATTAGGTATTTAAGTTAATTAATTTATTTAACTGACTTGGGAACACGCGAATATATGATGTGATATGTTAGTGTGATGGAACTGTCGCTTCGAAAGAAGTGAGCAGCTGGAGGTCTGAAGATAACTTAAATAATTAAAAAATTAGAACTGGCTCTGAGATAGAACTAACGAGCATGGTACAGAATAGAACTAACGTTGAATGAGTTAGAACTAACGAGCATCACTAGAACGAACATGGTACAGATAGAACAATACATCTGATAACAATCATTTTCAATTACTTAAATATACATACATTATTGTATTTGTATGAACATATCATTCATCACTGTACACTATTTCTTCTTTATGTCTTTGTTCAAGACCAGCCAGTAATAATTGTGCGGCAAGTCTTGCTCGCATAGCTTCAGGGATATCGTTCGGAGGATTAACCAGCAATGTTGATCGTCCTTCAATTATGGATTTTACAAAGAGGTAGACGAACACACCACAGTCAAAGCTGCAACATAGAATGAGTTCATTAGACATTTTCGGTCCGTTCTAATACTATAACACAAATTAACACAATATAGACATCGGAACTAACCGTCCTCTTTGTTGCTCGCATTTGATGGCTTGATATCTAAATATTTTGCGCACATTATCTTCAATAAAATCAGCATGATGTGCATCAAAGAAGTTTATGATTTTATTAACAGGCTCCATCCAAGCTTCGTGCCCAGCGGAGTTGTAATGCTTGACGACTTTATTTTTAAGATCAACTTCTACAAGATGCCAATGATCGTGCCTGACCAAAGGGATCAAGAGATGCTCCATACGGAATGCGGTATATTTGTCAATGAATGACAAATATAGCTCATAATTGTTCATCTATAGCTGACTAAGTGTTTGATATGTTGAAGTGTTTTCGTCCCAGTATGCAACAAATATTTTGTTTTTTTCCGATTGAATGTTTACTCTTTGTTAATCGGGAACTAACATCAGCTTACACTAGATAAAAAGTTGTAAGTAACAAAACAACTATCATATTAGGCCTAACACGCTTAAAAGAATAGAACTAACATCTCAGTTATTCGATGCGCTCGAGGGGCTAGGAGTAACAAGCCAAAGAATAGAACTAACTTGGTATCAGATAGTACTAACATGTGCAGAAGCAGAACTGACTTGGATCGGAACAGATTACAGAATAGAACTAACACTCTACAGGATAGCACTAACACTCTACAGAATAGAACTAACACTCTACAGAATAGAACTAACACTGTGCAGACTAGAACTAACACTGTGCAGATTAGAACTAACACTCTACAGAATAGAACTAACACTGTGCAGATTAGAACTAACACTCTACAGAATAGAACTAACACTGTGCAGAATAGAACTAACACTCTACAGAATAGAACTAACACTGTGCATATTAGAACTAACACTCTACAGAACGGACCTAACATGACTTATGGTAAGTCTAAATTGATGCTAACTAGAACTAACGTGACTCATGGTATAACTAGCATGGATTACACAAGATCTAACATGAATTTCAATCAAAACTAACGTGGTGAAATTAGGAATAACATGTTCTTACAAGAAAGAACACCGATACCACTCCATATCCTTTGCCGTATGCCTCCTGGCTAATCGTGTCCAAAACTGCTTCTTCCACCTGTAATTGTTATGAAACATTAAAATTCAATTTAAACAATATAATTTGAATTATTAAGGAAGTATATGTTAACCTTGTCGTCAAGGCGGCCACCACGAAGCACATATAACAACTCTTCCCTGTTAATACTGCTGTTGGCTGTTACTATAACATTATATCTCCTGGTATAAATTAGAAGTAACATGAATTAGAACTAATATGTGGAGAATTAGCATATAAATAGTCAACTGAAACTTACTTGTGAATCTTCTGAGAAGTAACTGGCTCCTCTTCTATTGCCTCATCGTCAGCAGGATGCTTTACATCCTCTTCAACAATCTTATGTACATGTTCTTGACTGGTGGGCTCTTCCTTATATACAGCTATCTATTATGCGTAAGTTAAACAATGTAGGGTCTGGAAGCTCATTATTCAGCTCTCCTAATAGAGCTTCCTCTTCATCTGTCATTGGCTTCAAACTCAACGCATCAAAAGTGGGGATTTGATTACCGGGGTAAAAATGAGTAACTTTTTCAGCTAGTTTTACTTTTGGTTCAGGACTTTCAAGTATATCTATACTAATTTTTTCCTTTTTCTTTCTTTTGCCTTCAGTATATGGTGTCCTCTTCCATTTAGATCTCCTGCTTACCCTTCTTGGCTGTGGTCTACGCTTTGCTTCCACATTGGTCGCTAGAACTTCTACAAGTTTGTCCACATCATGTTTAATATTCACAAGATCCTCTTCCTCCTGTGCTTCCAACTTATCTACATTCTCCTTGCCTTTATCTACAATATCTTCCTCCTTATCTACACCATCAACAGTATCCTCATCAAAACCTTTGTTATCTACAATAAAATTTTCATTTTCCATATGCTCCTCTTCCTTATCTACCATACGCTCCTCTTCATTATCTACAATATCTTCCATATGCTCCTCTTCCTTATCTACCATATGCTCCTCTTCCATATCTACAATATGTTCCATATGCTCCTCTTCCATATCTACAATATGTTCCATATGCTCCTCTTCCATATCTACAATATGTTGCATATGCTCCTCTTCCTTATTTACACTATCATCAACCTTAGTATCTACAGTCTGGTCAACCTTACTATATACCCCCTCCCCTGGAGAAGTAACTGGCTCCTCTTCTATTGCCTCATCGTCAGCAAGATGCTTTACATCCTCTTCAACAATCTTATGTACATGTTCTTGACTGGTGGGCTCTTCCTTATATACACTGCTTGTTTTGGACTTCTGTTCCTCTTGAGCTCCCTGTCGCTTCTTCCTAATTTCATTTGCAATTTTCTGTTTGATATTTGACTTAAGCAGCACTGGGTCTATAACCTCATCATGTCTTCCACATTTTTCAATTATCCTGTTAAGCCTGTTGATCTCAATCATGAATTCTTTACAATATTTGCTCTTGGTCTGCTTTGTAGCATCAAGAATCTTCCATATGCTCCTCTTCCCTATCTACCATATGCTCCTCTTCCTTATCTACAATATCTTCCATATGCTCCTCTTCCTTATTTACACTATCCTCAACCTTAGTATCTACAGTCTGGTCAAACTTACTATATACCCCCTCCCCTGGAAAAGTAACAGGCTCCTCTTCTATTGCCTCATCGTCAGCAGGCTGCATCACATCCTCTTCAACAATCTTATGTACATGTTCTTGACTGGTGGGCTCTTCCTTATATACACTGCTTGTTTTGGACTTCTGTTCCTCTTGAGCTCCCTGTCGCTTCTTCCTAATTTCATTTGCAATTTTATGTTTGATATTTGACTTAAGCAGCACCGGGTCTATAACCTCATCATGTCTTCCACATTTTTCAATTATCCTGTTAAGCCTGTTGATCTCAATCATGAATTCTTTACAATATTTGCTCTTGGTCTGCTTTGTAGCAACAAGAAGTCGCTTGAGAAATTTAGCAGAATTTCTCCAAAATGTGAGTTGCTGCTCAATGGGAAGAACATTGATCTCCTCTTCATCGTCAAAAGCAACGTCAATATGCTTTGCCATGATCTGTTATTGATACAAGATTATAATTTTAAGTAGGATTAAACATAATTAGGATATTCTTTGCAGTTAGTGTGAAATGAGTACGACTTAACATAACAGGATACTTACGTAACCTATTGAGAAGTTCTTAGTAGTTTTTCCTGGAAAGCCTTCCTCTTTACCTGATGCTTTTGGTGAAGAACTTCATCCCTCTGTTCAGCGGGAAGTGAATGAACATGACCAGGAGAAGCGACCTCCGCAATAGGCCTATGGACAAATGTTATTAACGCTGACTTAGCCTTTGAAATAATTGTCGGCATCCTCATAGATGCGATTCTCTCCTCCCCTGATGCCCAATTTGTCATTGGAGGTCTGGAGGTGTCTAAGAGGGCATATTTCTTTATGCCTGTCATCTCGTAGTACCAAAGCTGTACCAAATAATATATTTACCATTAACATTTAATACTAAACTAGACCAAAGAGAATAAAATATGGCTGCATCTAGAACTAACATGGTGTAAATTAGTACGTGGTACGACATGAATTATGATAGAACTAACATGACCTATGATAGAACTTAAATGGGTGCAGATAGAACTAACACTCTACAGAATAGAACTAACACTGTGCAGATTAGAACTAACACTCTACAGAATAGAACTAACACTGTGCAGATTAGAACTAACACTCTACAGAATAGAACTAACACTGTGCAGATTAGAACTAACACTCTACAGAATAGAACTAACACTGTGCAGATTAGAACTAACACTCTACAGAATAGAACTAACTACAGACAAATTAGAACTAACACTCTACAGAATAGAACTAACACTGTGCAGATTAGAACTAACACTCTACAGAATAGAGCTAACACTGTGCAGATTAGAACTAACACTCTACAGAATAGAACTAATACTGTGCAGATTAGAACTAACACTCCACAGAATAGAACTAATACAGTGTTAGTTCTATTCTGTAGAGTGTTAGTTCTAATCTGTACAGTGTTAGTTCTATTCTGTAGAGTGTTAGTTCTAATCTGCACAATGTTAGTTCTATTCTGTAGAGTGTTAGTTCTAATCTGCACAGTGTTAGTTCTAATCTACACAATGTTAGTTCTATTCTGTAGAGTGTTAGTTCTATTTTGCACAGTGTTAGTTCTATTCTGCAGCGTGTTAGTTCTAATATGTCTGTAGCGTGTGAGTTCTAATCTGCAGATTAGAACTAACACTCTACAGAACGGAACTAACACTGTGCAGATTAGAACTAACACGCTACAGAATAGAACTAACATAGAATAAGTTAGAACTAACAATGCATAGGTACGAATTAGAATGAAACAAGATCAGTAAAATATGGAACTTACACACAATAGTGTCATGCAACCTGGGACATATGCGACCTTTTGCTTCTTCTTTCCCTCCAAAGCAACTCCAATGCCCCTGATAATTTCATTATAAAAGAACGGGGCCCATGTAACAGAATTGACCCTCTGAATGCTATCCAGGTACCTGAGTAAGGGTCTAGGGATACCTCCCCCTGCTATGGGACTCTATATCATAGAGCATTGGTACAAAATTTTTAGCAGAACAAAGTCCTCGATATCCTGCTTTTTTGTAGATTCAACTAGCCGTTCAAGTAGCCCTTCAAGATGTTTACGTTGGCTGGTTTCTGCTTTTTTTAACTTCTTACCCTCTTCAGAAATGAAAAGCTTAGAGAAGTATTCCAGCCATATTCTGCTTCTTGAGTCCCTATTGTTCCTTATGTCCTCCCCATAAATTGGGAAATAAGTATGGTTATGGACCCATTGCAAATCAAAACTAACATTTTTCATACCCCCACTTTTTGAATCAGGTATACAAAAGGTGTTATTATCTCTATCGAAAAAGCTCAGCAGCAGCTCAAGGGTGGGCCGATCAGGCGCAGGAGCCCCAAATAAAATGTAGTGTTGAAATATAGAACCGCAGTATGCATCCCTATGCCACTGACGGATCTTCGGGGCAATGCGCTTCATAAATCCCCAATAAGCCCCGATATTGGCCGTTAACCTTATTGTTTCTGCTGAGCCTGTTAGAGCAATTTTTTGCCTGCAAAAATTTTTCGAATTTGTAAGTTCAATAAGACATATGAAACAATATTAGACCTAGAACTAACGGGAACAAAATAGAACTAATAATATTAGACCTAACACTAACGGGAACAAAATAGAGCTAACACGTAATATTATAGAACTAACATTAGACTCAAAATAGAACTAACATTGGACTTAAACTAGAGCTAACATTGGACAAAGCCTAGAACTAACAATATTGGGTTAATCTGCATTGTCTCTTCGCGGTATAACATAACACTTACTGTTTTTTTGAGGGGGGTTCGTTGGTATGACCAGCCATTGCCGTCCTTCTTTTCTGGTCTCGCCATTGTAATGCCTCCTTTTACATTTCTATTAGGGTTTTCGTAGCTTCCGTAGCTTCCTCCGCGCTACCACCCGCAGATGAAGCGCCTTTTCCTTCCAACTCGGCTCGGTGCCCGACCTCGTAGTCGTTACTGGATTTTTCCGTAGACGACGACATTTTTCCGGCGAAAACCCTAGAAACGTTGAAATTCGTACAGAAATTAGGAAGATGAAGAGTTCTTGATGACGGTGCTAGGTGGAAGAGAGAGAAAGAGAGGGAGAGTACTTGTAAAGGTGAGGGGCACATTAACCCAGCTCAGTCCCATCAGAGGGCAAGATCGTAACTCCCGCTGGGCTTTTTCTGAAAAGAGTTAATTCGGGGCCTCGTCGCAAATACTATGCGTATTTGGGGCTATTCCACATGGGGCAAAGTACAGGGGGCTAGTCACACGAAGTTCCCACTTTTGGGGCCTAGACACATTTTTCCCTATATTATATTATAATTATTATTACATTATAATTATTACATATTATTTTCAAATAATTATATATTTAATTATTTTGATACATCAATTTGTTACTTTTGTATAATATATTAAAATTTTACAATAATTTTATTTTATTATTAATATAATATTATACTATTATTCATATAATATAATATTATTAATAATGTTAATATTATGTTATTACTAGTATGTAATTAATAAATTAATATATTATAAATATTTTTAATATTATATAATATTATAGATTTTAATATGTTAGAGTTTATTAATAGTACTTTAATAATATATTAGTATTTATGATATAAATAAATATTATTATATTATGAATATATTATTTTTACATTAACATTTTTAGCAATAAATTATTTTATTATTAAAAATTATTTTACTTTATAATAAATTATATTCTTTATTATATAATTTATTAATATTTTATATATTATATTACAATGTTGTCATATTATTATATAAGATATTTTATTTATTTTATTTTTATATCATTTAATAAATATTACTAATATATTAAATTAACTATAATATAGTATAGTATAGTATAATATAAGAAGCATGTTGATAATAACTATATATTAATTACATTTTAATATGTTATGTTAGATATTATTATATTAACATATTCTCAAACTCAAAACCAAAACACCAAATTTAAAACACCTAAAAGGTGGTTTGAAATAAGTGTTGTGTTCTTGGTTTGAGGAGGATTTAGCTCAATAAACACCCTGGTTTCCAAACGCATGGTGTTTTGTTTTTCACAAAAATACCATGGAAACAGATAAAACACCATGGTATCCAAACGGAGCCAAGCTTCCTTCTATATATCCAATCATCTTCTTTTCTTTTCCTTCCTTCTATATATCCAAACCGAACAAAGCCTTTGTGTTTCTTAATTATAAAATTCCTACACCTCGTTTGGTGAAAACATTTTTCCCTTCATACCCGTTGTGGGCTTCACTATTCCGAAATGGCTTGCATGCATACATTGTTTATTCAAAGTTTATGGCTGCGTTCCAGGTTTTCAATATTCCTCCCAATAACTATTTAACCATACGTACTTACGTTGCTTGATCGCTCCTTTCCTCTTAAACTTGCACAACATAAACAGCAGGAGTTTAAATTTTATGTCTGTTACTTTGATTTCTAAGCCTTTTGGGCCCATCTCTCTTTTTGTATTGCAAAACTACTGCCCCCATTAGCGACATTATACTTGATGCTGGGTTTCGTTCCTACGTGAATGCGGGAATGGCCAAGTTGGTCTTAGCCTCAACGGTGAAGGCCTTTTCTTGCATGAGCTCTCTGGTTCGCCTCTCTGCTCTTATTTTTCGCCGAAACTTTTGATCACTCCTTTTACGGTGCCTCTGTTAGTTCCTGCTTCATCAGGTTTGTCCAGCCTCTTTGCCCACCAACCAACTATTATGGCATCTCATTAAAGTTTTTAGCCTTTTGGCTTTCTTAAGGCTTTGACCTTCTCTTCTGTCTCTAGGGCTAAGGAGAGTTTTGTATTTTTATTAAAAAAAGCTAATTTGAATAGGATAAAGGGTGTTGTTACAAGGACCCAAATAGGGGACCCAGTGCATGGGACATGTGAGGTGTCACTGGTTGCATGATGCACTGTTTGAACAGTGCATCATGCAACCGGATAGTGACACCTCACATGTCCCATGCCTTGGGTCCCTAATTTGGGTCCATGAGTCATTAATGTAGGATAAATTTGAGAAAAATTCTGGTCTTGAGAGTCCCAAAAATAATTTGGGTCCATGAGTCATTAATGTAGGATAAATTTGAGAAAAATTCTGGTCTTGAGAGTCCCAAAAAGGAACTCATTCTAAGATTTCTAACCCTAGAAAAAAAAACAACCTTTCCTTTATTCCATAACCCTTCCCTGGAGGCCTTGTAGACTGATTTTTTTACATTTTTCAAGGCTGTGAATTTTTCTAAGAAAATCCACATAGGGTACGTGGATATTAAGACAATATACACTTTCAGGATTAATTAGGGGCTCTGAGGGTCCAAATTTGATACTAAAAAGCTATCATCTTGGAGAATATTCTCAGAAACTAGCAGCATCATCACTCATCATTTGTTAAGAAAGATGGTACATAGCGTTATGGAGTTTAGTCAAGATTGTGTGCGCTTTATTTTTTCTGTTTTGTTGTACTAATTATCTTTGTTCCGATAATTCCTATGACATCATTCCAAGTTAACGCACGTATTTAACCGTGTCTAGTCGTTTGTTAATTTTAGTGACACAACACGCTGACACATAAGGCCTCATGTTTTTCTCGCGAGAAAGGCTGTTTTGTGCGATAGTCTTGACTTACTCAATTTAATAATTTTTATCACATGAACAAGAGAAGGTAATAACCATTGTTTCTCAACTACTACCGGTACTTGTTTTTCCTTTTTTTTTATGGCGTCAATATGGCCATGTGGCTAGTGGTACTTTGCTCAAACCTTGAAATTAATGCAATAGTTTCTTTTCTTTTCTTTTTTTTGGCAATTTATCCTTCATTAATTCTGACTACTGAAATGTCATCAAAATGGGTTCTAGATTGATATGTGGTATATATATTTACTCCTTTTCACCTGCGTAATTTTCTTTCCTCCCATGTTTCTACAGCGTGACCATTATGTGTCCAAAATTCCAGTAATAATAAGGATCATACTCGAATGTTCCCTTCCGGACCATTCTGCATGTGAACTCCATTTTCTTCTTGGCCTTTCACCTTTATCTTCCCTACTCTTCCGGTCAACTATTGCTGCTGTAATCTATATATGTTGTGATTTGGCAAGTACTTAATTTCCAAGTGGTAATCTTGATGCCTCATTCTTCTATGGAGATGTCGTTGGATGTGCTTGACTTTTTCGAAAGACCCAATCCAAATTATCAAGCGTGAGGGATAGAAACACCTCCATCTAATACGTACGCATTCTTCAGTGAGATATCACTATCCTAGGAATTAAGCTGATCTCTCTAAATTATTGAGTGCAAGCGATGGAAATTAGGCATGCACACTGGTACAAAATGAGACATCCTAGACAAAATATTAGTGATATTTGGTAGCATGCTTCACAAATTAGGACCTCGAACATCTCCCTTCTGTTTCTGAAATCCACCAATCAAGTTGCCTGTGGACGTCCCAATTTATTGAAAACTGTATATATCAACTTTTATGATAAGTTAAGGCAGAACTTTTATTAGAATCTTTAGGAATCTTTCTGCTGTAACTAGCTAGCAACTATACCTTGACCATATAGTTAGAGAGTGTGGTGATGAAAGTTTTGGTTGTACACTGTTTATTGAGTTCGCATGTTCTAATTCTCCTGTCGAAGCTAGATCTGAACATTGAAGTGGATCATATAGCAAGTAAGGCTTTAGATATGAGAAGCAGTTCGGGGCGCGAAGGACGACACACTTTGTGAGATAATACTCGGAAGGTGAAAAGGAAGCTGTCTGTCAGACCACAAAATAATTTATGGCGTCTGATATAGTTGAACTGTAGATTTTTCTATCGAACAAGCTAATTATCGCCATCTTTATGGCCGCCCTTAGGAAGTAGAATCCATGCTTGGTCAGGGATATTGGTTGACTCTACAGAAGCAAGGCAAAGCTTGCAAACTGCACCGCATTCGTGCACAGGAGTTTCTGGGCATCAGGATTGGTGGCGGTCGACCGCCGAACTCTCTGGAATTTGGATCAGCCTGATATAGTTGAACTGTAGATTTTTCTATCGAACAAGCTAATTATCGCCATCTTTATGGCCGCCCTTAGGAAGTAGAATCCATGCTTGGTCAGGGATATTGGTTGACTCTACAGAAGCAAGGCAAAGCTTGCAAACTGCACCGCATTCGTGCACAGGAGTTTCTGGGCATCAGGATTGGTGGCGGTCGATTCGTTTGGGTTTTCTATAAATACCCAAACACGATTCTAGGGTTTGGTAGGCAAGGGTTTTGAGCTGTTGAAAGGGGTTTTCTTTGGGCTTCTATTCTAGGAGCATTTGGAGAGAACAAGAGTGAGTTGTTGTGGGTTTTTGGTGAGAGATTGTAACCCTAGTTTGTTCCTCTTGATTTCTAATAGTGAAAACTCCCCCCTCCTTGCTCCGTGGACGTAGGCATCTTGCCGAACCACGTAAAAATTGATTGTTTGAGTTTGTGGCAATTGTAATAGTTTTTAGGATCCCTCGACGCGCAGTCCTAGAGCTGACGAGAGGAAGAGCAAATATCCCACTTTGATGGGATATTAGGCTTTCAGATTCTTGTTCCCTTTGAGAAACAAGAATTCTTATCGATCTTTCTCTCTTATTGTGCACCAGAAACTCTGCCGAAATTTCCGCTGCGCAAAACAAGTGGTATCAGAGCCCAGATTCCAGATCTAGGGTTTGGTTAGAGGAGTAGATCAATTTGGAGGCCCGTTTAGGACTTCGTTGGTGATAAAGGTGGGATCTTTTGGTAAAGACTCTATCTTTCAGTTTTGGATCTATTCTTTGTTCGTTGGTGC
>NC_033800.1:28841137-28876957 GCF_001876935.1 Asparagus officinalis
CGGCCATTTGGGTGAACTACGTTCGGCTTGATTCCTTGGGCAAGAGGATACGTAGGCAGTCTTTATGATGCAGCCGGGTTGGATTATTTGATGGGGGTGAGATCGATTTGGTGAGTTGATACTGACATTTGGAGAGTGTTTGCATTCTCATTTGGGTTCTCGACTTGTTATGGATTGAGTCCGTTGTCGTGAATTGTTTCACTTCATACTGGACACAACAAGTGAGACATTTGTTTTGGTTGGTGTCGGCTCAGTTTTGAGAAAACTTCACCGAGGTGGAGAATTGTTGGATTGAGACGAGGTGGGGACCACATGAGCCACAAACCGTGTGAAGATCCAACAAAGTGTGAACAAAATCGCGTGAAGTGATAAAATCCGTTGGTTTTGAGTTCGGTTTTGCTATGGATTCTTGGCTATAAATAGGAACCCTATTTTTAGCCTAGGGTTGTAGCAAGAGGGACTTCTAATTTGTGCGGCTACAAAGAGCTGGTGCAATTGTTGGGGCGCAGGTGCGAAGGCAGAAGGGAGTTTTGACGGCAGTCAAAAGAAAGAGCAGAAGGGAGAAAAGACAGTGACGTGCAGAGGTTCTTTTGGCTTGGTTTGGGTTTTCTATAAATACCCAAACACGATTCTAGGGTTTGGTAGGCAAGGGTTTTGAGCTGTTGAAAGGAGTTTTCTTTGGGCTTCTATTCTAGGAGCATTTGGAGAGATCAAGAGTGAGTTGTTGTGGGTTTTTGGTGAGAGATTGTAACCCTAGTTTGTTCCTCTTGATTTCTAATAGTGAAAACTCCCCCCTCCTTGCCCCGTGGACGTAGGCATCTTGCCGAACCACGTAAAAATTGATTGTTTGAATTTGTGACCATTGTAATAGTTTTTAGGATCCCTCGACGCGCAGTCCTAGAGCTGACGAGAGGAAGAGCAAATATCCCACTTTGATGGGATATTAGGCTTTCAGATTCTTGTTCCCTTTGAGAAACAAGAATTCTTATCGATCTTTCTCTCTTATTGTGCACCAGAAACTCTGCCGAAATTTCCGCTGTGCACAACAAGTGGTATCAGAGCCCAGATTTCAGATCTAGGGTTTGGTTGGAAGAGTAGATCAATTTGGAAGCCCGTTTAGGACTTCGTTGGTGATAAAGGTGGGATCTTTTGGTAAAGACTCTATCTTTCAGTTTTGGATCTATTCTTTGTTCGTTGGTGCGTAAGATGTCGGGGAAAGAAGGTGCTTCGGGAGTCGAGGGTGGTTCTTCTGGCGTGAAGACCATTCAGAGTTTGAATATCCACTCTATGAAGATAGATGTGGAGAAGTTTAATGGCACAAACAACTTTGGATTAATGAAGATAGATGTGGAGAAGTTTAATGGCACAAACAACTTTGGATTATGGAGATGCGAGGTTTTGGATGTGCTGAACGCGCAGAATTTGAAGGATACCTTAGAGTTAGATGGCAAACCAGATGAGATTGAAGAGAAGGTTTGGAAAAAGATGAATCGAACGGCGTGTGGTGTGATTAGGTCTTGTTTAACTCAAGATCTAAAATATAATGTGATGAATGAGACTTCTGCAAAGAAAATTTGGGAGATTCCCGAAAGCAAGTATTTGACCAAGAGTGTGGAAAATCGCTTGCATTTGAAGAGGAGACTTTATCGTTTCCAGTTGAAGAAGGGAACCTCCATTAGAGATCACATGAACCACTACACAAAGCTTCTTGCGGATTTGGCGAATGTGGATGTCAAGATTGAAGATGAGGACAAGGCGTTGCTGTTGTTGAGTTCCTTGCCCGACGAGGAATATGAGACCTTCGTTCTTACTCTGATTAATGGGAAGGCATCACTTTCGTATAGTGAGGTCACCGCTGCACTTGTGAATTATCAACTTCGAAAGAAGGATAAGGAGGCTTCAGTTGAGCCGGTAGCAGAGGCGTTGGTCGCAAGAGGGAAGAATCCGAACCGGAAGAATTGGAAGTCACAGTCTAGAGTAGGGCATCCTACAATTGGAAAAGATTAGTATGCTTGGTGCAAGGAGACTGATCATTGGAAGAAAGACTGCCCAAAGCTCGACGAATGGATGAAGAATAAGCAGAAGGGAAAAGGGAAGCAACCATCATCAGAAGCAAACATCGTATCGCATGGAAATAATTCTGACTCTTCTATTTATTCGCTTTCTATCAGTTCTACAGATAGCTATTCGGAGGAATCTGAATGGATGTTGGATAGTGGTGCGACCTATCATGTGTGCCCTAGAAGGGAATGGTTCTCCAGTTTTGAGAAGCTGGTGGATAGTGGTGTGGTGTACATGGCTGATAACCGTGCATGCCAGATCCTTGGGATAGGAAGAATTCGCATAAAAATGTTTGACGGGACTGTTAGGGAGTTAAATGATGTGAGATATGTTCCTTCTTTGAGGAAGAACTTGATCTCGATTGGAGCTTTGGTTGGAGAGGGTCTGAAGGTTCGTGTTGAGGACATGGTTCTCGAGATTGCGAGAGACTCTCGTATTTTGATGAAGGGCGTCAGGAGGAATAACCTGTATTACTTGACTGGAGGTATAGTGGCAGGTGGAGAACTGGTGACTTCTATTGATTCGTCTAGACTGCGGCATTTGGGGCTTGGCCATTCCAGTATTGATTCCTCGCATAGATTGAAAGAGGGTGCAAAGACCTGCAGTTTGAAGTCCAGTGAACATGTTGATGTGAGCAAGAAGACCGAGGTGAAGTGTGGCACCTCTATTCACCGTGCTAAGGGTCGTTCTGGAGGAGTTCACGTGGATGTTTGGGGGCCTTCCAAGGGGGCATCATTGGGAGGTAATAGAAGTTTGGTTTCCTTTGTTGGTGACGGTTCTAGGCGTGTTTGGGTTGCAACCAAATCCCCTATGGATAAAGTCCTAGTAGTCTCTAACAATTTGAAGAAGTGTGTGATAGACAGAAAGGTGAAGGTACTCCATTCTGGTGGGAGGTACAAGATGGACCTATTTCTGTATTGGAGCCGAGCTCACAGCATTGCGAGACACTTCGTTGGAAAGGAAATCTTGGGGTAACTAGATAAGGTGACAAATTTGGAGAACCGTGCCTTGCTGGAGGAGGATCGGTGTTTGTGGTCGAGCAATGGTTTGCAGAAGAGTTTCTGGACAGAGGCTTCGACATATTTGGGTCATCCTATTAAAGAGTTGTCAACTGCTGTGATTGGAGGTAAAACTCTATTGGAAGATAGGTCTGGTAGTGTCACTTTGGTTGAGGCTTCGATGAGGAAGCCAATTGACTCTCAGCAGACGGAGAGTTTTGGACAGACCTTAGAGGTATCACAGCGGGTGGAGACTGATGCTACTCCACATTGGGTGAGGATTTTTCCACATACTCCAGGTCATTCTGCATTGGTTGGGATTCCAGCTGAGGTGACATAGCGTGGAAGTCATTTGGATTCGGATGCAGATGATGAGTTGGGTTTTGACTCGAGTGCAGCTGATAGAGGCAGTTTGGATATGACCATTGGTTCACCTCAGGTGGAGGTGTTTGAGGCCATTGGAGGTGCTATCAGCCGCAGAGTTGATGATATAGGAGAAGGGTTACGAACTCTTCTATTGGATTGAGGTCGTTCGCGGCCGTTTGGGTGAACTACATGAAGGCTTGATTCCTTGGGCAAGAGGATACGTAGGCAGTCTTTATGATGCAGCCGATTTGGTGAGCGACATCGACATTTGGGGTGAGTGTTCGCACTCCCATTTGGGTCTCAGCAAGTGAGGCATTTGGTGTAGTCGGTGTAGGCTCAGTTGTTTGGTGAGTAGACACAGTTGGTTTAGGATTGAGTGTTCGCACTCCCGTTTGGATCTCGACGTGTTGTGATTGGAGTCCGTTGTCATGAGTCCGTTGCCATGGCATACTGGGTGCAACAGTTGAGGTATTGGTTTGATCGGTGTCGGCTCAGTTTGGTAGAATCTTCGCCGAGGTGGAGATTTGAAGAGATGGTGCTCAGGATTAGGTTTTCAGGCAAACAGGTTGACGGTCCACCTGGTACGGTCGACCGCATTCGTGCACAGGAGTTTCTGGGCATCAGGATTGGTGGGGGGGGGGGGAAGTACAGTTGGCCTTTTCTTTCTTTGGCGGCTGCACAGTAGCGAGGCAGAGCAAGGTGGATTCTTTTTCGGCGGCTTTGTTTCTTGGAGAAAACACAGCAAAGAAAAAGGGTTTTGTGAAGAGAGAGAAAATATTTGGAGGCTGACCTTTTCTTGTGAAGAAAAGCAAGGAGCCTATTTGAGGGTTTAGATTGTGAGAGTTGTAAACCCATTGTATTCTTTTTCTCTTTAATAGTAGATCTCCCTCTCCTTGCCCCGTGGACGTAGGCAGTTTGCCGAACCACGTAAAATTGGTTTGTTTGAGTTTGTGGTCATTGTAATAGTTTTTTAGGATCCCTCGACGCGCAGTCCTAGAGCTGACGAGAGGAAGAGCAAATATCCCACTTTGATGGGATATTAGGCTTTCAGATTCTTGTTCCCTTTGAGAAACAAGAATTCTTATCGATCTTTCTCTCTTATTGTGCACCAGAAACTCTGCCGAAATTTCCGCTGCGCACAACACCCTGGAGGCCTTGTAGACTGATTTTTTACATTTTTTATGGCTGTGAATTTTTCTAAGAAAATCTACATAGGGTGGATGTTAACACAATATACACTTTCAGGATTAGGGGCTCTGAGGGTCCAAATTTCATACTAAAAAGCTATCATCTAGGAGAAAATTCTCAGAAACTAGCAGCATCATCACTCATCATTTATTAAGAAAGATGGTACATAGTGTTATGGAGTTCAGTCAAGATTGTGTGCGCTTTATTTTTTCTGTTTTGTTGTACTAATTATCTTTGTTCCGATAATTCCTATGACATCATTCCAAGTTAATGCACGTATTTAACTGTGTCAAGTCGTTTGTTAATTTTAGTGAAAACAATTTTCCCTTCCTTCTATATATCCAATCATCTTCTTTTATTTTCCTTCCTTCTATATATCCAAACCGAACAAAGCCTTTGTGTTTCTTAATTATAAAATTCCTATCACCTCGTTTGGTGAAAACATTTTCCCCTTCATACCCGTTGTGGGCTTCACTATTCCGAAATGGCTTGCATGCATACATTGTTTATTCAAAGTTTATGGCTGCGTTCCAGGTTTTCAATATTCCTCCCAATAACTATCTAACACTTTAGACCATACGTACTTACGTTGCTTGATCGCTCCTTTCCTCTTAAACTTGCACAACATAAACAGCAGGAGTTTAAATTTTATGTCTGTTAACTTTGATTTCTAAGCCTTTTGGGCCCATCTCTCCTTTTGTATTGCAAAACTACTGCCCCCATTAGCGACATTATACTTGATGCTGGGTTTCGTTCCTTCGTGAATGCGGGAATGGCCAAGTTGGTCTTAGCCTCAACGGTGAAGGCCTTTTCTTGCATGAGCTCTCTGGTTCGCCTCTCTGCTCTTATTTTTTGCCGAAACTTTTGACTCCTTTTACGGTGCCTCTGTTAATTCCTACTTCATCAGGTTTGTCCAGCCTCTTTGCCCACCAACCAACTATTTTGGCCTCTCATTAAAGTTTTTAGCCTTTTGGCTATCTTAAGGCTTTGACCTTCTCTTCTGTCTCTAGGGCTAAAGAGAGTTTTGTATTTTTATTAAAAAAAAGCTAATTTGAATAGGATAAAGGGTGTTGCTACAAGGATCCAAATAGGGGACCTAGTGCATGGGACAGGTGAGGTGTCACTGGTTGCATGATGCACTGTTTGAACAGTGCATCATGCAACCGGATAGTGACACCTCACATGTCCCATGCCTTGGGTCCCTAATTTGGGTCCATGAGTCATTAATGTAGGATAAATTTGAGAAAAATTCTGGCCTTGAGAGTCCCAAAAAAGAACTCATTCTAAGATTTCTAACCCTAGAAAAAAAACAACCTTTCCTTTATTCCATAACCTTCCCTGGAGGCCTTGTAGACTGATTTTTTTACATTTTTTAAGGCTGTGAAATTTTCTAATTAAGAAAATCTGCATAGGGTGGATATTAACACAATATACACTTTCAGGATTAGGGGCTCTGAGGGTCCAAATTTCATACTAAGAAGCTATCATCTTGGAGAAAATTCTCAGAAACTAGCAGCATCATCACTCATCATTTATTAAGAAAGATGGTACATAGTGTTATGGAGTTCAGTCAAGATTGTGTGCGCTTTATTTTTTCTGTTTTGTTGTACTAATTATCTTTGTTCCGATAATTCCTATGACATCATTCCAAGTTAATGCACGTATTTAACTGTGTCTAGTCGTTTGTTAATTTTAGTGAAAACAATTTTCCCTTCCTTCTATATATCCAATCATCTTCTTTTATTTTCCTTCCTTCTATATATCCAAACCGAACAAAGCCTTTGTGTTTCTTAATTATAAAATTCCTATCACCTCGTTTGGTGAAAACATTTTCCCCTTCATACCCGTTGTGGGCTTCACTATTCCGAAATGGCTTGCATGCATACATTGTTTATTCAAAGTTTATGGCTGCGTTCCAGGTTTTCAATATTCCTCCCAATAACTATCTAACACTTTAGACCATACGTACTTACGTTGCTTGATCGCTCCTTTCCTCTTAAACTTGCACAACATAAACAGCAGGAGTTTAAATTTTATGTCTGTTAACTTTGATTTCTAAGCCTTTTGGGCCCATCTCTCCTTTTGTATTGCAAAACTACTGCCCCCATTAGCGACATTATACTTGATGCTGGGTTTCGTTCCTTCGTGAATGCGGGAATGGCCAAGTTGGTCTTAGCCTCAACGGTGAAGGCCTTTTCTTGCATGAGCTCTCTGGTTCGCCTCTCTGCTCTTATTTTTCGCCGAAACTTTTGATCACTCCTTTTACGGTGCCTCTGTTAGTTCCTGCTTCATCAGGTTTGTCCAGCCTCTTTGCCCACCAACCAACTATTTTGGCCTCTCATTAAAGTTTTTAGCCTTTTGGCTATCTTAAGGCTTTGACCTTCTCTTCTGTCTCTAGGGCTAAAGAGAGTTTTGTATTTTTATTAAAAAAAAGCTAATTTGAATAGGATAAAGGGTGTTGTTACAAGGACCCAAATAGGGGACCCAGTGCATGGGACATGTGAGGTGTCACTGGTTGCATGATGTACTGTTTGAACAGTGCATCATGCAACCGGATAGTGACACCTCACATGTCCCATGCCTTGGGTCCCTAATTTGGGTCCATGAGTCATTAATGTAGGATAAATTTGAGAAAAATTCTGGCCTTGAGAGTCCCAAAAAAGAACTCATTCTAAGATTTCTAACCCTAGAAAAAAAACAACCTTTCCTTTATTCCATAACCTTCCCTGGAGGCCTTGTAGACTGATTTTTTTACATTTTTTAAGGCTGTGAAATTTTCTAATTAAGAAAATCTGCATAGGGTGGATATTAACACAATATACACTTTCAGGATTAGGGGCTCTGAGGGTCCAAATTTCATACTAAGAAGCTATCATCTTGGAGAAAATTCTCAGAAACTAGCAGCATCATCACTCATCATTTATTAAGAAAGATGGTACATAGTGTTATGGAGTTCAGTCAAGATTGTGTGCGCTTTATTTTTTCTGTTTTGTTGTACTAATTATCTTTGTTCCGATAATTCCTATGACATCATTCCAAGTTAATGCACGTATTTAACTGTGTCTAGTCGTTTGTTAATTTTAGTGAAAACAATTTTCCCTTCCTTCTATATATCCAATCATCTTCTTTTATTTTCCTTCCTTCTATATATCCAAACCGAACAAAGCCTTTGTGTTTCTTAATTATAAAATTCCTATCACCTCGTTTGGTGAAAACATTTTCCCCTTCATACCCGTTGTGGGCTTCACTATTCCGAAATGGCTTGCATGCATACATTGTTTATTCAAAGTTTATGGCTGCGTTCCAGGTTTTCAATATTCCTCCCAATAACTATCTAACACTTTAGACCATACGTACTTACGTTGCTTGATCGCTCCTTTCCTCTTAAACTTGCACAACATAAACAGCAGGAGTTTAAATTTTATGTCTGTTAACTTTGATTTCTAAGCCTTTTGGGCCCTCCTCCCTCCTCCGCCACATCCTCCCCTCCTCCCCGACCCCCTCCTCGGTTGGGATCCCAGCTTAATAGAACTGTAAGTTCAAAGTGCATTCTTTTGTCTACTTAACATAAATTCATTTTCATACATATACAAATTTCTTGCAAAATTTTAGTTTCCTTAGCTATTTCCTTTTGTAGACCTCTTGGATTGAGAGGACTGGCTTCCAAGGCGTCGTTTTGCACCCAAGGGAGCTCTCTGTTACTGATTCTGATGACAAGAGCAAGTGGCTCTGGCACTGGCTCATGCTGAAAACGTGAGAAACTCTCTTAACCAAACTTTGTTTTTTGTGACTAATTAAATTGTAGAAAAGCCCCAGTTTTATGATGGTATTTTTTTCAACATAAATTAATGAAATACTCCGAACATCATCATGTTTGTACGAAGATGTTCTAATAAAATTTGTATTTGAACCAATCTATGGGTCAATCCGAATCAATCCACTAATTTTGGGTCCAGGTATAACTTAAAACGCATAGTAATTACTTACAGTATATTTCTATGTCTGAAAACAAATTAACAATGAAAATATAAAGGTAACTCCATTAAGCACTTCTGCAGTTCTATTGTTTGTTGTCAACCAAACAATATCTAATACTAATAAATACTCTTTTCATGCTTCTAATTCTGCAGTCGAGATCACGAGAACATCAAGGTTCCCCAGCTCGTAGGAGATGAAGTATACATCGAGGATTTGTACCTAATTCAGTGCACCCAAAAAAAAAAGAAGAGGAAGAGGGAAATTTGTTTGCTTTAGATTTGAGTTTTGAGTTCATTGTTTACTGCACATTATTGTAGATTGGTTCTACTAAGGAAATGGGATGGTGGGTTGGGACTGTAACTTCCTGATGTATTTTTGTTTGATGAGTTGAAATCATTTGTAATGATAATTTTGATCCAATTAGAGTTCACTTTAGGAGTATTGTTATGTTTCTTAGTTATTCAACTTTAAATAGGAAAATGAGGGAACATATATGTATCACAATTAACCATAAATGTGACAAATAAGCATATTATGTGATATTTCAATATTATATGTGACAATTCAATCTTACATGTGACAGTTCTACCTTATATGTGATATTTAGATCTGATTTGTGATATTTGTTATTTATACGTGATATTTGGGTGTTATATGTGATATTTGGGTATTGCTTGTGATATTTGTTGTTTATACGTGACATTTGGGTGTTGTATATGATATTTGAGTGTTGCTTATGACATTTGTTGTTTATACATGACATTTGGGTGTTGTATGTGATATTTGGGTGTTGTATATGATATCTGGGTGTTGCTTGTGATATTTGTTGTTTATACGTGACACATGACTGTAATTTGTGATATTTGACTGTAATTCGTTGATAGTGACACAATTTGTGATATTTGACTGTAATTTGTTGATAGTGAATGTGTCACGTATAAACAACACAATTTGTGATATTTGACTGTAATTTGTTGATAGTGAATGTGTCACGTATAAACAATAAATATCACAAATAATACCCAAATATCACATACAACAGATATAAGTCACATCTAATAGAGTCATTCCACATGTGCTTATTTGTCACATGATATGCTTATTTGTCACATGTGGAATGACTATTAGATGTGGCTTATATCATATACAACCCATATAACATTGAAATATCACATGATATGCTTATTTATCACATGTGGAATGACTCTATTAGATGTGACTTATATCCATTGTATGTGATATTTGGCTGTAATTTTTTGATAGTGAATGTGTCACGTACAAACAACAAATATCATAAACAACACCCAAATATCACATACAACACCCAAATATCACATACAACATCCAAATGTTACGTATAAACAACAAATGTCACAAGCAATACCCAAATATCACATACAACACCCAAATATAATATACAACACCCAAATATCACAAATCATATCTAAATATCACATATAATGTGGAACTATCACATGTAAGATTGAATTGTCATATATAACATTGAAATATCACATGATATGCTTATTTGTCACATTTACGGTTAATTATGATACATATATGTTCCCTCATTTTCCTATTTAACCTTGAATAACTAAGAAACATAACAACACTCCTAATTTGAACTCTAATTGGATCAAAATCATCCTTATAAAGAATTTCAACCCATCAAACAAAAATACATCAGGAAGTTATAATCCCAACCCACCATCCTATTTCCTTATATATGATATTTAGATCTGATTTGTGACTTTTGAGTATTAAATATGGCATTGAGACCTCATATGTGACGTTAACGTATTACATATGAATGTTAGATGTGTACTTCATCTATAAGATATATTTCTAGATGTACACTTCATCTTGTTAAAAATTGTAAATTGAAGTTTAGAGAGATGTGTTTTGCCTCAAGTGTTGCTCAACGTATTTCAAAATTATTGGAGTTTGCTGCATACAAGTATACGTTCGCCTGTTATGTGTGACATTTACTCGTCTCATGTGGCAATACTCTATTATATGTGACTCTTATCTGTGTTCTGTGATATTTTGTCGTTGCTTGTGACAGTTGTCGTTTATATGTGACTTTGTAGTTAATTTTTATTTGACACACATATATGGTCATATCACTTCTAATGTTACTGAATCTTTTAACAATTGGATTTGTGTGGCGAAAACACTTCTTATTTGTGATATGATGAATCACATTCGTGTGCAAATTACGGAAATGATGAATACTCGCCACGAGATGGCAACAAAAAATTCTCCAAGAAATTTGCATGGAGAGCACTCTTGAAGTCTCACATTCTATAGTTGAAAAGAGGTTAAATCACACTGTAATGTATACATATCACATAACAGCAGCATATGTTATGGATAATGAGTATGTCACACAGAATGTAAAAATATCACATAACAGCAGCATATGTCACACATAATACCAAAATGTCACAGGAAACTATCATATGTGATATACACGCAGCATATGCCACACAGAATGCATAAACATCACATAAAAACAGCATATGTGACATGAAACTGTCATATGTCACATGAAACTATCATATGTCACATAATCAAGTGTAATAAATCATATAAATATTAAAAACTTGAATAACATAGCAAATATCACATATTATCTATAAATATCACATATTGACTATAAATATCACATAAAAGGACACTTGGATATTAATATAGAAAAAAATAAAAGAAAAGAAAATAAGAACCATTACATAGACATTTAGAAGAGGAGAAGCACACCCCCATACCATAACTAAACAAACCAAGCCATTAACACAACAACATCCAAGCAGAACTTATACGAACAGGGTCTTTTTTTCCTCCTCCTTTCCTCTAATCCCTCTAAATTTATTAATCCCTCGATCTCTCAAGATCAACTCTCATTTGTACTCCAGGATCATGTTGTTCCCAAGAGCCAAGCCAATGCAAGCCCTGAGGATGTTCTCCAGCATCGCCCTCTGCTTTGAGAGTGCATTCACTACTGGTGTGCTTGGAACCTATTACAAAAGCACCAAACAGTAAGATAATTAGATGATCAAAAGTTTTAATAAACTAATTTTTAATACCAAACTTCATCTTCAGAGCTCGAGCATGGGAGAAGAGCGTAACGGTAATAACTGGTTATATAAATAAACTTCACAATAGTTAATTTAGTCGATCCGTATTTTCACTTCATTTTCTCTAAAACGGAGTTTTTATTATGGATTTACTTTAATAAAAATTCAATATGAAATTCAATCCTGGCCTAGTTTTTGTCCCTTGGGGTGCAAAACGACGCCTTGGAAGCCAGTCCTCTCAATCCAAGAGGTCTACAAAAAGAAATAGCTAAGGAAACTAAAATTTTACAAGAAATTTGTATATGTATGAAAATGAATTTATGTTAAGTAGACAAAAGAATGCACTTTGAACTTACAGTTCTATTAAGCTGGGATCCCAACCGAGGAAGGGGTCGGGGAGGAGGGGGAAGGGGAAGGGGGAGGAGGAGAGGATGTGGCGGAGGAGGGAGGAGGAGAGCGAGCGGAGGCGGCAGGAAGGGGGAGGAGCGGATGGAGCGAGGAGGGGTCGGGGAGGAGGCGGGAAGGGGAGCAGGAGAGGATGTGGCGCGAGGAGGAGGAGGAGGAGGAGGGAGGGTGAGGGGAGGGGAGGGCGACGGGACGACGCCGAGGAGGGGGCGTGGAGGAGGGGGAAGGCGGGGAGGAAGGATTGCGCGCGACAAGAGGGAGGAGGAGACACATAACGGAGGAGGAAGGGGGAGGAGGCTGCGGCGTCGGCGGTGGTGGGGGAGGGAGAGGTCTTGAGCCAGATTAGGTCAGCTTGAGGATGAAAGGGATTAAGTTTTAAATGGGGAAGAAGGGTAATTTGGGAATGAATTTCTTGGGCTGTGGGAAGAAGGGGTTGGTTGCACTTATGTTTCAATTTAAGGGCTTGGGGGTTATGATTTTTGGGCTGGGGAGGAGGATGCATTGACCAACTTTTTTGGGTTCCTCCAAGCAATTTTCCCATTTAATAATTTTTATCACATGAACAAGAGAAGGTAATAATCATTGTTTCTCAACTACTACCGGTACTTGTTTTTCCTTTTTTTTTTATGGCGTCAATATGGCCATGTGGCTAGTGGTACTTTGCTCAAACCTTGAAATGCAACATTTTCTTTTCTTTTCTTTTTTTTGGCAATTTATCCTTCATTAATTCTGACTACTGAAATGTCATCAAAATGGGTTCTAGATTGATATGTGGTATATATATTTACTCCTTTTCACCTGCGTAATTTTCTTTCCTCCCATGTTTCTACAGCGTGACCATTATGTGTCCAAAATTCCAGTAATAATAAGGATCATACTCGAATGTTCCCTTCCGGACCATTCTGCATGTGAACTCCATTTTCTTCTTGGCCTTTCACCTTTATCTTCCCTACTCTTCCGGTCAACTATTGCTGCTGTAATCTATATATGTTGTGATTTGGCAAGTACTTAATTTCCAAGTGGTAATCTTGATGCCTCATTCTTCTATGGAGATGTCGTTGGATGTGCTCGACTTTTTCGAAAGACCCAATCCAAATTATCAAGCGTGAGGGATAGAAACACCTCCATCTAATACGTACTCATTCTTCAGTGAGATATCACTATCCTAGGAATTAAGCTGATCTCTCTAAATTATTGAGTGCAAGCCATGGAAATTAGGCATGCACACTGGTACAAAATGAGGCATCCTAGACAAAATATTAGTGATATTTGGTAGCATGCTTCACAAATTAATTAGGACCTCGAACATCTCCCTTCTGTTTCTGAAATCCACCAATCAAGTTGCCTGTCCCAATTTATTGAAAACTGTATATATCAACTTTTATGATAAGTTAAGGCAGAACTTTTATTAGATTAATCTTTAGGAATCTTTCTGCTGTAACTAGCTAGCAACTATATATACCTTGACCATATAGTTAGAGTGTGGTGATGAAAGTTTTGGTTGTACACTGTTTATTGAGTTCGCATGTTCTAATTCTCCCGTCGAGGCTAGATCTGAACATTGAAGTGGATCATATAGCAAGTAAGGCTTTAGATATGAGAAGCAGTTCGGGGCGCGAAGGACGACACGCTTTGTGAGATAATACTCGGAAGGTGAAAAGGAAGCTGTCTGTCAGATCCACAAATAATTTATGGTGTCTGATATAGTTGAACTGCAGATTTTTCTATCGAACAAGCTAATTATCGCCATCTTTATGGCCGCCCTTAGGAAGTAGAATCCGTGCTTGGTCAGGGATATTGGTTGACTCTACAGAAGCAAGGCAAAGCTTGCAAACTGCACCGCACAGGATTGGACGTGGTTAGTTTTATTGTTGACAGTGCCAGTGATATTTTTTGAGTAGATCAGAGCGAGAGGAGAGACTAGACAATTACCATGGTCTCCAAGGAGGAGCTATGACAGACCACCATCATTGCCCACCCTTAGGAGTATAGCTAGCAGAAAATAGCGAAAGCGATAAAACGTACTAGAGCGCTGAGGATTTTCTATCAATAATCCAAATCTTTTGTTGTCACGGACTTTTTCGATCCATAATCAAGATACTATTATTTGTTTCTGAACATAGGAATGGATGTAGATTCCTTTATGTTTTATGTAGAATTTTATACTTTCACTCGTCACAAGGGTTATATGGTTTTCAGTGAGATGAGGTGCATGACTTTGGTTATTGAATGATGACATGAACGAGGGTAATTTAATGAGTTGGGAATAGGTGGCTAGAGGTGGATCAGCATCAACAATCATACTTCTATCATGAAGCAGTATCCGTACCCGACACTTCATGGACACTCGTTGAATATATGTATATACATTTATGCAAACAAGTACTCAATTATACAATACATATTTTAATTTAAAACAATCGTCATGCACTTGTCAAACATATATCCCACGCTTCACATCCACTTTCTGAAACTGTTTAGTAAGGGTTTGATTCGTATCAAGCCATTTTATAAAGGGTTGTTTACATGTCTAGTTCAGACCATCCCATGCGTTTCAACCATGTTTTTGTACCCTGCCTTTTATAAATTTGCCTAGTCTGATACTCATACCTGCACCTGTACCCTTATCCATGCAATTTAGTTCACTGGAGAGCAGCTATTGCTGTTGAGAGAGCAGTTCAAGGTCTTTCAATTGAACTGAGAAGCAAATGAAATGGCTGATCTTTGATTGCTACCAATCTTTTCAGTGAATGATTTGAGATGCCTGAGCTGTTAGACGAGATAGCTCCCTTAAGCCTCTTTCTTATCTAAACTCTTCTCTTCTTCAACATATTTCCTTCCGCTCATCTTTCCCTCATTTTTTCCATCAAAATTGTTTAAAGACAGTTCTTGGTCTTGGGTAAAAGACTTCCAGGGGCTTAACAGACTTAACTTAGCACATCATGTTCAATGATTAGCTCACATTTTGGTTTGCTTCCTAACCCTAAATCTCTACAAATTCCCACTAGAACCTTGTAGTTTTTTTAGCCTAATTTGATTTCAACCATTTCACGCAAGGAAATAAGAAAAGGGGGAGAAAAAACTTTGTATTGTTTGCTGGTTGTTTTATTAAGGAATCACTTGTTCAAGTTTTTTCTTTGGGAACAATTAATTAACATTGATCATGATTTTGATCTGTTAATAACTAAACAATGTTACTTGTGTTTGATCTCAGTTGCCTTAATTCTGACAATATTAATGTTTGCTAATTGATAATGATTTTGTCATCTGGATTTATGTTCTCAATTCTTAGGCTCTTAGCATCTTTTAGCATTATCTTCAAGTGCTTTGCATTAGTTTCACACTGGTTAACTTATTGCATGCTTTGCCAGCTATCATGATGTATGGTCTAGAAAAGAAACCTCTTTATCTGGGAAGCACGGATACAAACAGTGAGGGCAGTCTGTGAACTAATTGGTAATTGGCTTCAGTTTTCGAGATTCCAATTGAATCCTAACCTAATATAAAAAAGTTATATCCCTCACATTTTATAAAATTTTTATCGCCCCTTTATCTATGCGTGTTTAACATTTGTTTAAAGGGTTCATGAATGCTAGGTGTCTGACATTATACCATTATATATATTTGTCTTCAAAGATGGCACTGTTTTGCCATGCATGCAATTCTTTAGGCTCTTTAATTTTGACATAGTTCTGGTGTGGCTGATAAACTTCAGGCATTTTGCAGGTAGGTTCTATGATGTTTTGACACCGACGGAGGAGTTAATTTGACGTTTCGATGTTTCATAGCTCGTCATTAACTCAATACGTTGTAGTGTGAGCAATTAATTGTTAACGTGTTGAAAAGAACTATAATTTGTAGTCAAGTTAGAGCCTCCTTCAACCGATCCTTTTACTTCTACTAGTTTTTATGCACGTGCATTGCACGTGGTTAAATATCACAATTATTCATTTTTAGTTTATTTTCTTACTAAAATTTGTTCTTCGATTTCGGTTTTTTCTCACTTATGTCCCTAAAATTTAATATTGTGATTATTTATCTTTTTAAATATTTGTTTGAGTGGGCTACATGAAAAAACTAATATCTGTTTGAATGCGCTACACGAAAACAACGTGAGGCCAATTTGAATCTTCATGTTATTTAAATCGACATGAAAGGATGCTTCACCTAAGGAAGTACAATGTTGTAAAAGTAAAAAAATATTTGAAAAATAGCATTATAATAGCAAGAGAAATAATTAAAGCCAATGAGCCTAGACAATTTGATTAGAAGTGGCTACATGGCACAAAAGAGAATATGTATTTCATTCATAATCATTGATAGACTTCATTGAAAACCATAAAATAAATATTAATGCTAACTCTAATATAATTTTATATGATATAAAAGCATCCACAGAATAAGTATATAAATACATACTTATTTTGGCATTGATAAATTCTAGGAAGGTCGAGATTTAGATCGTCAACTTTTTGGCATTATTGTTCTAACTATCTAGATTACAATTAGACTACTAAATCTGCAATTGGCAAATAACTAAAATGTTTTTAAGAAAAAAAAACAAGGTTGTTCTTTCATTTATTTGACACTGTAATGTTATTTCCTAACATAGAATTTGAATACATAGAACATATCATTATGTAATACTTCCTGATATATGTAAACGGAAAAAAGAAGCGGCAAAAATATCGACAATACTCGAGGAACAAACCGAGCAGAATAGAATCTTCATAGAAAACTTCCGTATGTAATAGCAACAAATAAGCACTAAAACATATCTAAAAAGATCCTTTTTCTCCATAATTTACTTTAGATATTTTCAACAGTTTCTGCGGCTGTGCTTAGCACAAATAAAACCATAGTACTAAAGAATAAAAAAAATCCCTGAATTCATATAAAATAGAGGTCCATTAAAAGTTTTCTATAGCAGACTTCATGCCTCTTATCATTTTTCTTGTTGAGTCGAGACTTTTCGAGTACGAAGAAAGACATGGAACAACTTCATTTAGGATTGGAGTGCAAGTATCATGCTCAAAGTCATGACTACATAATCTGCTTGAATAGTTCCCATAATTACGGTACTCGAACAGAATTTTGTCATCAGCGATACTGATAACTTTGGGTAATTGTGGTGAACCTAAACAACTCTCTCGGTAATTTTCAGTACAGACGCTCAACATCTCAATCCAATTCTTATTATCCTTGAGCAAACATATCTTCACCCGAGGTTTTTTTATATGTAACAAGCGCAACGCAAACATGCTCTCTTAGCTCATGTATAGTTATACAACAATCTCTCTTAAGTGGGTGTATGAGCGATCGATGTAACTTCAAACTTCTCATGTTTGATATCGAACGTAAGGACAACCATGCAGTAGCCTTCATCTTCTTCTAGGTAATTTGAACATCATGATTATTTAAATTAATAAAAAATAGAGTTAAAATAAAAAAGAAAATAAACTTTTTTGTGGGATTGATCATCTACTCAATAATCTCTCTCTTAAATAAAATATTGTTATTATTTTTTAACCCAAACTGTAGTCACGTGATCTACTATTTTTGAGTTATAAACACATTAATCTAGTACAACATCTCTATTTATTAGTATCTTGAAGTCTTTAAAAAATGGATGATCATTCAATTCACAAAGGAATTTTACATATGAATTTACTTATAATATGTCCATTAAATTTTTAGTTAACTTTACATTGAGTTTGCTACTTGTAATACTGTTGGTAATGTCATTACCTTTCCTCTTTAAAGATTTTACTGGAATATGTCGAACATTATTGTTAAGACTCATCGATAACAATATGTGGAATTTTGTGTCGTTTGAGATTCATCGATAACAATATAATTTAAATAAAGTAGATACAAGCTTTCATAAATATATTGAAAAAATGAACTATATAAGCAGCGGCAGGAGAACTTGATAGAAAAAATGGACTTGAAAAAGGCAAGTGAAAAAAAAATTTAAAATGAGGAAATGAGGCTGGATGTGGATATGATTGTATCATATGTATTTGTACTTAAGGAGGTATTTCATATATATTGGTACTAAATAATAAGTGGCTTAAGTCGATGTTTCCATGCTCAAAACGTTTTATAGGATCACATAAGCAAAATAATATGGTAATAAGATCTGAAACACTTTGTGAACTGCCTTTGTCCTTCACAGATCACATCAAATCCTATCATGCATATTTTGGCATTTAGGGGACCGATGAACAAAAGCATACAATTTTTAAGGAAAAAAATAGCTTATGAGATATTAAAGAGAAGGAACATACCGAGAATGAAATCCTATCATAACAGAGATGCTACTACAAAAATCTCTACCTCTTCCTAAATATAAAGATCATCGGGACTCGAGAGTCTCCATTCTGCTTTCAAAATATGTTAAGTTCAGGACATCTATGACATTGACAAACTAATGTGTAGTTTAAATTGTAAGTCATAAATTGCAACATCAAAATTAAATAATCCTAATACTAATAAAATAAATAAAATAATATTTTGTTGATTTATTTTCAAATATGGGCTTAGTAATTTAGTGATTTTAATGTGTTATGACAAATCCCCTGATAAGCAAATATCAATCACACAAAAAGGAAAGAAAATATAAACAATATAATACACACATGTAGTTCATGGTTCAAATCACTAATTCCAACTCACACTACAAGAAATCTACTATAATCTCTCTCACGTGAAGAGGAAGCAAAGAGCCAATACAAATATCAGCAGCCAAATAATTTAATTATCTTGTAGTTCAGAATATAGAGAGGAGTAACCTCTATTCCAAATTAGCAGTTGTCTCAAATTTCTATCTCAAACCATGATATATATAGCTACACATTTTTGTTTTTCAGACTTTGCATAAAGTAAGAATTTTAATTCTATAAACCATGATATATATAGCTACACATTTTTGTTTTTCAGACTTTGCATAAAGTAAGAATTTTAATTCTATAACAAATTGGATTATAATCAAATAAGCTATGTTTTTCAGACTTTGCATAAAGTAAGAATTTTAATTCTATAACAAATTGGATTATAATCAAATAAGCTAAGCAAAGAAACTTACTGAGATCATTTGAATTTCCTTATCAACATTAATGTTCTTAGTACCCAAGTTATTTTCTTTTGGTTGGATGAATATGTAGATGGCACATTCATGTCATTCTTAATTACTATAGTTAAAGATTTTTGTTATAGGTAAAAAGTTTTCATGGATCAATATGCATAACTTTGTAGCGTATTCTGCCATAGTTGTTACAGAAGAGACAACGTTCAACAACCTAAAACCCTCATCTATAAGTATATCAAAGAAGTGACGGTGATACTAAAGTCTAAGACGAGCGAGAATGTGCAATTGAAGAGTAGGTGGTGATATTATCATCCCGCGGGTAAAAAAAACCATAATAAAATTTAATTTTTGTATGTGTTAAGATTAAAAAGAAAGACTTATTTTTATATATACCTCTTAAACCATGCATATTTACAAAAATACCCCTAAATCTTAGTATTGACAAAATTGTCCCTAATCATCAATTGTAGAAGAATAACATATCCCTACCCCTCTCCACAAACCAATTCATATTAAATCCTAGCTAGTCTTTCATTTCAGCTCTAAAATCCTGAATTCACTAATCTTCACATCAATGAAAATTTTGCTCTTTTAGTGTGCTTCAAACGTAAAGGTCTGACAAACATCAAAATTGGTAACCTTTTCATTTACATTTCATAAAGATAACAAACACCAAGCATTGTGTCATTACTACACCTTATTACTTAATGATAATCTAAAATATTATAAATATTCATAGCAAATTATTGTCAATCTTTAATTTTAGTCTTACACCTCCAGATTCACTAATTTTTACATTAGACAAAATATTATCATTTTAGGACAAAGTTCTACAATTCCATGGAATGAGTCAATGAAATAGGCTAGAATCAAATAAGGTAAACTGCTCAATCAAAAATTCCAATTCAATAAATAAATACAACTTATAGTTCAAAACAATATACCGATAAATACCATTATTTCTAAGTACAAAATAGCATACTACCACCAAAAAAGTTATTATGATTTATAATAGAACTTACAGGATATTGCATCTCTGGTCCATCAAATTTGTTGTAATCCTCATACTCGCTCATTGGATCATTACCTAAAAACCCGTCCAAATTTCACAAACAGTATATATCAAACATTATAACTAACACAATCAAAAATTATGTGAGTTAACTATTGTTGGCTAAAGATAACATCTAATAATTGCAGCAAATAATTTGTAATATGATCACAAAAATTACAGGATAAAATAAAGAAGAGATATCATATTTTACCTCCATAAGTAAAGCGATGCATAACATAAAAGGGTGTTGCTGACCGGTCCATTGGCGGGATAGCTTCATGTTTCTTATTCTCATCATTCAATAGAGCATGCTAAATCAACTAAAAGACAAAACATCAATTATTATCTCAATTTGACTTGTGTACTTTTATTATTTAGGAAAGGATATAACCTAAGAAACAAATAAATTTGTATGAAACCATATTAATCTTAACCACATATTTAACTAATTTGGGCATCAGAAGCATCATGTGTCCTGGTCTTGAGCACCAAAGATAGATTTTGCAACAAATCAATAGCATCTGTAATTCAAAAACCCTAAAAGAACACTAATCATCTACTCATCAAAACTCTTACTTTTTCATCAAAACGCTTTCAAATTTAAATAATAACATATAATAAAATAAACAAATATCAAATCAATACGCAATCAGTAAAAAATTCTGTAAAACCTTTATAGAAATCATAAACCCACATCTTAGATTGAATATCTAAACATAAACTCTAAGAAAATCCTAAACCAATAAACCCCATCACAAATCTTTCAAGAATAGAACGCCCAAAACAAATCAAGATCTAAGAAGAAGTAAAAAAGAAAATGAAAAGGAAAGCATACATTCATTGCAGGAGTGATAGCCAATAATTCGAACCCTAGAAGACAAAACAGTCGCCGCAAAGAAGTGGAGAAAACTTTTTTGATTCCATAAAAGGAGACAACTCTTTTTAGAGGTGGCGGGGGAGAATTATTTATCTGAAATTAAGGTATTCAATAATTTGTAAAGGTAGTTATGGGTAAATATTAGTGTATAGATTAGGATGGGAATGTAATTAAATTTCTTAATTCCAATATAATCTAAATACAATTTGTTTCCTTATCTTTATACTATGTATATCTACTAAGAATTTATTAATTTCCTAGGCTAATGATAGATTAGTATTAAAAATTCAAATTTGATTAGTGATAGGATAGTTCAAACTTTATAGGGGTATTTTTGTCTATCAAAAGATTTTCCTGAACTCGTGCTTTTAAAGAGAGTATGATTTTAGTGTCTCGAATACTCATCAAGGTTGCTTTGTTTAGCTATTTATCATAATGGATTATAGACACTTCTTCCCATTTGTTGTTTGTTTTTTTGTTGTGTGTGGTAATATACTATATAGTATTATATATATATATGTATGTTATATATATATGGTATACTATATGATTTTTGAGATTGATTTGAGAGGGAGAGAAGAGAGAAATATGAGTATGCTTTTAGCTACAAGCAAAATTTTTCTTTGGTTAGTGATACGGTTGGCACAATCTTCCCCTCCACTCATGTCAAAATGGGACTACATTCACATGAGTTGAGTTTCATGAGATATTACCAATCAACTATGGAGTGGAGAGAATTATTGCCAATCACTACAAGCATAATTTTTTGTGCGTTTTGGTACCAAGCATACCCATTTTTCATTATATATATATTATATCTATATATATATATATATTTATTTAAATAATTTATATATATATTTATATAGAGACGAGATGAGAGAGAGAGTAGGGCCCGGCCTAGGGGCAGGCGGTGTAGAGGCCTGCGCCTAGGGGCCCCCAAAAAACAGTGGCTCCAATGATAATGTATATTATTTTAATATATAAATAATTATATTAGTATAGTATATATATGTGATTATATATAGTAGTTGAATATTTAGATTTATTAGTATATATATATATATTATATCATGTATTATATATATAATTAAGTATATTTAATAAGTATTATATATAGTATTAATATCATTGATTTGATTTATTAAACTATATTTATATTTTATATATATATTATTATTTTATATAAATATAATAAAGTTTGTATTATTTAATATTAAATATAAAGTTAAATTTATATATATTATACATAATTAATAAATAATTAATATATATTTATGATAATATATATAATATGGATATAAATAAGAAGGATTTTTTATGGAAAAGTAAGAGGATTTTTATGCAAAAGTGTTAGAGGCTATAAATACAAAAACGAAAAACCCTTGGTCTCTCCGATTTCCGAAGTGGCCGTCTGATCGCCGACCTCTCTTCTTCTTCTCTGATTCTCTCTGAAGTGACGTTTCTTCTTCCCGACTCCGTCCGGACCGTCTGCAGTCCGCTCCTCCGCCGTCAAACTCCACGACGCCGTCTCCGGCGACTCCCTCCGCCCCTCCCACCAGCAAGGCAAACGCGACCTCGCCGCCAGCGCCTTTGCCCTTTGGAGACTCTGTCTCTGTCTGCCATCTGCGCCTCCTCTGGCCGGCGACTCCGTCAAGGTTACAAGGTATATAAGTATATTTGAATAATTGAATATTTCTATAATTCTATACAGATAACAAACTATACTTAGAATAGCATGATATCTTTGTTTCATCACTTCATGACCTAATAATACTTTTGCTTTGTTATTGATTCTATACAGCAAGAATCTGTGCATAACATTATTAACATACATGAATTAGTTGTATAAACAAAGTATGAATCTGTGCATAACATATATGAAATTATGAATCAGACTATACTTAGTATATTTGCTGATTAGTGATTAATCAATTGAAACAAGAAACCATAATATGCATACAGGCTGTATAATCAAAGTGCGGTACCTGAACAATGAAAATCAGTTTAGCTAGTGATCCATACTTCAAATGATTGCATCGTGTCCCAAAAAAATCTTTAAGTACAAACTTTGATTTTGTCTATTGAATAGGAAGAAGAGATAAAAGTGCATCTTTTAGGATTCAGGCGTGTTGATCTGAAATTGTAATTTTATAACTTCATAAATTATAATTTTTGTTGATCTTATGTATTTTAGTATTTGTATATAATTTTTTGTTGATCTGAAATTTGCATTGTTGATTGATCATATTTTTTCAGCGTTCATCATGCTTCCTAGAAAGTATAGTTCTGGACATGAAAAAAGAAAAAAGAAACAAAAATTGGAAAAATTGGAAAAGTCTCAAGCAGGAGCGCTGGATAAGTTTTTTAGTAGTAGACATACAGAGCACAATAACGAAGAACATAATAATGAAGAAAATCAAAATGAAGAACAGAAAAATGATATGAATATTGAAGAACCTACTAAACACAATATAAATATTGAAGAACCTGCAGAAGATGATAGAAACATTGAGGAACCTACTCAACTTAGGATTAAGAGTGTCAATGAAAACATGAATGTTGACGATCCAGCAAACTGGGGTAATATTGATAAAAAATTAAGAGATCTTTTAGTAGAAAGAGGACTCAAAAGAGTTGTTATTGATTTTCCTAAAGATATTGAAGGCAGACATTTCTCTTCCACTCATTACACTCGACAATGGTTAAATGGAGAGAAACATGATAGGAGATGGCTAATATATTCAACTTCTTTGAATGCGGCATTTTGCTTTTGTTGCAAATTATTTAGAAAAGATGGAAACAAGAATCAAATGGGTTCTTTGGTTAATGAAGGATTTAAAAATTGGAAGAATCTTAGTCATAGACTTCAAAGTCATGAAGGGAGTAGTGAGCACATAAGTTGCATGAGAAGTTGGATTGAATTAGAAATGAGATTGCGTAGTATTAAAACAATTGATAAAAGTGTGCAAGAAATATTAAACAAAGAGAGAGAACATTGGAGACAAGTATTATTAAGAATAGTTGCTGTTGTAAAAACACTTGCTAAAAACGGTTTAGCATTTCACGGGGATAATGAGAAGATTTATCAAGAGAACAATGGAAACTTTTTAAGTTTAATTGAAATGATTGCTGAATTTGATCCGGTAATGAAAGAGCATATTCGACGTTATCAAAGTGGTGAATCTCATAACCATTATCTCAGTCATAAAATTCAAAATGAACTGATAGGAATGTTAGCGGGAGAGATCAAACATACAATGATCAAAATAATCAAAGAAGCAAAATATTTTGCTGTTATACTAGATTGTACTCCAGATATAAGCCATGAAGAACAAATGACTCTTATAATAAGATGTGTGGATGTTTCAGAAAGTCCAGTAAAGGTAGAAGAGTTCTTTCTAGAATTACTTAAGGTCGACGACACGTCAGGACTAGGACTTTTTAGTGAACTTGAAGATGTATTGAAGATTCTGGAACTTGACATTTCTAATGTAAGAGGACAAGAGTATGACAATGGATCTAATATGAAAGGAAAAAATAAAGGTGTGCAGAAAAGACTCCTCGAAGTAAATCCGATCTAATATGAAAGGAAAAAATAAAGGTGTGCAGAAAAGACTCCTCGAAGTAAATCCTAGAGCATTCTACACTCCATGTGGTTGAATAAAGGTGTGCAGAAAAGACTCCTCGAAGTAAATCCTAGAGCATTCTACACTCCATGTGGTTGCCATAATCTTAACCTCATACTTTGCGATATGGCAAACTCTTGTCCGAAAGCTATATCTTTTTTTGGAGTGATACAACGTTTGTATACTTTGTTTTCATCTTCTACTAAGCGGTGGGATATTTTCAAAGAACATGTTTCTGGTCTCACACTTAAGCCATTGTCACAAACACGGTGGGAAAGTCATGTTGAAAGTGTAAGAGCAGTAAGATTTCAAGCTATAGAAATAAGAGATGCTTTAATTCACTTGGCAAGTATCGATGGAGATCCAAAAATAAAGAGTGAAGCTAAGTCCTTAGCAACAAATGAAATTGAGAATTTTGAGTTCTTATTGGGTATGATTGTTTGGCACAATTTATTATTTGCTGTTAATTCTGTTAGCAAATTTTTGCAAAAGGAAGACATGCAAATTGATATTGCTATAGATCAATTGAATGGGCTTATATTATTTTTTGAAAAGTACAGAGAAAATGGATTTAAGGAGGCCATTACTGAAGCTAAAAAGGTTGCATCTGAAATGGAAATTGAAGCTGTATTTCGTGAAAAGCGTATCATTCGCAGGAAGAGGCAATTTGATGAAAGTGCTACTGAAGAGACAATATTATCTCCTGAAGAATCATTTAGAGTTAAATACTTTCTATATATAGTGGATCAAGCTATTTCTTCTTTTAAGAGTAGGTTTGAACAATTTCGGTATTATGAAGAAGTCTTTGGGTTTTTATTTGATTTGAAGAAATTCAACATTGTTGATGATGCTAGTTTGAAGGCTTATTGTGCAAAACTTGAAGAATTTTTAAAGCATGACAGTCATTTTGATATTGACGGTGAAGATTTATTTTTAGAGTTAAAACTTTTGAGAGAATACTTACCAAAAGAAACAAAAAAAGCAATTGACGTGGTGAATTATTTGAAGAAATTGGATGGTACTTTTCCGAATGCTTGGATTGCTTACAGAATATTGTTGACCATACCTGTTACTGTTGCCTCTGCAGAAAGAAGCTTTTCAAAGTTAAAATTGATCAAATCTTATCTTTGATCAATTATGTCACAAGAAAGATTGAATGGCTTAGCTATATTGTCAATTGAGAAAAATATAGTGGAGAAGCTTGATTATACAAGTTTAATTAATGACTTTGCATCTAAAAATGCAAGAAGATGCTTCATAAAGTGATACTTCTATTGGTTCATTGATCTTGTTTTGGGAATGAGAGTGTTAGGGTGTGACTTGTAGGCCTTTGGCCAGGGTGGGTAGCTTAGGAGAACTACATTGTGTTTGATCCTTGGGGTTAGTTATAACATCCATTGGTATGTAGGCAGCCCTAAAGTTACTTGGGTGCAACACTTTATTTTTTTAAAAAAATCTTGTATATAGGAGGGCCCCTTTAAGATTTTTGTTCAAGTTTTTGCCTAGGGCCCCTGAATGCTCAGGACCGGTCCTGGAGAGAAGAGAGAGAGAGAGAGAGAGAGAGAGAGAGAGAGAGAGAGGGCACGATTTATTTTACAGGATACTTTTGTTAAAGAAGTATGTTATTTTCCTTGAATTGCAGACAATTCTCTTTAGTGAACATTATTAAGAATTAGCAATTGGATGCGTTACTTTGGGTGTAAGTGGTAGATTCAGAGCAATTCAAATGTTGTGGGTGTTGGCAGGGGAGGATCTACATACAGTCCAGGGGGGCCACGGTCCCCCCCCAAAATTTAGAAAAAAAAATTAGGGTGCTCTATTCCTCAAGACCCCTCAAAATTTTGGGGGAAAAAAATTAGGGTGCTCTATTCCTAATTTGGGGAAAAAAATTAGTTTGTGAATATTAATTATTTGAGAGTTTTTATGTATATATTAATAGTAAATATATTACCATGAGTAGCAACAAGATTAATAAACGGGGTTTCATTGAAATTGGAAATTTACGGGCAGAATGGGCAGAATGAGCTCGTGGTCATCAAGACATCACCATTGGGCATCATTATCGATTAGACTTTTTTTATGTCGCGATCGATTCACAAATGCAAGAAATTAATGTGCGTTTTAGTGAAGATGCGACAAAATTGCTCATGCTTAGTTCTGCCTTAAATCCTCAAAATGCATCTGAGGCTTTGAGAATACAAGATATATGCAAATTGGTTGGCAAGTTTTATGCACAAGATTTTACAAGTGAAGAAAAAGAGAGTTTGAAGATGCAACTGAAACATTATGAGCATAATGTAGTCAAAGGGTCAGACTTCAAAACTCTTTCATCCATTTCTGAGTTGGGTCAATGGTTGGTAAAGACTAATAAATCTGCTACATACGACCTCATTTTTAGAGTGATCGTACTTGTGCTTACTCTTCCAGTTTCTACTGCTACTGCAGACCGATCATTCTCAACTATAAATATCGTCAAGACTAGACTTCGAAGCAAAATGGAGGATGCTTTCCTCTCCGACGCATTAATAGTGTTTATTGAAAGAGAAATTGCTAAAAGTCTGAGCATTGATGCTATCATTGAAGGCTTTGAAAATTTTAAGGAACGTCGAATTCCTTTTAGTTAGAGAAATTTTAGTTATAAAAAAATAGATGATACTTATTTGACTATTTTCTATATAATATTTATCTTCCTCTTTTGAAATATTTTGGAGATATTGATGTTGGCTATTCTACTAGTTTTATGTGGGTTGTGGTATATCTCTTGTGAATAAAGTTATATTAAGAAAAATTTTTATCTATTTTTTGTACGCGGCCCTCCCAGAACTAAAATCCTGGATCCGCCCCTGGGTGTTGGCTTGCTAAGTGGTGAGGGTGGTGGATATTTTCAGTTCCAGTTGCAGACTGACATAGATTTTTGCTGATGATTACTTGATATTAGATTTCAAACACTCGGTAAATGATTCTGTCATGCAATATTCATTTTTTAGGAATAGATTTGATAAATGTGTGGAGAAATCAGGAAAAGAATCAGAAAAACCAGAAAAACTGGCATAAGTCGACTCATGCACTGTGCACGAGTCGACTTACGATCTGCAGCCGAATTGTGATTTTAGCCTCTGTCAAGTCGACTTAGCATGACTGTTAAGTCGACTTATGGCAAGTCGACTTAACAGTCTGTTAAGTCGACTTATGAAGTGTTCTCCAGTTGTTGATTTTCTCTCTGTCAAGTCGACTTGTGAGCTCTGTTAAGTCGACTTACGAAGGGTTTTTTGCATACGTAGGTTTCCTATTTGCAGTCTGATTGGGGTTTTGTTTTGATATAAATAGGGAAACGATTTGTGAGGGTTTTTTATCAGAGATTGAGGAATCTTTTGAGCATTGTGAGAGGGAGATATTGTGAGCAAGGTGAGATCTTTGGTTGAGGGTTAGTTTGAGAGAATTTGTGTGATTGTAACCCTTTGTACTCTCCTTGATTTAGTGAAATCTCCCCATCCTCTCCCCGTGGACGTAGGCAAATTGCCGAACCACGTATATCTCTGTGTTTGGATTGATTTGGCTTTATTGGTTGGATTTGTGCAAGAGTTTGTCTTTCTTCTACTCGTGATCACAGGTTCGTTGTGAGTTCGTGCAAGGCTTCCGCAAAGGCGCGCGACAAGTGGTATCAGAGCTCTGATACAGATCTAGGGTTTTGGATTAGGTGGAGGAAGATTCAGTTTGAAGCTTGGTTCTTGGAGTTCTAGGCTTTGGTGGAGTTAGGGTTTGAAGTTGCCGTTGAAGATCTCGCTTTCCTCGTGTGGTTAGGAGTTCTATTTGGAATCCAATCTAGGGTTTTGGATTAGGTGGAGGAAGATTCAGTTTGAAGCTTGGTTCTTGGAGTTCTAGGCTTTGGTGGAGTTAGGGTTTGAAGTTGCCGTTGAAGATCTCGCTTTCCTCGTGTGGTTAGGAGTTCTATTTGGAATCCAATCTAGGGTTCAGTTGGGTAATTTCTTATTCTTTCAAAGTTTGGATCTTTCTCTACAATTTGGAAGTTGTGATTATGGGTGAAGTAATTGGTGAAAGCAGCAAGATGACAGGCACAGTTCAAGTGGGTTTTCAGAACACTAAGATTAGTGTTGTGAAATATGACGGCAAGATCAATTTTGGTTTGTGGATGAGCGACGTACAGGATGCGCTCAATGCTCAAAATCTGGAGGAGACCATCATGGTCGATGTGAGGCCACCTAAGTATGAAGAAGCGATATGGGAAAAGATGAATCGAAATGCTTGCGGGGTGATCAGGTCCTGTTTGGAACAGGAGCTGAAATACGATGTGATTGGGGTGACGTCTGCGATGAAGATGTGGGAAATTCTCAACAATAAGTACCTTACGAAGAGTGTTGAGAACCGGTTGCACTTGCTGCGAAGGTTATTCAGATTCCAGATGTCCAGAGGTACCTCGCTTGCGGCTCATGTGAACAACTACACTAAGTTGTTGTCGGACTTGGCGAACGTGGATGAGAAGATCACAGATGAGTACAAGGCTATTATTCTTTTGGGCTCCTTACCGGATGAGGAGTATGATACCTTCGTGCTTACGTTGCTGAACGGGAGATCTTCTATCACTTATAGTGAAGTGACTAACGCATTGACGAACTATGATTTGAGGAGGAAGGATAAGGAGACTTCCCGCGCTAGTACTTCAGGAGAGGCCTTGTCGGCGAGAGGTAGAAGCTCATATCAGAAAGGTGGAAACAGAGGGAGGTCAAAGTCAAGAGGTCGTCACCAGCTTGGAAAGAATCAATGTGCATTCTGCAAGGAGCAGGGACATTGGAAAAGAGATTGCCCGAAAGTCAAAGAAAAGGAGAATAGCAAGAATAAGGGCCCGAAGGCCAATGAGGTGAATGTTGCGAAAGGCGATGATTCCGATGATTCGAGCTTTTCTCTTTTGATTACTCCGGAGGTGAACCATTTGGATGCATCGGAGTGGATGCTTGATTCTGGCGCTACTTATCATGTGACTCCTAGGCGAGATTGGTTCTCATCATTTGAGAGACTCGATGGGGGTGTTGTGGTCATGGGAAATGATCAATCCTGTGGCGTTCGTGGGATAGGTACTGTGAGGATTCGGATGCACGATGGAGTAGTCCGTGAGCTGAAGGAGGTGAGATTCGTTCCTCAACTTAAGAAGAATCTTATCTCAGTGGGGGCTTTGGAGGCGAAGGGATTCAGGGTGACCTTTGAGGATGCTGTAGCAAAGGTTACTAAGGGATCTTTGGTGGTGATGAAGGGAGTCCGAAATCATAATTTATATTATCTGAAGGGGAGCACCGAGATTGGCCAGGTTGCTTCGGCGATTTCAGAGGCGGACATGAGCAGACTTTGGCACTACAGGCTAGGGCATACAGGTGAAAAGTCACTGCAGGCATTGTGCAAGCAGGGGCTTTTGAAGGGAGCCAAGAGTGGTAAAGTAGAATTCTGTGAGCACTGTGTACTTGGCAAGAAGACGAAGGTGAAGTTCGGGACGGCCATTCATAGGACGAGGGGCATCTTGGACTACGTGCACACAGATGTTTGGGGTCCCACTAAGACGGCATCACTTGGTGGTCGACATTGGTTCGTCACGTTCGTTGATGACTATTCTAGGCGATGTTGGGTGTACACCATGAAGCATAAGAGTGAAGTCCTAGATTTGTTTGTGGAGTGGAAGAAGAGATTGGAACTGCAGACTGGGAGAAAGATCAAGACGTTGCGATCCGACAACGGCGGCGAGTATACCTCAGACCCCTTTCTGCAGCTATGTCGAGACGAGGGCATAGAGAGGCACTTCACAGTTAGTCATACACCGCAGCAGAATGGGGTGGCGGAGAGATTGAATCGGTCTTTGCTGGAGAAGATTCGATGTTTATTGGCGCATAGTGGTTTGGAGAAGATCTTTTGGGCTGAGGCACTTTCTTATGCGAGCCACCTCATTAACAGGCTGCCTTCATCTGCGATTGAGGGGAAGACCCCTATGGAGATGTGGTCGGGAGAGACAGCACATGACTATGACCAGCTTAAGGTATTTGGTTGCCCTGCATATTATCATGTTAGAACTGATAAGTTGGAACCTCGAGCTAGGAAGGCCATATTTGTAGGATTCAAGCGTGGTGTCAAGGGATACAAGCTTTGGGATCCAGTTGATAAGAAGATTGTGCTGAGTAGGGACGTCACATTCGATGAGGCTTCTATCTTGAAGCTTCCCAGCTCTCATCAGGTGGAGAGCAACCCGACAGAGGAGATTTCGCAGGTGGTGGAGATTGATGCAGCTCCACAGAGTCCAGATAGTGCAGTATCCATGAGAGTGCCGACTGAGGTGACGCCAGGCGAGCACGACGGTGATGCGGAGGATACGGGTACTCATGAGCAGGATCAGGGACCGACGGCTCAGGTTCAGGATTCTATTGCGGCACGGAGACAGAGGAGAGACATACGGGTGCCAGCACGGTATGCCGACACAGTTGCATATGCACTTCCGGTGGAGAGTATCGATGAGATGGTGCCTACTACATTCAGAGAGGCCGAGCAGAGTTCGGAGGCTGATTCGTGGCAGGTGGCTATGCAGGAGGAGATGGAGTCTCTTCACAAGAACGATACATGGAAGCTTGTAGAGCTTCCAAAGGGGCGGAAGGCGATTGGGTGCAAGTGGGTGTACACGAAGAAGGAGGGCATTGAGGGCACTCCAGTGAGGTTCAAGGCTAGGTTGGTTGCGAAGGGCTATGCACAGGAGGAAGGTATTGATTACAATGAGGTTTTCTCTCCGGTGGTGAAGCATTCGTCGATTCGGATTTTGCTAGCTTTGGTGGCACAGTATGGATTGGAGTTAGATCAGTTGGATGTGAAGACAGCATTTCTTCATGGTGATCTTGATGAAGAAATATATATGACTCAGCCATTGGGATTCCGAGCTGCAGGGAAAGATAAGTTGGTTTGCAGGCTAAAGAAATCGCTATACGGTTTGAAGCAGTCTCCTCGACAGTGGTATAGGCGATTTGATGGTTTTATGCTTGGTCATTCGTACACTCGGAGCCAGTTTGATCCTTGCGTGTATTTTCGCAAGTTGAGAGGAGGTGCGTACATTTATTTATTGCTTTATGTCGATGACATGTTGGTTGCTTCAAGTTCCAGGTCAGCTATAGATGAGTTGAAGATTCAGCTTTCGAATGAGTTTGAGATGAAGGACTTGGGCGAGGCGAAGCGCATTTTAGGGATGGAGATCGGCAGAGACAAGAAGAAGGGCAGAATTTGTTTGACACAGGTGGCTTATTTGAAGAAGGTTCTACAGCGATTCCATGTTAGCATGGATACGAAGCCAGTTAGTGTACCGTTGGGAGCCCATTTGAAGCTTTCAGCTGACCTTTCACCGAAGTCAGTTGAAGACCGTGAGTTGATGTCGAAGACTCCATATGCGAGCGCAGTTGGGAGCTTGATGTACGCGATGGTATGTACGAGGCCGGATTTGTCACAGGCAGTGAGCATGGTGTCGAGATACATGCACGATCCAGGAGTGGGTCATTGGGATGCCGTGAGATGGATTTTGAGGTACATTCTAGGTACGCTCAATGTTGGTTTGGTTTATGAGCGGGACACTACAGGTGGGCAGTTATGCATTGGCTATGTTGATTCGGATTATGCCGGGGATTTGGATAAGCGCCGATCTACAACGGGGTATGTGTTCACCTTGACCCGTGCGCCGGTGTGTTGGAGATGCACCTTACAGTCGACGGTGGCTTTGTCTACGACGGAGGCAGAGTATATGGCAGTTACGGAGGCTGTGAAGGAGGCTATTTGGCTTCGAGGACTTCTGGAAGAACTTGGTATATCGCAGCGATCCGTCACTATTCATTGTGATAGCATGAGTGCTATATATTTGGCGAAGAATCAGGTTTTTCATGCGAGGACGAAGCACATTGACGTTCGTTATCACTTCGTTCGAGATGTTCTTGAAGATGGCGATGTGGAGATTGTGAAGGTCCATACGAAGGATAATCCGGCGGATATGCTCACGAAGGTGGTTCCAAGCAACAAGTTTGATCATTGCAGAAACTTGTTGAATATTTGTGATTGTTGAGGCCGTTGACGGCCATTTGGATGAACTACGGGCGGCTTGATCCCTTGGGAGAGGGGGTACGTAGGCAACCATGGTGGTGCAGCCGTATTTGGAGAGACGACACATTGATGCTCTTGGTTTGGTGTCGGCTCATTTTTGGCAAAATTCGCCGAGGTGGAGAATTGTGGAGAAATCAGGAAAAGAATCAGAAAAACCAGAAAAACTGGCATAAGTCGACTCATGCACTGTGCACGAGTCGACTTACGATCTGCAGCCGAATTGTGATTTTAGCCTCTGTCAAGTCGACTTAGCATGACTGTTAAGTCGACTTATGGCAAGTCGACTTAACAGTCTGTTAAGTCGACTTATGAAGTGTTCTCCAGTTGTTGATTTTCTCTCTGTCAAGTCGACTTGTGAGCTCTGTTAAGTCGACTTACGAAGGGTTTTTTGCATACGCAGGTTTCCTATTTGCAGTCTGATTGGGGTTTTGTTTTGATATAAATAGGGAAACGATTTGTGAGGGTTTTTTATCAGAGATTGAGGAATCTTTTGAGCATTGTGAGAGGGAGATATTGTGAGCAAGGTGAGATCTTTGGTTGAGGGTTAGTTTGAGAGAATTTGTGTGATTGTAACCCTTTGTACTCTCCTTGATTTAGTGAAATCTCCCCATCCTCTCCCCGTGGACGTAGGCAAATTGCCGAACCACGTATATCTCTGTGTTTGGATTGATTTGGCTTTATTGGTTGGATTTGTGCAAGAGTTTGTCTTTCTTCTACTCGTGATCACAGGTTCGTTGTGAGTTCGTGCAAGGCTTCCGCAAAGGCGCGCGACAAAATGATGATTCACATCCGGTACAGACGGCTTAAATTAAGTCTTTTAGACTGGTTATAACAATCTATCGCATGTTTTCGATTGCCATTTTTTATTCTGGCAGGCTGAGTAAGGATTTGGATCCTCTCCACTACAAAAAAGTAGTGGAGAGACCACTGCTTTTAATCTCAATCGTTGATTATTTAGTAGGCGGTTATGATACAATCCAAATCTAACACTTATCTTACCCCCGTGTATTGCACTCATTCCTAATTTGCACTAAAAGAAAAAATCACAACCATTAACTAGATAATCAATGGCCGTGATTATGTAGTGGTCCCTCCACTATTTTTTTTGTAGTGGAGAGGATCCAAATCCGGCTGAGTAATGCCGTCATAATGCTTCCTGTAGATTAAGATGGCATATTTACTCTCCTAATCTTCACCTTGTCGCTAATTAAAAAACATGTTGGTTAACGTTTGTGAATGTTCGAAGTCACTTAACTTTAGCGGTTGTGCTATCGTTTTCATCATCTTCTTCTTGAATAATAGGTCAATATATGTATTCAAGTTGATGTATGGACTAGTTTGTGCAGGGTAATTGACAATTTGGAACCCTGACTTCGACATATAGAATGCTGAGAAGCATGGACTTGCATGATTATGGTGCACTTAATACTAGAGGCAGTATTATGGAATTCTAGTCTGAGGTCTTTCATTTAGCTCACAATTTTCGTATGCCCAAGGCTTCAGCAGGCAATAGAGCATACATTTTGGAGACTGAGTTAAATTACCTGAAGCATCAATGATCAAGTTCCCGGTCTGAAGAGCTTGATCGTTGAAGCATCCTGGAGAATGCAGAGATTATATCACTTCACAGCATTTTTTTCCTTACATATCATTTTGGACTTTGCTGGGAGTGACTATAAGAAAGTTACAAAAGTTACGAACTGTATATTATTTTTCCAAATGTCCTGTTTCCTTCGTTTTTTTTCCTTTCTGATTTGGCATCCATTTTTAGTTTTTGTGTGCCAAATTGGAGAGCAATGTTTTGCAAGTGCTTATACAGCAAAAAATAATTTATATTCACGTTCTCATTTATTTCTACTGTTAATTGCGGAGTTTAATATGTATGTATCTATGTGAACTTCTGTTCCGTGAGAACCAATTGTCTGTAATTTGAACAACTGTCTCTAGATAAAAACATGTATGTTGTTGAAGGTTATTCATACTGTGTGCACTCCACTTGGTTGCTTTCGGAAGTGCAACAGTATTTATATCATTGATTTTGTTATCAGTATTACTTCTGACAATTGATTCAGTTTCTTTTATTTCTTCTTGTTGTTTTCTATTTATTTTTGTTACTCGAGCAATAAATTGCCTGCTGGACTTATGTACTCTGGCGTTATTATGTTTTTAGTAGAACTTTTTTCCTGGTGAATCTTATTGTTGTTATCTTGATTATATTATATAATAGGATGGTACCAGATCTTCCATCATCTTCAATGATGAAGATATGATATCACTGTAGCCTTTGAGGCGCAAAGTTTCAGTTTGCAACTGAACAGTGCTCAAGTTGAACAAGTCACAAGCGGGCCTTTTATTTATTTGTTTATTTTTATTTTTTGTGTGGGTTTATTCCATTATCATGCTTTTAATATGAGGATTATGATATGGACTGTGGATGATTCAATTAATTGAAATTCTTTGTCCATATATGTTCATTTGTACATAAATTATTGCTAGGCAGCTTAAGTTCCCATGGTTGTTTTTAGAGATTATCATGATTGTTTTCTGGTGGAATTGCTCATAGGTTACATGTAGCAATTAATAGCCAAAAATTTACTATACCTGTTGTCTCATTGTTGCAGATAAAAGTCTTTTGACTCTTTTACTCTGGCTAAAATTAGTGAACCTGAGTGCAGAGAGTTAACAAGAATGACTGTTGGTTTGGGTGTAGACCAAACCTGCAGGCGACGAGCTCAAAGTCGAGGCGAGCTCAAGCGTGGCGCGAGCGAGGGCGAGATCCGAAGTCGAGCAGGCGAGGTCAACGAGTTGCAAGCGAACTCGAGGCGATTTCAGGCGAGCTCGTGGTCGAAGTTCAGGCGAGCTCGTGGTCGAACTTCTGGCGAGCTCGAGCGGGGGTTGCAGGCGATCTCGTGGCGGGCAAGCTCCACTCCAGGTGAGATCCACGCAGGCGAGCGTGGGCGAGGACATAACAGG
>NC_033800.1:28878099-28883500 GCF_001876935.1 Asparagus officinalis
GGGAACCCAGAGATCGAGAAGCGTGTGGGCTTCTTCTCTCTCTCTTGATTTTCCCTCTGGCGGCGTCTCTCTCTCGTGATCTCTCTTCTTTCTCCTTCAGCTCACGAGATTTTGAGGAAGGGAATTAAAGAAGAGGGAAATTTATTGAGGGGGTATTTAAGAAGAGGGTTATTACTATAGTTACAATAACAAACTTTTTATTAAGAGGTCTCAAGTTTGAGATCTGCTCTTACATTGTAATTTCTTATTGATTAATAAGAAATTAACTGTGTGGCTCCCGAGGACGTAGGCAAGTTTGCCGAACCTCGTTAAACCTTGGTGTACTTTTCTCTATACTGTATTTTTGTTATTTTAGGGATTTAGTGTAGCCCCGGGTTTTCCCCAAACAACTGGTATCAGAGCCTGAAACGATTTAGAGGAAGTCAGATTCAAGTGGGAGCGATGTCCGCAGATGAAGAAAAAGTAAGATTAGAAAAGTTTGATGGATCAGATTTCGAATTCTGAAAAATACAGATAGAGGATTATCTGTATCAGAAAAATCTGTATCAACCTCTTTTAGGGAAGAAGCCGGAGGGTATAAAAGAAGAAGATTGGAATCTTCTAGACAGAAAGGCTCTCGGGGTTATTCGTTTGACGTTAACCCACAATGTTTCTTTTAACTTTGCAAAGAAAAAGACCACGGTGGGTCTTATGGCAGCACTCTCAAATATGTATGAGAAGCCATCAGCCTCAAATAAAGTTCATTTAATGAGGCGGTTATTCAATCTACAAATGACGGAAGGTGCATCAGTAGCACATCATCTCAATGAACTCAATACAGTCACGACCCAATTGAGTTCAGTTAATGTTGAGTTTGATGAGGAAGTTCGAGTGTTGATCATTTTGTTTTCCTTACCCGAGAGTTGGAACGCTACAATCACAATTGTGAGTAGCTCGTCGGGAAGTAATAAGTTAAAGTTTGATGATGTTCGTGATCAGGTTTTCAGTGGGGAGATCCGACGAAGAGAGTCGGGTGAAGGTACAACCTCTTCAGTATTGCATACAGAGTCAAGAAGTAGAAATTCAATCAGAGAAAATGGATCAGAGGACAGAAGGTCCAAATTCAGGAATCCCAGCAGCTCGAAATCTATCGAGTGTTAGAAGTGCGAAAAAACCGGGCACTACAAGAATCAGTGCAAGAGTGCACAGAAGGAGTGGGAGGCAAAGGCAGATGCAAATATTGCTTCCATCTTAGGAGGAGATGATGCATTGATATGCTCTTTGGAGAGCAAGGATGAGTCTTGGGTGTTGGACTCTGGAGCATCATTTCATGCTACTTCTCAGAAAGAATTTCTCGAGAAGTATATCCCAAGAAACCTTGGAAATGTATACCTCGGTGATGATCAACCATGTGTCATTATTGTCAAAGGTGTAGTGAAGATTAAGTTGAACGGGTTAGTATGGGAGCTGAAGAATGTCACGCATATTCCCGACCTGAAAAAGAACTTAATCTCAGTAAGCCAGCTGGCTAGTGAATGCTACACTACAACTTTTCATGGTGATGGTTGGAAGATTTCAAAAGGTGCGATGACGATTGCCCGAGGTAAGAAGAATGATACCCTGTATATGATAGCAGGTGCACGTTGTTTGATCCCAATTGCAGTAGTAAATAAGATTTCAAAGTTATGGTACCAGAGACTCAGTCATATGAGTGAAAAGGGGATGTAGATTATGCACACAAAGGGAAAACTCCCAGGTTTATAATCAGTAAAGATTGATATGTGTGAAGAATACATTTGGAAAGAAGAAGAGAGTCAGCTTTTAGACAAGTGGCAGAACCCCTAGGAAAGAGAAGCTAGAGCTCGTTCAGTCAGATGTTTGGAGACTAACTACCATCATGTCCATTGGTGGGAAACACTACTTCATGACTTTTATCGATGATCACTTTCGAAAAGTATGGGTCTACTTTTTAAAGCATAAGTCACAAGTATTTGAGGCTTTCAGGAGATGAAAAGACATGGTCGGGAATGAGACCGGTCTGAGAATAAAGAAACTCAGAACAGACAATGGTGGTGAGTATGAAGACACCAGATTCAAGAAGTTCTGTTATGAGCACGAGATCAGAATGGAGAGATCCGTGCCCGGCATGCCTCAACACAATGGTGTAGCTGAGCACATGAATTGAACATTGACAGAGAGCCAAAAGCATTTGTATACAGTTAGGTCTACTGATGCAGTTCTGGGCATAAGCAGTCAATACAACAGCTTACTTGATCAACCGAAGTCCATAGGTTCCATTGGAGCACAGAATATCGGAGGAGGTATGGTGCGAAAAAAGGTAAAACTCTCACATCTCAAAGTTTTCGGTTGTGTAGCTTATATGCATATCAGTGATCAAGGCAGAAATAAGTTTGATCCCAAGTCCAAAAATACACATTCATCGGGTATGGTGAAGATGAGTTCGGCTACATCATTTGGGATAACGAAAACAAGAAAGTGATCAAGAGCAGATATGTAATATTCAACGAGAAGGTGATGTACAAGAAAATGCACAAGACAGATGACTCAGATAGCGAGTCAACATTTGTAGATGCAGATGATGTCCCGAATAACCTCTCGGAAGAACCTAATGCAGAAGGTCCTCAGCCAGAAGAGCCTGTTAGACAGAACGGTGCGCAGGATCCCGACGCACCAGCTCCGATATTGAGAAGATCTTCTAGTTCTCATGCGCCTAACAATAGATACATGAATTATATGTTGCTGACGGATGGAGCGGAGCCTGAAAGCTATGATGAAAGCTTATCAGAGTGGAGATGTGAGCAACTGGGAGCTTGCCATGAAAGAAGAGATGAAATCTCTGATCTCCAACCAGACATAGGAACTAGCTAAGTTGCCCATGAGGAAGAAGGCAAATCACAACAAGTGGGTGTATTAAGTGAAAAAGAAATATGATGGTTCCAGAAGATACAAAGCCCGACAAGTTATCGAATGATTTTAACAGAAGATCCAAGGAAGTAAGAATCCAACGGATATATTAACAAAGGCAGTGACCTTTCAAAAACTGGGTTGTGCGCAACTTCAGTTGGCCTTCATGCATAGGTGATGATGACAGAGCCATACAGAAGAAGGTGCTTGTTAAGATAGCCTGCTGATGGAGGTTTGGTCTCCAAATGGGAGATTGTTGGTTTGAGTGTAGACCAAACCTGCAGGCGACGAGCTCAAAGTTGAGGCAAACTCAAGCGTGGTGTGGGCGAGGGCGAGATCCGAAGTCGAGCAGGCGAGGTCGATGAGTTCCAGGCAAACTCAAGACGATTTCAGGCGAGCTCGTGGTCGAACTTCTGGCGAGCTCGAGTCGGGGTTGCAGGCAAACTCGTGGCGGGCGAGCTCCACTCCAGGCGAGATTACCGTAGGCGAGCATGGCGAGGACCTAACAGGCGAGCCGAGCACCGCTGGTGAGTTTGAGCACAAGCATGGCTGGCGACAGGCTGTCGGGGCCCTGTCCTTAGGCTTCCCTTATAAAAGGGAACCCAGAGATCGAGAAGCGTGTGGGCTTCATCTCTCTCTCGTGATTTTCCCTATGGCAGCGTCTCTCTCTCTCTTCTATTTCGCGATTGCTCTTCTTTCTCCTTCAGCTCACGAGATTTTGAGGAAGGGAATTAAAGAAGAGGGGAATATATTGAGGGGGTATATAAGAAGAGGGTTATTACTGTAGCTACGGTAACAAACTTTTTATTGAGAGATCTCAAGTTTGAGATCCGCTCTTACATTGTAATTTCTTGTTGATTAATAAGAAATTAACTATGTGGCTCCCGAGGACGTAGGCAAGTTTGCCGAACCTCGTTAAATCTTGATGTACTTTTCTCTATACTGTGTTTCTGCTGTTTTAGGGGTTTAGCGTAGCCCCGGATTTTCCCCCAACAATGACTGCATGGTCTATGAGTAAGTAACCCTTGTTTCATACGTAGAAGAGTAATGATAATCGTATCGTAATTTTCACACTACTTTGTTACTACCACAAATACAGATGTGGGGTAATGGCCACATACCATTTTTTTACTGCGAATTCCAGGAAAGGATCATAACTGTTTGTTAGTGGCAGCACAAAAGTTAATCTTTTCTATAATCAAGATAGCTTTTTGTGAAATTCTGTTATTAAACTTGTATTGAACCTGCTATGTTTAGTTTTCTCAACAATCAAGATAGCTTTCTGGGAAATTAATTTCTTTGAAATGGCTCATGACAATCTTTTAATACAATACAAAGTTCATTATAGTTTCTTGAGTTTCAGTCTTAAGAATAGAAAATAACTATTAGCTCTGTGAAATTTAATAAAAATGACAAGCACCAGTTAGAAATATGTTACTTTCATTTGGCAATTAACAAATGTAGATCATATGCAAATTAGGTGCATAACAAGGTTGAGATATTACTATTCCAAGTAAGAGGTTTAGAATTCGATTTTCAATCATCCCAAAGGAGGGCGTCTCAAATTATCTAATGGTTGGCTAAAGAGGAATAACAGACATATCATTACCTATTTACAGGCTAAATACCCATATTGGTATTTTAATTCAACCCCATTTGTCAAGAAGGTATTTTAAATAAAAAAATCGGCGTTAAGGCATTTTAATTGATTAAAATTACCAATTAGGTCCTTTTTCTCGTCGGCGACCACTTTTCCGGCGAGAACTCGTCACGTGCGTGACACGTGATGACTTAATCTGTGTTTTAGCTGATGATGTGGCTCGGTTTGCTGATGTGGCTCGGTTTTAGCTGTTGATGTGGCTTAATCACAATTTAAGTCCAAAACGAACCAACCTGAACCCTAAAAATTTCAAAACAAAGATCAAACTTTCACGCATTCACTCCAGATCTCAGATCCAACTCAATTATCTTACCTTTACCGCTAACAGAAGCAGCCAAAACCCCCGATTCCAGGAACTTCTAGAAAAAAACGCCATGGGAATTCGGAGAGAAGAGAGTGAGAAGACGAAGATCACTGCAGACTAGATTTCCGTCGGCGCGGCCATGGATCGATGCAAGAGAAAGAGGTTCTATTTATACGGTAATTTCTCCACTAATTTTTCGCTAATTTTTTTACCAATTTTAGAAATGGGGGATTTTAAAATGCATCGACTCTTATTCTTCCTGCCACTGCCACGTCAGAAAACCGGTTGAATTAAAATACACGTGATGAGTTCTAGTCGGAAAAGTGGTCGCCGACGAGAAAAAGGACCTAATTGGTAATTTTAATCAATTAAAATGCCTTAACGCTGATTTTTTATTTAAAATACCTTCTTGGCAAATGGGGTTGAATTAAAATACCAATATGGGTATTTAGCCCCTATTTACATGCACATATTCTTGATTTGGTCTCTAATTATGTTTCGTTGGGAGACTTCTTTCCAAAGTAAACGGTTTT
>NC_033800.1:28883510-28893875 GCF_001876935.1 Asparagus officinalis
AAGAAGTAAAAAAACAAGGTTCACAGTTGTAGTGCGCAGCGGAATCCGAAAAAACGAACACAACCAAACTGAGATAGGAACACAACCAATAAGGCAAAAAAGAAGAGACTTTTGAGGTATGTATTTGAGAGATTTGGTGAGAGATTTGAGACTTTGTTTGAGAGATTAATTTGTGAGTTTTGAGTGAATTTGTAATCTCTATTTGTAATCTCTCTCTAATAGTAAAATTCATCCCCTCATTATCCCATGGACATAGGCACATTGCCGAACCACGTAAAATATGTGTCTTGCGTTGTTTGGTTCTTGTTTTACCTATTGGTTGTGATTCTATCTCAATTTGGTTGTGTTCGTTTTTTCGGATTCCGCTGCGCACAACAATAATTATTATGGAGTGTCATACAAATGGGCAAAAATACCAAATTGCTATATTTTGTTTACCCAATTTGGTATATATTTTTTTGCCGGCGACATATTGGTATATTATTTTCTCCGACGACAAATAGGTCTTAAATTTGGCCGGACTCAAAATTTTGGCAAAATTTTCCATTGTGACGCCTCACGTGATGCGAACGTGGCTGCCACCGTGGCTCTCAGTGACAAATAATTGCAACTAATCTCATCCAAAACCATCTCTTTCTCCCTAAAAAACTTGAAAATCAATGTATTAAAGCTCACCACATTGCGAGTCAAGGGAGGATTTGAAGAGATTGAAGGTCTGGGAGGCGTCGGCGAGGCAAGAGGAACGGAGGAGGGAGGAGAGGGAGAGGAGGAGGAAGGAGATTGAGGGGTTAGGGTTTGGAATTAGAGCTGATTTATGACGCTGGAAGCCATGTTGGCAGCCACGTTCGTACTACGTGAGGCGTCATGTGAGAAATTTCACCTGAAATTTGGGTTCGACAAAACTTGAGGTGCATTTATCGTCGGAGAAAAATAATATACCAATATGTCGCTGAAAAAAATATATACCAAACTATCACTAAGAATAAATAAAATATACCACTTTGATATTTTTGCCCATAAAAATGAATATAGACTTCATATTCCAAGGAAAACCCAAATAACTACCCCGTAAAAAAAGAAAAAAAGAAAAGAAAAGAAAATCAGTGGAAATATATGGTAAGAGCTTCAAACAAATTTAATAACATAATTTTTAAAAATCCAAGAAATAATTACAAAGATATCCATTTGTGATTTGGCCAGTGACTCCGAGCTGGAGGAGTGAAACCAAATCACCAAAAGATGTCTCTGAGTGAAAATACAAACTGATAAAACAAAGAAAACGATCATAATTAATGCAACTTAAGCAAGTCAAAGCTATAATATATAAATGAAAGGCCAAAAATATAATAAAAACGTCATAACCAATGCAACTTAAGCAAGTCAAAGCTATACTTGGTTCGCAAATTTATTTAGCAATTTACTCTGAAACCAATCTCCGCCTTGACCAAGAAACTATTTAGACTATTGGCAGGCAACCGCTAGCTCTAGGTCTTTGCCTTCACAACACAATATTCAAGCATCCATTAATTTAATATATTATTTAAATAGATTATTATGTATAGAAAACAATTTATATAGTCTGACGCATATCAGAGTATTATAATCACTACCGTTGAATTTTTTTTCTATGACCTCTGATTTTTATTTGTTTTTTCTCGGATAAATTGGATGAAATTTAATAATACTTTTCACCCTCAACTTGTTTATCAATCCTTATTACCCCTCAATTCATAGGAAAATGGATTATCTGCAATTTTCACTCTTAAAATGCGAAGTGCTAACAAATGAGTAGAGGAGTAGTAAGTGTTATAGAAGCTGAAGTATGAATCCTATTAGAACGTCCTGCATGTTAGCCCTTATGTTTCGATGATGTTCTTACAACCACCATTATCGGTACTAATGGCTTATTGAGTGTAAATGTAGTAAAATCATTTGTCAAGCTCGTTAGTGCCATTAATGGAGGATGGATGGAATATATGCTACAACGAAGATATCCAAGGAGGAGGAGGCCAAGAGATGAAGCAACGTTATTTCAAGAACGTCAAATTCGATTAAAAGCTTCATCCGATTCAAGCTATATCAAAGCTCAAGTATATTGCTCTCTATATGAGGATATTAGCTTTCTTTTGTTTTTCTCTCTAGTGCTAGAATGTAGGCAAAGAGTTACTGAGTTTACTTGAAGCTATTGGGAATCACACACACGTTTTTAAACTTGTGCTTTTAAGCGTTTTTCACAAAATACTATTTTTCACAAGTTTGAGTACCTATCTGCAAAATTCTTTTTCCAAGCAGTTTGTTTTTAGTATTAAAAACATTTTACAAAGTTTCAGAATTTTCAGAGGTCAAATGAATATTTTGGAAATATTTCAACTTGGTCAAATAACCTGATTTCAGAATATGTCAGAAATCGGTCGACCGGTCCGGTCGACCGATCCGATGACCTTTCTTCACTATGTCTCCAGAGTGTTGTCGGTCGATCGATACGGTCGACCGAATTTCTCAACCCTTAATCGGTCGACCGTGCCGGTCGACCGATGAGTCTCTGGATGTTTTGTCAAAACTCCTTAGCTGCTGGCGGTCGACCGATTTTTTCGGTCGGTCGACCGAAGGTATTTTTCGGTCGACCGATATTTTCTTCGGTCAACCGATTTTTGCCTCTGTTCAGCCGCGACTTTTTTAAAACGGTCGTTTGCCTCGAACCCTGTGCTTTCACTTGTTAGTGATTGGCACAGTCTGTGATGAGGGTCTGAAGAAGAGATTATTATCTCATTTGGGTAGATTTGTTTTTGTTTTAAAATGATTTAAACTTTCCTATAAAATCCCCAGACCTCTTCTTCTTCCTCTAAGCCCTAACGTTTGAAAACCAGAGAGCTTTTTCTGTTTCCTGAGAAAATTTTCAAAACTCTGTTTTTCTTTCTGTTTCAAGTGTGTTTCACTTCCCAGCTTCAGTACTCTTCTCTTTGCTATAGGGGCTTGTGTAAAGAGAGGTTCTTGCTTGTTTTTTCTTCTGCTGCTGTGTGGTTGAGATCTGTGGAGATCTACTGTGAGGGAGTGTGATCTGTGAGATCAAACTGTGTAGTGAGAGAGAGATCTTGTGGGATCGCTGTGTAGACGAAGTTCCGGCTTCCAAACCGGATGTGTTAGTGGATTTCTCCTCGAGAGTGGGGAGCGGGGATGTAGGTCAGCGGGCCGAACCTCGTTAACACATCGCGCGTCAAGGATAACGATTCCTAACTCTATCTCTTTCTATTTGATTGCACTTCTGTTTTGTGGTTTGCTTGTGCTGAGTTTTAAATTGCATATTAGAGCCTCTTGACCCTAATCACCCCCCCTCTAGGGTCCAACAATTGGTATCAGAGCTTGGTCTCTATATCAGTTTTTGGTTTAACAACCTTAGAGAAAAGATCTAATGGAGGCTTCTTTGAATATGCATATGCTAGAAGGACAATCCACAACTAGACCACCTCTCTTCACTGGTACTAATTTTGCTTATTGGAAGGCTAGGATGAGAATTTACCTTCTTTGCATAGACCTTGACATTCTAGAGCTCATAGAAGAGAAATATGAAGAAAAGTCCAAAGTCGGGAACATGCGACCGAGGAGAAAGGCACCTAGCCTAATCTCACCTAACCGATGAACGCCTTTAGATTTGTGGTCTTTCCCCTAATGAATATAATAGGAGTTTCACTGTGCAACCGCATACGAAATTTGGGTAAAATTATGTGTCACACACGAAGAACCCCCCAAGTTACAGGAATCTAAGATTAGTGGACTTATGCATGATTCATGACTATTTAAAATGCTGCCAAATGAAGTCATGGATGCTATGTTTTCTCGTTTACTAATATCATCAATGAATTACATGCCGTCTAGATAAGCCAATTATCCATTCACAGAGTGAATTCACAAGTACGTTCGCCTCCTTGACTCCGACATGGGAACAAGGCTACGGCCATGAGGAGCTCATTACCTCACTACCTTCAGCTCTGATAGCCTCATCGGAAAGCTCAAAGCTGCATTGAGAAGAAGCCTCAAGGGAAGAAAAGGAGGAATGTCATCACGCGAAGTTGGAGGACCCCGTCAGCCAAAATTGAAGACCATAGCTCTCAAGGGAGCTAGTGACAACTCATCTTCGTCGCGGAGCAGTGAAGTTGATTTTTCTAAAAGTGGCTCATCATCTCTAGAGAATCTCTAGACTTATTCCAAAATGACAAAAAAGTCAATCCGCCGATCTCAACCAACAAGTGTTCAATCTCGTGTAGCGAAACTATGCTTGATGCAACGAAACCGGGTCACATCGTTAAGGATTGCCCCAAGCTCAAGAAAAAGTACATGAAGTACAAAGAAGAAGGCTAGTATGCCGAGTGGGAAGAATCCGAACCAGTGACTCGGATAGCTGATGAAGAGAGCCAAATTTGCTCTTCATGACCCACAATGTTTTTTCATGGCCAAATGCAACAGCCAGGTAATATCCGAGGTCACACTTGCCGTTCGGATTCTTCCCCATCCGGCATACATTAGCCTCTCTTGCTTTTTTACTTCATGTACTTTCTTTGAGCTTGGCGGCAATCACTTAACGATGGGACCCGCCGTTCGTTGCATTCAAAAGCATTTTCCTACACGAGATGAAAACTTGTTGTCTAGATCGGGGGACGCGATGAATTTTTGTCATTTGATAAGTCTAGAGATTCTTCTAGAGAGATGAGCCACTTTTCTAGAAAATCAACTTCACTCTCGACGACGAGATGATGTGTCACTAGCCTCCTGAGAGCTGATGGTCTTTCAATTTTGGTGACGGCTTCCTAACTTCGCGTGATGGACACTTCCTCCTTTCCTTCCCCTTGAGCTCTTCTCATGACACTTTCAGCTTTCCGATGAGGCTATCAAAAAGAGCTAGGTAGTGAGGTCCAGGCATGAGCTTCCTCAATGGCCGTCAGCCTGGCGTTCCCATTCGGAGTCAAGGAGCGAAGTATCTGTGTAATTCAGCTCTGAATGATAATTTGCTTATCTTAGCGATGATAATTCATGATGATGATTTAGTAAAACGAGGAAAACATAGCATCAATGCGAATTCATTGGTAGCATTTTAAATAGCTCATACATCATGCATAGTCCACTAATCTTAGATTCCTTAAGCTTGGGGGTTCCTTCGTGTGGACACATAATTTTACACAAATTGTCGATGCGGTGCCACACGCTGAAACTCTAATTATATTCATTCAGCGGAAGAGACCACAAATTAACGCTTCATAGCCTTAGCGTGAGTTAGCTAGTGTGCATTCTCGGATCGCTCATGTTCCCGACTTTGACTTTTCGTTGCCATATTTCTCTTCTTATGAGCTCTGAATTCTGAAGTGCTATGCAAAGTAAATTCATCCTTAGCTTCCAATAAGCAAAATTTCAGTACCAGTGAAGAGAGGTGTCTAGTTGTGATTTGCCTTCTAGCAATGCATATTCAAAGAACCTCCATTAGATCTTTTCTCTAAGGTTGTTTAAACCAAAAACTTGATATTGCAGACCAAAGCTCTGATACCAATATGTTGGCACCATAGAGGGGTGTGATTAGGTCAAGGCTCTAATATGCAATTTAACTCGAAGCACAAAAGCAAACCACAAAACAGAGTCGCATCAAATAGAAACAGATGAGTTGAATCGTTAGCCTTCACGCGATGTGTTAACGAGGTTTCGCCCGCCTGACCTACGTCCCCGCTCCCACTCTCGAGAGAAATCCACGTAACAGCATCCCGGCTTTGGAAGCGCGAACTTCGTCTACACAGCGCATCCCACAAGTCGTCTCTCATCACTACACAGTTTGATCTCACAGATCACACTCCTCACAGTGATCTCCACAGGATCTCAAACACCAGTTAGCAGACAAGAAAAAACGAGCAAGAAGCCTCTACTTTACACAAGCCACCTATAGCCAAGAGAAAGGTACTGAAGTGCGGAAGCTGAAACACACTTGAACAGCAGAGCAAAAACTAAGTTTGAAAATTTCTCAGAAAAACAGAAAAGTTCTCTGGTTTCAAACGTTATGGGCTTAGAGGAAGAAGAGAGGTCTGGCGATTTTATAGCGAGAGTTTAATCATTTTTAAAACAAAAAACGAATCTACCCAAATGAGTAATCTGCTTCTTCAGACCCTCATCACATACTGTGCCAATCACTAACAATGTTTGGAAAGCACAGCGGTTCGAGGCCAAACGACCGTTTTTTAAAAACTCGCGGCTGAACAGATAGGAAAAAATCGGTCTGACGAAGAAATATCGGTCGAGCCGAAAAATACCTCGATTCGGACCGACCGAAAAATCGTCGGTCGACCGCCAACAGCTAAGGAGTTTTGACAAAACATCCAGGATCAGTCGGTCGACCGGCCACGGTCGACCGATTAAGGTTAGAAATTCGGTCGCCACCGTATCGTCGACCGACGCACTCTGGAGACATTGTTGAAGAAAGTCATCCGGATTCGCGTCGACCGGAGTCGACATTTCTGACATTATTCTGAAATCAGGTTTATATTGACAAGTTGAAATATTTCCAAAATTCATTTGACCTCTTGAAAATTCTGAAACTTTCTAAATGTTTTAATACTAAAAAACAATGCTGGGAAAAAGAATTTCGTGCAGATAGGCTACTCAACTTCTGTGAAAAATAGTTTTTGTGAAAACGCTTAACAAGCCAAGTTTAAAAACGTGGTGTGTTGATTCCAATAGCTTCAAGTAAACTCATACACTCTTTGGCCATTCTGCACTAGAGAGAAAAACAAAAGAAGCTAATATCCTCATATAGAGCAATATACTTGAGCTTGATATAGCTTGAATCGAATGAAGCTTTAATCGAAATTTGAGTTCTTGAAATAACGTTGCTTCAATCTCTTTGGCTCCTCCGTCTTGGATATCTTCGTTGTAGCATATATTCCATCCGATCCCTCCATAATGCGCATAACATGAGGCTTGACAAGATGATTACATTACATTTACACCTCACATAAACCATTGAGTACCGGATAATGGGCGTTGTTAAGACAATCACGAAACATAGGGCTTAACATGCAGGACTTCTAATAGGATTCATACTTCAGTTCTATAACACTTACTACTCCTCTACTCATTTGTTTGAGCCACTTTCGCATTTAAGAGTGAAAATTGCACGATAATCATTTTCCTATGAATTGAGGGTATAAGGATTGGATAAACAAGTTGAGGGGAAAAGTATTATTAAATTTCATCCAATTTATCCGCAGAAAAAACAATAAATCAGAGTCATCAGAAAAAAATTCAACGGTAGTGATATAATACTCTGATATGGTCAGACTATATAAAGTTGTTTCTATACATAATAACCTATGTAAATAATATATTAAATTAATGGATGCTTGAATATGTGTGTTGCTGAGGCAAAGACTAGAGCTAGCGCGTTGCCTGCCAATAGTTCTAAATAGTTTCTGTCAAGGCGGAGATGGTTTCAGAGTATAATTGCACTAAATAAATTTGAGCGAACCAAGTATAGCTTTGACTTGCCTTTAAGTTCATTGGTTATTGACGTTTTTATTATATTTTTGCCTGTCATTTATATATTATAGCCTTTTACTTGCTTAAGGTGGCATTAATTATGATCGTTTGTCTTTGTTTTATCATTTGTGATTTTCACTCAGAGCATCTTTTGTGAGTTGCGTTTCACTCGCCGCTCGGAATCATGGTCATAATCACAATTGGATATCTTTTGTAATACTCCCTTTTTGGTGATATATTATATATATTATATATTATATAATATAGTATATACTGTTATATATATATATATATATATATATATATAGATTATATTATATAGTATCATATATATTATATATATAACTTTATTATATATGATAGGTAAAAGCCCTAATTTTCAGACGAAAAAAAAAACACATATCTGACGCGGCAGATCGTAATTATTTCTTGGATTTTTAAAAAAATTATGTTATTAAATTTGTTTGAAGGCTCTTACCATAGTATTTCCACTGATTTTCCTTTTTCTTCTTTTTTTTTTCTTTTCTTTACGCGGGTAGTATTTGGTTCTTTGGAATATTAAGTCTTATAATTTCGATTTTATGGGCCCAAAAATTCAAGAAATGTAGTATTTTATATTCTTAGTGATAGTGTTGTATCATATTTTTTCAGCGAACTATTGGTATATATTTTTCTCCGACGATAAATGCACTCAAGTTTTAGTCGAACCCAAATTTCAGTGAAATTTCTCACACCGCCCTGACGGCCTCACGTAGTTACGAACGTGGCTGCCAACATGGCTTTCCTAGCGTTCATAAATCAGTCTAATTCAAACCCTACCCTCAATCTCCTTTCTCCTCCTCTCCCTCTCCTCCCTCCTCGTTCGCTCTTGCCCGCCGACGCCTCCCAGGACTTAATCGCTCAATATCCTTCCCGACTCGCAATTGGTGAGCTTTAATACATTGATTTCCAAGTTTTTTACGGAGAAAGTATGATGGCTTTGATGGATTAGCTTGCCGCAATTATTTGTCAGCTGGAGAGCCTACGATCGGTTGGACAGCCACGTTCGATCAGTGAGGCGTCACAATGCGGAAATTTTTGCCGCAAATTTTGAGTCCGGCCAAATTAAGACCTATTTGTCGTCGGAAAAATATATACCAATATGTCCTGGCAAAAAATATATACCAATTGGGCTAAAAATATAGCAATTTGGTATTTTTGCCCATTTGTATGACACTCCATATATTATTGTTCTGCGCAGCGGAATCCGAAAAAACGAACACACCACAATTGAGAAAATCACAAACCAGATAAGGTAAAACAAGAACCAAACAACGCAAGACACATATTTTACGGGGTTCCGGCAATGTGCCTATGGCCATGGATAATGAGGGCGATGATTTACTATTAGAGAAGTCAATGAATTACAAGAATTTCATCAAACTCACAATTAATCGTCTCAAACAAAGTCTCGCTCTCACCACAATCTCTCAGAATTACATACCTCAAAAGTCTCTTCTGTTCCTTATTGTGTGTGTTCCATATCTCAGTTTGCGCTGTTTGTGTTCGTTTTTCGGATTCCGCCTGCCGCACTACAAGTTGAACCTTGTTTTTTACGTTCTTTGGGGGGGGAGACAATTCCGGTAAAAAACGTTTAACTTTGGAAGAGAAGTCTCCAACACAAACATAATAGAGCCAAATCAAGAATATGTGCATGTAAATAGGGGCTTAAATACCCATATGGTGTATTTTATTCAACCCATTTGCCCCAAGAAGATTTTAAATAAAAAATCAGCCGTTTAAGCATTTTAATATTTAAAATTACCATTAGGTCCTTTTTCTCGTCGGCCGACACTTTTCCGACTCAGAACTCATCACGCTGTATTTTAATTCAACGGTTTTCTGACGTTGGCATGGCAGGAATACATAGAAGTCTCACTGCATTTAAAATCCCCCATTTCTAAAACTTGGCCTAAAAAATTAGCGAAAAATTAGCTGGAGAAATTACCGTATAAATAGAACTCTTTCTCTTGCGCGATCCATAGCTCGCTGCCGACGAAATCTGGTCCTGAGTGATCTTCGTCTTTCACTCTCGTTCTCTCCGAATCCCATGGCGTTGCTTTTTCCTTAGAAGTCCTGAATCGTGTGTCGTTTTGCGCTGTTCTTTTAGGCGGTAAGCTTAAGATAATTTGGAGTTGGATCTAGATCTGAGTTGAATGCCGTGAAGTATGTTTGTATCTTTGTGGTTGAAATTTTGGAGGGTTTCAGGGTGGTTCTTTGGTTACTAAGATTCGATTGATTAAAAGTGCACTCTCAATTCATTCAGCAAAAGATTTCGAGCCCACACTTTCATGTCACAATCATGAGCCATCATGTGTCATTCAGCTTAAAACACAGATTTTTAAGTCAGTCACGGTGTTCACGCACGTGACGAGTTTTCCCGAAAAAAACTGTGTGATCGCCGACGAACGAAAAAGGACCTAATTGGTAATTTTAATTCAATAGCCTAACGCCATTTTATTAAAATACCTCTGAACAATGGTGGTAATAAATACCAAGATGGGTATTAGCCTCGTAAATCAGGTAGATAGTCTATCCTCTAGCAACCATTAGATAATTGAGACGGCCCTCCCCCCACCCCTGGGTGATGGAAAATTCGAATTCTAATCCTCTACTGGAATTAAATCGCAACCTAGTATTGCACCTATTGGCATAGATCTACATTGTATTGACAAGTGAAATACAGATGTCTAACTGTGCTGTCATTATTAGTAAAGTCACAGAGTAATAGTAGTGATCTAAGGGACTTTGAACTTCAATAACTCATAATGAATTTTATGTATAAAAGAGTGGTCATGAGCCTTGCAAAGAAATTAA
>NC_033800.1:28894875-28911089 GCF_001876935.1 Asparagus officinalis
TTCGCTGAAAACAAACTGGCGACCACAGTGGGAGCCAGCGGTCTCGCTGCCGAGACCGCAGTGTCGCAGTCGATCAAGATTATCGTTACTGAAGAGATCGAATACGAATTCGATCAAGCAAAATTCGAGGAGTACTTATCATCCTCATCGTCGAAATCTCCCTCGCCTCGCAGGGGCAGGAAGATTTCCTCTTCTAAGAAAGTTCCCAAGTCTCCAATTCAGATGAAGACCGCAGATGAAGATTCTTGCCAAGTCATCGCCAAGGAATCTCTCTGCAACATCTCTGCTCCTAAGGACTCTGCACCAATTAAAGAGTCCTTAAATCATGGCCAGCCAATAATGACAAAGCGGGCTCGTCAGAGACAGCGCCAGCGCCGCGCTCGTCAATTGGCTAAGGCTATGCAACAAACCGACGGAGTCCATTACTATACGGACTTAAAGTCGAGAAAGCAAAAGGTGAACCAATTGCCTCAACGGCAAACCAATCACATCTCCGCACAGCTTACGACGGAGGAATGGACTCTGGTCAAAAGAACCCGTTCTACTCTCAAAGAGCGTATACAAAGGCGTCAAGCAAAGGCGGCTCGCGCTCGTGCCCTTCGTCAACAAGCGCAGAGGAATAAGAAGGAAGTGGTGCCTGAAAAGCCATCGAAGAACTGTAAAATTTGGGTTCCAAAGACCAAAAATACCCAAAAATTACAGAGGAATGTAAACTCTTATCGTGACAGCTCATACTGCCACGGTAATCTATTCGACCGTGGCAGTCAGAGCTGTCGCGGCACTTTGCTCAACCGCGACAGGGAAGACTGCCGCGGCACTTCATTTGGTCGTGATGGTCGTCTCCGTGGCAAACCCACATCTTTGGTTCCATCGACACCCGATCCAGTCCCTTCTACTACAACAGTGTCTGCTGCATCACCGGTGAAACCCTGAGTTAGCCCAGATTTGTCCAAATTCAAGATCACTATGGCGGATCGCCTCGGTCCTTCGGCTGATGATCGAGGCAAAGCCCCAGTTAAAGAAGATCCAAGTCCAGCAAACAAACCCTTAGTGGTTTCCTATACAGGGGGTCGTAAACACCCTTCTGTTAGAATTACACCAGTCCAGAACGAGAGAATACCAGTTCACTCTCATTTAGGACCTCTGAAAACTCCACACCCGCAAGGGGGTGGATTTAAAAATTCAACTTTGGATCGCTCAGAGGCGACGACCAGTCGTCCTGTGCATGTTAACAAAGTTCAAAGGCAAAAGATAGGTTGCTCAAATCACAATAATGATGAGCCGTACTATCAGAAAAATGACTCAAGAAAGAGGATTGCCTGAGAAGATGAGTCCCATTGCGCATGCGAGAGGCTCATTAAAGCAGTATTGACGGAATACGGTTGCTCTAAAAATAATTCAACAAGAGTATCCGTATTTCAAAGATTGTCCAACGAAGCGTCAAGACCCAAGATGAGACATTTCAATAAGAAGAAACCTGTAATCCGACAAGATGAGTTCCCTGAGGTCACCATCAATATGACCAACAAAGGAAAGCAACAGTCAGTTAATCCTCTGAGGTCACCATCAATATGACCAACAAAGGAAAGCAACAGTCAGTTAATCCTGACCCTGATTTCTCTCCAGGAGGGAGAGTTGAACAAAGGAAAGCAACAGTCAGTTAATCCTGACCCTGATTTCTCTCCAGGAGGGAGAGTTGAGCGGGGTATCTCTCAGAGAATGTCACGGTTGCAACGAAGAGACAACCGACGTCGAGACTATAAAAGGATGCACGAAGGATTATCTTCAGATGAAGAACTGTCAGACACTTGTTCTGCTGTAGCTTCAGACAGTACCGCATCCAGTGTGGGGCAAGTCAGAGAATCATTTGCAATCACGCCGGATCAACTGGCTCACATCTTACAGGAGGCGTTGGCTAAACAACGCGAGGAAATTAGAGCTGAGTTCAAAACCGAAATGGAGTTGACTATGCAGCAGATGCGAGACTTGCAGGTTCAACAACACCAACCGGAATCGAGCCAGAAGGCGGAATCCAGTCGGCGTAATGAAGAGGATGAGACTATCTTTGACGATCCTCCTCCAGATAAAGACAACTCCGAAAGCGGTCCGACCAAGTCATCCACTCAACCTCCACAGATCTACTTGAAGAAAAGTGAGGAAGAGGACAAGAAAATGCATGATCTTGAGAGCAAAGTTAACGCTCTGATGACGGCTCAAGAAGTGAAGAAAACGGGTATTCTATACCCATACCCGAGGGAGTGGGACCTGATTCCTTATCCCCAGAAATTTAATTTGATTAGCTTTACTCCTTTTGATGGCAGGGGTTCACCAACTCAGCACTTGATCTATTTCAAGTCGCATCTCGGCGCAATATCCGGGAACGAAGCCCTGATGGTCCGGTCATTCGTAGGAACCCTTCGTGGGCCTGCCTTCGATTGGTACCGACGCCTTAAACCCGGGAGTATCACTAGCTGGGAGGATATGGAAGAACTATTCCTCACCAATTTCTTCGACGATGACACAGAGGTCTCAATTGGCACGTTGTTGGATGAAAAGCAGAAGGATGGGGAATCAGTCGATGTCTTTGTCAAACGGTTCTGAGACAAAGCGGTGAACTACAGAGATCCACTCACAGAGGAATTTGTTCTGCAAACGTGTCATAATAACCTGTCTCTGGATGTATTAGAGGTCATGGGGGTTGTGCCCTCTAAAACTTGGAAGGAGTTGAAAGTGAGAGGTGAACAGGCTGAACGCTTTCTCAAGAGAAAGAATTTGGAGAGAGGTTTGCCACCGGCTAATAATCAGAAGCAGAACTTCAATCCTCGAGGCAGAGGAAGAGGGTCCGTGGCAGCTGTAGATGCACATCAAACGTCGCAACAGCCGCCGCAACAACAACCGCAGCAGTCATCCTTCCAGTTGGCACCAAATCAGAATCAGCAGCCCCCGAGGCAGCCCAAGACTTCTGAGCCTAGATTTCCGAAAGAATATTCTTTCAAAGATGATGAAGTTCCAGTCATCTTCAAATACTTGTTAGAGAATAACAAGATCAAGCTTCCACCGGTCACAAACCAAGAAGAAGCAACGAAGACCAATGACCCGAAGTATTGTGCATATCATCCAACTAAGACGTGTTATATCTTAAAAGACAAAATACAAACCTTAATTGATGTTGGTATTGTGACACCGAAGCCAAAGGAGAAGAAAGTAGGCGCAAACGCAGTCTCGATTAGCTTCGGATCAGTTCCTTTGTCCTGGTTTCAAGCCGAGCCAGTGTCAAAGGTCAAGATGCAGACTGTCAACAATGATCCTTATGGACAGCGTCAAAAGGGGCTTGTATCTCACACAACCCCCAACGGCGAAATCCTTTGGGTTCATCCGGATTTGCTCGAAGATGAACAGTGGACAACATCCACATCAAAGAAGAAATCAAAGGGCAAGGGAAAAGAAAAATCTTGTTACGGAGCCTCGGCGATTCCCGAGGATGAACAGTGGACAACATCTACGTCGAAGAAGAAGTCAAAAGGCAAAGGAAAAGGGAAATCCTGTTATGGAGCCTCGGCGATTCCTGAGAAAAACGATGAGGAGATAGCAGCTCTATTACTTTCTGATGGAGAACAGGAGGTTTTCGCTACAAGAAGTGGAAATGAGTACCATTATAAATATCCTGAAACCTCTAACCTAAATGCTACAACTTTAAAGGAGCTGGGGATAGTTGTAACTCCTCCAATAGCTGCTGAAAAGCCACAACAACCGGCTAAGCAAAAAGAGAAGGAACCCCAACATAAAGAGGTTCAAATTCCGAAGCAGTCTCGTTTTAGTCGACCGATTGGACGAGACAAACCGGAAAGCTCAAATGCTCCCTACCGTTTTGACGTCATGGCTCAGTTAGCTAATATCCCAGCAAGGATCACGCTATACGAGTTGTTACGCCTCTCGAAAGAAACCAGAGAAGCTTTACAAGAAGCTTTGGCTGACTCTGAAGTATTCCTCACTCAGATCAAGCCAACTCCTGGAGGACCAGAGTCATCAGTGCAGCATTGCAATCTGGCAGCCACCAAATTTCCTTGCATTGCCTTCACAAAAGAAGACATGCAAGTCAGAAATTCAAAGCATGATAGACCGTTATATTTTACTGGATATATCGGTTCGAGCGTTGTCAACCGGATCCAAGTCGATCCGGGTTCCGCTGTTAGCATCATGCCACTTCGGTTGATGTATCACCTCGGGATCCCCGCCAGCAAGTTAGCTTCTATAGGAACGGTTATCTATGGGTTCAATACTAGCGGGTCAAGACCGTTAGGAAAAATCCGGGTGAAGTGTTAACTCGGAGATTTGAAGTCTGAAGTCACCTGTTATGTTATCGATGCGGAGACTTCTTATAATTTACAGTTGGGTCATCCATAGATCCACGGTAATCTTATAGTTCCTTCCACCCTCCATCAGTGTTTGAAGTATGTCGACACTAATGAGGAGGTCAAGACGGTGGTCGCGGATAAGCAACCATTCAAGGGGTTAGAAAATTGCTTTACTGACTCCATTCTTTATGGTACTGAGTCCGATACTGAACCATCGGCCCATGGTACGGACAGCGAAGAAGAAGCTGATACCGAAGCTGGGCTTGATTATAGTGAAGGTCTTGTACTAAATGACATTGAACCTCTTGTAATCGATCTTGACGGTGATGAATCGTCGGACGAAAGTTGTAACTGGCAACTTGCCGATGAAATAATAAAGGAGGATTTAGAGTATTCGCCTTGTCTTGATAATATCCAGTCGGAACAACTGTGATTCTACCCGCAAAGACAGGGGGTGAAAAAGAAATAATCTTTGGAAAAGGGGATCCATCCCCAACTCCTGATCTTTTCTTGGACACCAGTTCGGATGAAGAAAAACCTGGGCGACATTTCTCTCGGTATAGTTCACAAGCGAATAGTTATATGACAAAACAAGGTTATGACATCTCGCTCGGTGAAGGTCTTTATTTTGGTCAAGGTGTTAGGGTTCCACCCCGTCCTGCCTATGTACCAAAAGGAAAGCCAGATAATTATTACAGTCGAAATAGGGGTCTGGGTTATACTTCATCATCCGATGACGATTATGGCCAACAGATCATTAACCAATTAATAGATAGGAGTGGACATTCATCCGACACTTCAAATTGGGATTCGGACGTGAGTATTGGTGAAAGATTCAAAGCCTTAATGTCGAACATGGCGACAGTTGATCCTTCCACAACCGAAGAGGACGATCAATTGCCTATTTGGGAAGATCCATGGATGCATTACATGAATATCCAATATGGCGATAGATTTGAGCAAAGAGAACCTCCTACTGAAGATAAAGTAGTCCAGGTTAATATGGGTGACGAAACTAATCCGAAACCTATATTTATTAGCGGTGATCTTCCAACGGATGAAAAAGAGGAATTAATAGCCCTCGTTAAAGAGTATATCGATGTTTTCGCTTGGAACTACGAAGATATGCCGGGACTCGACCCAGATGTAGCAATGCATAGCCTTAACATTAAACCGGATGCCAAACCTATCAAACAACAACAAAGACGATTTCGTCCGCAGATTATGGAGGCGATAGAAGCTGAAGTCAAGAAGTTGATTGATTCGGGTTTTGTTAGAGAAGAACAACATCCTGAATGGTTGGCCAATATCGTTCCAGTCCTCAAAAAGAACGAAAAAATTAGAATCTGCATTGACTTCAGAGATCTGAATACGGCCTGTCCCAAAGACGACTTTCCTCTACCGATTACGGACGTCATCATTGACAACACATGCGGGTTTGAAAGAATGTCATTCATGGATGGATTTTCTGGGTATAATCAAATCAAGATGCACCCGGATGATGAAAAGCATACAGCATTCAGAACACCCCTGGGAGTCTATGCCATTTGGTTTGAAGAATGCCGGTGCTACATACCAACGAGCGATGACGAAGATCTTTCAAGAGCACCTCCGGAAGACCGTCGAATGCTACGTCGATGACCTGGTCGTTAAGAGTCGTGATAAAAACAACCACATTAACGATCTGAAGACAATGTTCGAGCTGATGAGAACTCATCAGTTGAAAATGAACCCGACTAAATCCTTCCTTGGAATGTCGAGCGGTAAATTTCTTGGATTCGTCGTCACCACAAAAGGTATTCATATTGATCCTGATAAGGTGAAGGCAATACATGAGCTACAACCCCCGAGAAATCTTAAAGAACTCAGAGGGTTGCAAGGTTGATTGGCATACATCCGTCGGTTTATATCAAATCTGTCCGGAAAATATCAACCATTCTCTAAACTTGTGAAGAAAGGTGTATCATTTGTTTGGGATGAAGCATGCCAAAAGGCATTCGAAGATATTAAGAAATATCTGGCGAATCCACCTATTCTCGTTGCACCGAAATCGGGCAGACCGTTTTTGATTTATGTCAAAGCGACGAGCCATTCGTTAAGTGCATTACTTGCACAAGACGACGATAACGGTCACGAACAAGCTGTATACTATCTGAGTCGTACATTAGTAGGAGCTGAGTCTCGTTATCCGATGATTGAGAAGGAATGCCTCGCTTTGGTATTCGCGATTCAGAAAATGCGACATTATTTAGTCGGACAGACGATTTATGTCATTTCCAACATAAATCCCGTCCGAGTGTTCATGACCCAACCGACTTCCATGAATTGGCGGTTGGCCAGATGGGCTTTACTCCTATCGCAATATGACTTGTACTTCAAACAACAGAAATCTGTTAAAGGACGAGCTATTTGCGATCTTCTGGCGGAAAACCCTACAAAGGATGTAGTCGAATTGTACGACGATCTGCCAGATGAAACTCACGAAGTTAATACCACCTCACATCAACAAGTGTGGCAATTGTACTTCGATGGAGCTTCCCGATCAACCAACGTGGCAAGCGCACCCGGATGTTCTAAAATCTCCTCAGGAGTAGGGGTCGTTTTAGTTTCCCCGGAAAAGCACGTCTTGCCTAGAGCATGAGCATATTCACTGACCGAACCATGCTCTAATAACGTGGCTGAATACAATGCATTAATAGTCGGACTTAATTTCGCCAAAGAGCTGAGGGTCGAATACCTTGAGGCTTTTGGAGATTCTCAACTGGTAGTTAATCAAATACGAGGAGAGTATGAAGTCAGAAATTGAGACCTGATTCCATACCACCAGGTGGCCATCGAAATAGCAAGCTCGTTTGAAGAATTTTTCATCGAGTACGTTCCGCGTCTCCAAAACGCATACGCAGACGCATTGGCAGCATTGTCAGTATCCTTGGCTCAACCTCCCGAAACAGAGCAATTAATTACAGTGAGGACTCATCAGCTTACACCAGCTTATTGTTCCAATCTACGATTCGAACGCTAAAGAAGTATACTCAACTGGAGTTGAACCCGAAGTTCGAGATTGGCGCTTTCCCATTATCGACTACGTTTTACATGGTATATTACCTGAAGATGTAAGAGAAAGGGAATCGATTCGGCGAAGAGCGCCGAGATTTTATTACAACGCCACAGCGCAAATGTTGTATCGACGATCGTATGATGGTCTTTTACTTCGTTGTCTATCCAGCAGAGAAGCGGAACAAGCACTCAAAGAGGCACATGATGGGATATGCGGTGCACATCAGCCTGGTCCCAAACTCTGTGATCGACTTAGGAGAATCGGGTATTACTGGCCAACTATGGTAAAAGACGCAGTCGACTACGCACGACAATGTGAAGCGTGTCAATTGCATGCAAATTATATGCACATACCCCTTGAGTATCTGCATCCTTCGGCGACATCGTGGCCGTTCGAGACATGGGGAATGGACATTGTAGGTCCTATTTTTCCGCCTTCGGTTAAAGGAGACCGTTTTATTTTAGCAATCACCGATTATTTCTCGAAATGGGCAGAAGCAGTTCCACTTAGAGAAGTAAAGACGACCAATGTCATCAAATTTATCAAACATATCGTACTACCGTCCGTACGCCAACCGGAACCACCCCGTATGCCTTAACATATGGGTGTGAAGCCGTCCTTCCATTGGAGATACAAATTCCTTCCCTCCGTATCGCTCTTACAACGGGAATGACGACGAAAGAACATCATCAGAAACGTCTCGAGGAATTAGAGATGTTAGATGAGGAACGCTTGGAAGCTCAACAACAGATCGAGTTTTATCAAGCTAGAATCTCTTGGACTTTTGATAAAAAGGTCCGACGACGAAGATTTAAAGAAGGAGATCTAGTGCTCGCTGTTCGAAGGCCTATGATTCTCACTTCTAAGAAGAAAGGCAAATTTGAACCAAAATGGGAAGGACCGTTTGTAATAGAAACAGTCTATTCAAATGGTGCTTATCGCCTAATTACCCAAGATGGCAACAAATTGATGATACCAATAAATAGGAGGTTCCTGAAAAAATATTATCCGTAATATATTCAGGATAACCTATGTAAAGTGGGAAGTTCCTAGAGAATCCTATATAGGATATTTCAGGATAACCCGAGACCAGTTTACTGTTTTAAATGAGAAAGTGGTTATTTGAATAATTCATTGTTTGATTATCACAAAGTTCTTTTACAATTTCTGTTGAGACGAGATTCAAATTTGTAAACAATTAATCTTTCCTCACAAAATCTCTCATCGATCGAATCGATTGACAAAAAGTACACCAAAATCCGTCATGGATTAAAATTCTTCAAACTCTCATCTCTCATTTGGTCAAACCTTACTACAGTTAGGACCACAACCAAAATCCCCTCTTGATTCCTTCCATGAACGAGAGGTCCATAAATTGAACGATCAAATCTTTAAATGGTTAGGATCGTCTCAAAACTCTCACTTGGTCAAACCTTACTACAGTTAGGACCACAATCAAAACCTCCTTTTGATTCATTTTGCAAACAAAAGGTCCCCTTTTGAGTTGAATAGTCAAACCTTATGACAGTTAGGATTATTCAAACCAATCTAGATTCTCTAAGTGGAGATCCCACTTTGAGTTTCTTTTGCACCAGGAGATAGAATATAAAATTCTTCCTCTCTGATTTTGGGTTTATCTCTACCAACAAACAAGAGACCAGAAGATAGAATATAAAATTCTCCCTCTCCGATTCCGGGTTTATCTCTACCAACAAACAAGAGACCAGGAGATAGAATATAAAATTCTTCCTCCCTAATTCCGGGTTTATCTCTACCAACAAATAAGAGATTGAGAAATAGAATATGCAATTCTTTTTCTCTCCAATTCTGAGTTCATTTTCCTGTGTAGGAAGTATAACCTACTCTCATTCCAAAATCCATGTCGTTCACACATGGGGGAAGTTATCTCTATCCCTTATCAGAGATAAGCCTACATCTAACACATGTAGCCTACATATTCAATATGATAGTTCAAAGTCTAAAAGAGTTTAATTCTTTTAGCGCAACGTTATATGGGAAACGGATTTAGATAATTCACATACTAGCCCGACTCAAACGGTAGTCGGTAAAGGCATATCAAATCCGTTGATGGCTGAGGATTTGCCAAAAATCCTATGAGTATTATGGTTATTTATTCTAAACAAGAATGAGTAATCATAATAAAATCTTAATAAGCAAAAGAATTCACTATATTAACCAAAAGAGTTCAAACAAAACAGCGTAAAAAAAAGAGAAATGTATGTTTTCAAAATTATAATAATTTGTAATGGCGGAATTCATCTTCTAATTTGGAAAGCTTTGTCGCATAAGCCAGTTCGAGCTCAGGTATCAGATTGGCTTTAAATTTCCTTTCATCGATGCTTTGAATTCTGGCAACCTCTTGTTCTTTGTCAGCAAAAATCTTGTCCTGAAGATTCAGTTGCCGGAATGTATTCACCTCAGCCTGAGTTACCTCCGCTAGATCAGATTCTAAAACTTCACAAGCTTCCCTAGCTTCGGCAAGTCGCTTTTCTAATTGGACTACCTCTGCCCGACGCGATTCCAAGTCACGATACAAATCTACCTTGATTTGTTTCTTCTTGGCAGCGCTCTCCCGGAGTTGATTAATGCGAACTGTCAACACTTGAAGTTCAGATTCAGCAGACCTCTGGGAATCACGCCATGCTTGTAGCCTCAGGTCCATTTGAGAAGCGATGTAAGAAGGTGCGCCATTAGCTCGAAAGTTCTGCAACTGTTCAATGTGATGTTTCAGATCGACCAAATAGGCTTCAATGGAGTTAGACAATTCAGTGCACCCCTGTTCTCTAATTCCTGACACATGGCGATCGAGAGACTTCCTGAAAAGTTCAAATGGTGAACCTTTAAGAAGAATTCGATCAACCATGGCGTTTAAGAAAAGAACGAAGCTTTGGACGTCAACACAGAGGGCAACTTGGTCTGGATCTTCATCTGCCAATAAAGTCTGAATACGCTCGGACAATGATGAAGAAAGAGCTGTAAGGAGAATAAATGGAGTAAACACAAAAATATATACACTTGCTGGAGAGCTTCACAACCGGGTTACCTTGGCTTGTTGAGGTCATAGCAGATTCTATAACAACCGGGATTGGTTCAGGAATAACGCTCGTCAGTTGAGTCACTACACCAGACGATTGTTCACCTGAAACCCCCGATGGCTTCGGATCCAGAGCGACAGGATCTTGAGGGACAAGTTCTGTCAATGAGAAAAGGATGAATAAACACTCCGCAAGTATTAATTTAAATTCGAAGCACAACTAGATGAGACATACCAAGTTGAGCCGAAGTAGCAGGAGGTTGCGCTTCCACTGTAGCCTTCGACCCTCCTACTTCATGATCCACTGGAGTCGGAGCAGAAGGCACAACAGGTTCAGCTTCGACAATAGCAGAAGTCGGAGGAGCAGTGGCTGGTGGTTCAACTTCAGCTGGGGGACTTGCCAAAAGTAAGAAACCCAGACCTTCAGGTTGATCACATTCACCAATGACGGTAGACGCATCAACTTCGTTTGTTGGTCCTACGTCTAAAATTCTTATTTCAGTCCTTCAAGAACAATAACAGATGAAAGTACAGTTGAAAACTGGAGTCTAAAAGGGTATACCTTTTGATGCATCTGCTTCAGCTGAATCAACTCGAGTAGTTGGTCCTGCAGTAGCGGATGGAACCAGAGTTGATAGTATATCGGAGATCTCTTGGTGTACATCTTCAGAAATGTCAAGATCGAAGTCTCGCTCATCGAAATCTCCGATACCCATATCGTGGGTAAGTTCTATGTCTTTCGGTTCGTTGACAGGGATGTCTATTAAGCAGAAGAATCCGTCAACATATATGCAAGAAATATGAAAGAATCAAAGCAAACAAAATAAGGCTACCTTCAATAACAATTGCGGGATCAGCAACGCTACTATCCGCACTCACCTCCTTTAGTTTAACTAAAAGAAGATAAAGCGCACAAGTTAGTAGGAGAGGAACACGTTCCGATTCACTTATCTTCCGAAAATGCTCCCCAAATGAGAAAACATCTGTACCTGTGTCGGCAGTTGGTGAGGTCGATGTAGTGGCCGGAGGAGGGGCAGTGTCCACATTGAGGGGTTCTTCACTCATTGCTTTTTGCACCTGTTGAGTGAAGCTGGACTCATCAACATCCACTAAACCCGGAGAAGAAGGCTCGGGCACGATTTCCCCTTCCTCTTCTGGCTCAGCTATAATGGCAAAAAAGAGAAATAAGACGCTATATTCAAAGGTGAGATAATAAAAAAAATGATGAGATCTTACCCTCTTCATTAACTGGAAGATCCTGAATAAGCTTCTCTTCAAATAACGGAGAAAGTTGACGTTATCGATGAGCCGTCTTCTTAATCCTCTTTGAAGCACGAGAATCTTGAGGAACCTCAGAGCTCTCATGTCGAAACTTGGTACGCAGTTCGGTTCTTTGAGCCGGTCGAGGTTGAACTTCAATGGGAGCAGTAGGTCGGGATCTCTTCCTGCTAAGAAGCGGGGCAACGTCTTCTTCCTCTTCTTCCGTCTCTTCCTCCCGCGCGGGCCATTGAACAGTCATCTTGTTGGAAGTCGACAAAGGAATGTTCTTTTCCTTCATCTAAATACCTTTTGAGGGAATACCCGGTGACGAGGGTGAAGAAGCCCGACGAGTTCTGTAGGCCACAGGAGAAGGAGGAATATTAATCCCCGTCTCATCTTCCTCACTGGATGTCTTGAAGTCGTCACTCTCTTCGGAATCAGCTGCCCGTTTTCCTTTGCGAGAAGATGTAGCAGGTTCTTTTCCTTTTCTAGATACAATTCTCCGAACCACAGCCTCGGATTCCAGTTCGGAAAGCTTCTTCTTCGTAAGAGGAGTGTTGGCGGCTAAAATCCACCGGCAATAAACAAAGGTCATGTGGAGTTCAGGCTCAGCAACGGGCAAACTAAATTGAGCTCCGGTACAGCCAGCAACATTCCAGAACCAGGCTCGTACTCCATCAATGAGGCTTCCGTAGGTTATCAACCACTTATTGGGATTCCCGATGTACAGTTGATCGTAGCCGAATTGTCGCGCAAAACGGCAAGGAAAATAAGGTTCGATCCTGCAAAGGTTCTTCGATCGGAAAACATTATAACCTGGTCGAATATTCATAAGCCAGTGGAAGCTACCCATGTCGAGAGAAGTCCTGTCGGCCCCAGGCATTTCCTCGTCAACAAGCGTGTCATTATAGGCACCAGAAAACCGAGGGAAACACTTATAGAATTCCCAGCACTTGGCATTCTTGAATTGCCTCACCCGGTCAGTCCACAGTCGGGAAGGATATAACCACTTACATCCTTCTAAGAGCTGCAGCAAGGGGATTTCGGGATCAGACACGTCAGGTGCTGACATCATGTCCGCTCGATGGAGAACTAGCCACGCCATTAAATAGGTGTACGACAATTCGACGCTCGACAAAGGAATCTTAGTTGAAGGCTCGGCACCCACTTTGGTAAAGGTGTTAGCTAGGTTACGCAAACCGCTATGGAGATCAGCAATCATAGCGGAGAGAAGAGATAATCTGCCTCTGACAACTAGTTGCACGGCGGGAAAGAGGACTTCAAGAGGAAGTGCCTCGGAAGACTGATGCGGCACTACACATCTCTTTAGCCATATAGCCAGGTAGCCAGAAAGGAGAGTTTCAGGCCTCATTTTCTTTGTGGATTGCCATAAGAAAGTATTAAATTTCGTGCCCCTAAGAAAACCGCCTTCGGATGACTCGGTTCTATAGGACTGGGCGTTAATCTTGATAATCAGCACATTAACTTCAGAAGGAGTCAGAATAGGAGATTCGCAGACAGCTTCACCGGTCGGACTCTCGAGATTCTGAAACAAGTAGTCAGCGAACTGTTTCAAACTGACTCGAGCCGCCTTCTTACTCTTCACCTCGATCTTGGCTATCGCTATTTGGTAATGACAAGTCAATTCCCAAAGGATGTCATAAGCAGGAGAGCCAGCCTTCTTCATCTTCATAAGTTGACGATTGTTGGGAAAATATTCTTGATAAGGAGTATTTCCCAGTGGCAGTCCAGATACCTTCATCATTTCGTGGAGCGGAAGCCCTAATTCCCCATATTTGGTAAGAAATGTATTGGTCTCCGGAATATAAGACTCGAACAAGGCAAGGAAGTGATCTACACTGACTGGGAGACCATGCATGCTGGCTCGGATTGGAGCATATAATCCCAAGTTCCTTAACTCCTGATCCCAACGATGGAGTACATAGTTGGTCATCCTAGCCCACCATTTGTCGAGAAGAGAGTGAACCCATCCATAACATCTAAATTTTGGAATGGGAAGTTCTCGACCAACCCGAGCGAGCTTATTTTTTACCGTGTTGGCCCTTATCATCAATTCATTCTGGGGCCCGCCATCTGGCCCGAATATTCCCGGATGAAGACCACGGATATTATGCCTACCGGTGGAGCCAGGAGCACTAACATCTTTACCAATGAATCTGCAATGAATGCGCTCATGATCTTCTGTCAGGTGCCACGTCATTTTCCTCGAAACAGCCAAATTCCTTAATTGCAGAAGGGAATACTGTCGAGGGAATGGAGGAAGGAATAGAAAAGCACCTTCGTGCTCATTCAACCAAATTTCAAGGCCACGACAGAGATTGTCTGGATCTTCTATCGAATCGCCAAACAGATAATCAGGTTTCTTCAACGGTTCGGTAGAATCCCGAGTTGAAGTCAAGGGTGAATCAGTCAGCAGAGCGCGCAGAGTACGACGACCTCCCTCACTGTAAGCCGTCTAAAAATCACAATAGATAGTTGAGTCTCCATCGAACACTGATGATGGAAGTTACAATCTGACGACTTCCAGAAGGCTACAATTCGAAGATTTTCACATGTCAAAGAGTTAAAGCAAAGATTACAAAACGACAGTCTTTAGCAATACTCTGACAGAAAGGATTACAAATCGACGATCTCTTCAAACCAAGACGTGGAAGTCCTCCCCGCGTATCATCATCAAGACACAACACCAATTTGATCACCTACGCCGCTTCAACAGTTATAAACACGAATGCAGCTTCTTATGTGAGATGATTGATCTTGATGGCTGCGACAACAACATGACTAATATTATATTAGCAACCATTAGAGGTACTGATGAGCAGTGTAATGATATTCGACACACTCAGTGGAGATCATGACCTGCAGTTGATAGAGCGTTATTGAGATGCCTCAATTGTCACAAATGGCCTGAATAAGACCTTCTTTACTGGTCTTTGGTGTCATCCATATATAAAGACAGAGAAATCTAAATACTACAACAATCAACAGCTAGAACGCAGCTCCAATCGCTGCCAAGCACAGCTCGAACGCAGCTCCAATCGCTGCCAAGCACAGCTCGAACGCAGCTCCATCGCTGCCCAACGCAGCTTATCAATCGCTGCCCAACGCAACTCATCCATCATTGCCCAACGCAGCCCATTTAGGCGTGGATTATGGGGGCAGTTACACCCCTAATCCCCCTATAAATAGCAACAAACTCAACAGAGTTAAAGATCGGATTTTGGATAATCAGATCAGGGGCGGATTTTTGTTGAGACAATCTTTCAGGCGAGGAGAAGATCTTTCGGTCAGATCTTCCAGAATCAGAAAAGGAGGATTGACTCCTTACACAGTCTGGGAAATCAACAGACGGAGGAACTCTAAATCGTCGATATTTGGCTTATTAACCGAATTATTTTCGGTTCAAACAACTCTATCATTAGAGTTTGTTACTTGTTCTGAATCACGAAACTCGTCAAGAGTTATCAACCAGACAAGACAGTTGTTCCAGTGAGTATAGATATTCGGATCGTCAACGAGAAGCAAACTCGACGCAAACAATCGAGGGAGGCATCTCATCGCTACCAAGAAGAACCCAGAATTAAACAAAGGAGAGAATCCCGATCATTCTCTTCTCTTTTGTAATCGGAAATCCAATTGTAATTGAGAGTTGAGAGAATTGTAATCATTCTTTTTCTAAACAGTTAGAGAGAATAAAATCAAGTACAGTTATTTTCTTATTTTCTTGTTACAAAATTTTCCCACAAACAAAAGATGGCGACTCCGCTGGGGACTAGCTTCTCTGATGAAGAAGTGGTGGCGCAATCTGACGTCACCTCACTGGAACAACTGTAGAAACCTTGGTCGTGGAGTTTGACCAAGCCAAATACGAGGAGGCCCTCTCTTCCGGATCGCTTAGCCCTAAAGCTAGGCGAGGTGCTTGCAAGAGCTCTAAAGAGGTCTTAACTACTGTTGAGACGCCAAAGAAAGCCCTCTCCTTTGGCCAAAGCCTCAAGCTTGCTCTGCAAGCCGAGGATTCCACGCCTATGTCGACACATCGTGTACTTGGTTGTAAAAGGCCTATGACAGAGGAAAGCACAATCAACGCCGATGACGCTGCTGTTAAGGCTTTGAAACAAGCCAAGAAAAACGCCGCTCGACGATGAAGAAGGTCCATCCGACGAGCACACCTTCGAGGAAATCAATCCCAAGTCCAACGCAAGGATTGCGTTTCCGAAGATTTGCACAAGCATTGCGTTCATACTCCAGAACGCACACTTCGAGGTAATGAATCCAATTACATACCTCGAGTGATTCAACTTAAACGCGACCCTCAGTGGTGCGTTGTCCAATCAAAGCACAGCCCTATTAAGGGAAAACAAGCACCTCACGAGTGCGTCCAAACAAAACAAGACCTTAAGGGGTCTGTTCCGTCAACTAAACGCAGGCCAAGGCCTAGTGTTTATAAATCAAAACGCGACCCTCG
>NC_033800.1:28912089-28926244 GCF_001876935.1 Asparagus officinalis
TGATTATATTGCCCACTATCTAGTTTAGATTGTTTACCCTTGAGTTTAAATATCCTTGCACATACATTGTCTATATCTCTTTGTTAGGATATATCTTATTATTTATATATCCTTACATATTTTTCTATCATATAGGATATATCACCTTGTGTATATTGCATATTCTTGCACATAACTCTTTGTATATCTATCTTGCAAGAATATATTTGTTAATTAGTTTAATTGGCATTTAATCGTATTAGATTAGCATAAGACCCTAATCATTGATTTAAGGACTAATCGCCTTGAGTTAAAGATCCAAGTTATCTTATTTGTGCTAATCTAGTTATGATTACTTTTGTCTTGCTTGCATATATTCACATATAAATCATGAATATAAATGTATTTCGTTTAGGCTATGAATCAAATGTTGCTCCTAAATTCATTAGTTTTCCCTATGCACAATGGGCTTCTAGATTTAAACTATTTGTTGAATCTAGAAATATTGACCTATGGAAAACTATTGATTGTGCTTATATTGTGACCACATTGATCACGAGTTGCCACGTACATCACACTCATTAAATTTGCCTACTCGGGTCCCATGTTTTCGGTCTTAAAGATATTTTTCTTAAATAAATATACATAAATAAACATGCAGTGATGCTATTTGGCACGCGAGCCCCGGCGCCGCGCAGGAGTAATGACAAAGGCTGATGCCTCCACCAATATCCAATTATCGATCTACTACAATATTTCTTGACATAAAATTATACTAGAACGCATGCCTTTACTATAGATTTGCGTTCTCCTTAATTGATCTACTGAAGTATTTCTTGAGGTAAAATACCAGAACACATGCCTTTGCTATGGAAAATGATTTAAGGACCCAAATTATGGGACCAAGGGAGGGGACATGTGAGGTGTCCCCTCCCTATTGCATAATGAGTTGGCCATACCAACTCATGCCAACTCATTATGCAATAGAGAGGGGACACCTCACCTGTCCCCTCCATTGGTCCCATATTTTGGGTCCTTAAATTTTGATATTATTTCTCAAGAAAATATTGCTCTTAAAGAAATTAATGATATGTTAAAATTGGAAAATGAAAAATTGACTTCACCTATATCTAGCTTAACTCATGCTAATAATGATGCCATGATAGAAGTAGAAACTATTAGAAATGAGTTTAATTCTTTTAGAAATGATAATGTTTCATCTACTTCTATTTCCTATACATGTATGCAAAATGTTGAGTTGAGTCAAGTTAAACATCGCATATCTTGTTTAGATTCAACCTTAAAAACATGTATGGTAAACCATGATAAGCTTATGAACATGTGTGCTAAGTCTCATGCTACTACACCTAAACATATCACACATCATGCACACATGTATAGCAAAATTTATAAGTGCTCTATTTGTGGTCGTAAAGGCCATTTATCTAAATTTTGCTATGATGCACAAAAATCTAAAAATAGTAATATCAATGCTTCTTGTGCATCTCATAAGGCTTCTTCATCACACACACATGTACATGCACACACTCATAAAGTTCATCACAAGCATGCTCATGTGTATAGATGTGATCATTGTGGTAGATTTGGTCATTTGGCCAAATTTTGTTTTGATTTAAAGAAAGTTTCACATTTGCAAAACAATTTTAAAAGACCATCCATGTTTGCAAATGTTTCTAATGTTTCCCGTGCACAACCGTTTGGTCAACATAAGCAAATGCTTCCTTTCCATTGTACTTATTGCAATCGGAAGGGTCATTTGAGTAATTTTTGTTATGACCGTGTTCGTGCACCATATGCGCCTAAGAGGGTTCATAACCCTAGGGCTTTGAGCTTTATTGATAGGGGTCATGTCCCTAAACAATCCGGCACCAAGAATGCTTGGGTGCCAAAATAATTTTTAAACCAAGAATTTTAGTGTTTTTATTTTTCTCTTTCTTGGTTTTGAAAAATGCATTTTAAACTTTTATGAAAACAATTCCTTTTATTGGCTAAATTCTTTTGTTTTCATGATCATTGGTTTTGCTTTAATGAGAGGTTTGCATTTATATAACCCTCCGGGTTTATTGGGTGTTTATTCCCAAATCATGTTTACCGGATGCTAGAATGATTATATGGGTTAGAACAAGCTTAAGAGCTTGATATATTGTTGCCTCTCTTGAAATTCTTTTGTTAAAGATTTTGTTTTGATTTGTTGCTTTGAATTCATTATATTTCACTTATATGATGATATTTATATGTTTGTGCTCATGGATCTGTTGGCCTTCTTGTTTTGATGATGTTTAACAAACAATTTATTACTAATGTTGTTTGTCTAGTGTTTGTGCATTCCTATGTTTTGTAGACAAACAACGTTGTTGGAGGATGGATGGAATAGAGCTTCAACGATCATATCCAAAGGAGGTTGGCGGAATGTCGGTGAAGCCTTGCAATTCATAGTTAAAGATCAAGTTCAAGCTTCATCCGCACGTGTACCAAGTTGAGCTCAATGAAGATCAAGATCAAGCTTGGGTAACTTAGTTTAGGATTTATATTATGTGTGTTAAGTACGTTAAGCTCAATCATATACACACATACACACTTTGGTTTTGGTTTTGTATATATATAGTTATATATATATACATATATGTTTTTGGTTTAATAGGTTTCGAGTTTATATATGAAACAAATGAATAGAATTAGAAAATACTATTTTGTTTCATGTTTATATGCCTATATATGATTTCACCTTTAACAAGCTTATATTTAATGAAATCATATTTAGTGTTTTGAATATATTGCATAGAATATGCAAATTTATGAAAATATTGTATTTCTAGATTATAGACTTCATAACAACATGTTATATCTTTTATCAAGTCTATACAATCATTTCATAAGGTTTCAAAATGTTGTTTAAGTCAAAATATCAAAATATCAATTTTCAGGTTTTCATGTTTTGGACTATTTTGTAAAATGATGATATTTCTCATTTGGGAAGTCTTTTTAGAAAACCAGTTTTTGTAGCATGTGTATTATCATGTCTACAATCATTCCCCAAAGTTTTACATTTTTTGGAATTTATTTGATATTTTTAAACAGCATTTTAAAATCAGATTTTTGAGTGTCAGTTTTCGGTCGACCGGTACGGTCGACCGGTCAATTGACCATTCGTCAGTATTTTTCCAGAGAGTCGTCGGTCGACCGGACCGATCGACCGAGATCTCAAATCGGTCGACCGAAAGAATTTCCGGTCGACCGACGATGGTCCAGAACGTCTTCTTCGTGTTTTTGCTCTCATCGGTCGACCGACGGGATTTTCGGTCGACCGACAATATGACCGTTGTCTTTTAACGGCTCTTTCTCTGAGCTGTTTGCTGGGGTTTTTGGTCATTTTGTTTTGGGGGTTTTTGCTGAGATTTCTAGTGGGTATATATACCCCATTGCTGATGTCTTTTCAAACTAGCCAAGAGAGTTTTAAAACAAGTTTAAGAAAGTTTTTAATCAAGGGTTTAAGTTTTGTTTAAAAGAGTTTAAGAGTTTGTTTGAGTTTAGTTTGTGAAGCAAATTTCACAAGAGCAAAGAGGAGATCATTCTTTGGTGTTTGGGCATTCAACAATGCCCATAACGGTTATTTTTTTGTATCCGTTGGAGGGGTTTTTGGTCTTTTGGTTTGGGCTTTTGTTTGAGGTATTGGGAGGCTATAAATACCCCCTTATACCTCAGTTTTAATCTATCTAAGAGAGTTTTAATAACAAGTTTAAGAAAGTTTTAATCAAGGGTTTAAGTTTGTTTTTAGTATTTGTTTAAAAAGCTTTTAAGCATTTACAAGAGTTTAGTCTGTGGAGCAAATTTCACAAGAGCAAGTGGAGATCATCCTTGGTGTTTGAGCATTCATTCTTCTCCCTCTCTCTTGTCATCTTCCGTTGGAGGGGTTTTTGGTCTTTTGGTTTGGGCTTTTGTTTGAGGTATTGGGAGGCTATAAATACCCCCTTATACCTCAGTTTTAATCTAATCAAAGAGAGTTTTAAAACAAGTTTAAGAAAGTTTTAATCAAGGGTTTAAGTTTGTTTTTAGTGTTTGTTTAAAAAGCTTTTAAGCATTTACAAGAGTTTAGTCTGTGGAGCAAATTTCACAAGAGCAAGTGGAGATCATCCTTGGTGTTTGAGCATTCATTCTTCTCCCTCTCTCTTGTCATCTATAGAGAAGTTTCCTTAAACTCAATTCTAGCATTTTATAAGTTTGTTCTTAATTTCATAAGCTAGATTTCATATTGAGTTTATATTGTTTTATCTCTTTGTTCACACACAACCTATTGAGCTTATTGTATTTACATTCATAGTATAATTTAGGGTTGTGGGTTTGTGACATTGAGAGTGAGCTTAATTGAGTTCTCACCTTGTTAGAGAGAACAATCATTTGTCATATTGTGCCACTTGTACACCGAGAGAAGTATGTGGTGAGAGACGGGGTCGAATACAAGAGGAGTGGCGTCGGTTAACGTGCCTAGGGAGAGGTTGTAACCGAGCACTTGAGGAGGAGGACACGGGCTAGGACAAACACTTAGTGTGTGAGGTGTGATTGCATAGTGATTGTATTGTGTGGTGTAAACGTTATTCGGGTGAACGTTGAAAACCCGGTTGTGATAGTGGAGATCTCCTCGAGGTGAGGAGCGGAGACGTAGGTCGTGGTGACCGAACTCCGTAATCATATTATTTGTTTGTGATTGCATTGGCGCACTTACTTTTATGTTCTTATCTTATATCGCCTTTGTATATTTCTTGTTGATTATATTGCCCACTATCTAGTTTAGATTGTTTACCCTTGAGTTTATATATCCTTGCACATACATTGTCTATATCTCTTTGTTAGGATATATCTTATTGTTTATATATCCTTGCATATTTTTCTATCATATAGGATATATCACCTTGTGTATATTGCATATTCTTGCACATAACTCTTTGTATATCTATCTTGCAAGAATATATTTGTTAATTAGTTTAATTGGTATTTAATCGGATTAGATTAGCATAAGACCCTAATCACCCCCCCTCTAGGGTCTAACACCTCATACGTGTGAAACATGGATTTAATGTTGAAAGATTGTGTCTTCTCTTAGGGCAAAGACGAACCCAATACTGGAGAGGAATAATTTTATATTCTATCTCTAGGTCTTATCTTAGGGCAAAGACGAACCCGATGCTAGAGAGGAAGAATTTTATATTTTTATCTCCTTGTCTTCTCTTGGGGCAAAGACGAATCCGATACTAGAGAGGAAGAATTTTATATTTTATCTCCTACTTTTCTTCTCTTGGGGCAAAGACGAACCCGATACCGAAGATGAAAAATTTTGTATTCTATCTCATGCTGCAAAGGAAACTCAAAGTAGGATCTTCACTTCGAGAATCCAGGAATGTGAAACTAAGAGTGAGATCTACACTCCGAGAATTGAAAAGATCTAGATAACCCTAACTTTTATAGGATTGGTTACCTGATCTAAAAATGAATTTCTCATTTATCGAGATGAAATTCTAACTTCAGCCCTAACTGTTTAAAAGTTTGACCTAAGGGGAATGAGTGGAAACCTTTCATTTATCGAAAGGGGATTCCAATTTTGGTCCTAACTATTTAAAGGTTTGACCATATGGGAGTTTGAGACGATCCTAACTGTTTAAAAATTTGATTGTTCAATTTGTAGACCTCTCGTTTATAGAAAGAATCAAGAGGGGATTTTAACTTTAGCCCTAACTGTTCAAAGGTTTGACCAGATGGGAGTTTGAGACGATCTTAACTGTTTAAAGATTTGATCGTTCAATTTGTGGACCTCTCGTTCATGGAAAGAATCGAGAGGGGATTTACTGTTTAAAGATTTGATCGTTCAATTTGTGGACCTCTCGTTCATGGAAAGAATCGAGAGGGGATTTTGGCTTTGGTCCTATGGACCTCTCGTTCATGGAAAGAATCGAGAGGGGATTTTGGCTTTGGTCCTAACTGTTTAAATGTTTGACTAAAATGGGAGTTTGAGACGATCCTAACTGTTTAAAGGTTTGATCGTTTAATTTATGGATCTCTCATTTATGGAAGGAATCGAGAGGGGATTTTAGCTTTATGCCTAACTTTTAAAGGTTTGACCAATCAAATAGAGGAAGTGGAGGTACAAATAACAGTGAAAATATTGACTTGCACAAATCACTCAGAAGGGGTTTTCGGTATCAAGTAACAAAATCCTAACACGAAGGGGGTTTGATAATCGTCATGGATCAGCAGATTAAAATTTTGATTGTCGTGTCCGGACTTCAACAGTGGGAGTTGGAATGGATGTGACCATGAATGATTTTGGTGGACCCACCATCAATTGATTTGATTAGTAAGAGATTTTATGGTAGAGGACTGCGAATCATCAAGCACTCCAAAATTATACTGTGGGAGTTTCGTGAGGAGAGACTGACCCGATGAAGTCATTGAATCTCGTCTCAACAAAAAAAATACTTGGAAAGTCACAGTGGGAGTTGACGGATTGATCCTGGTGATTGAAACCAACCAAGAATCGGATGAAGGAAAAGCAAATGGAACATGCTTCATGCTTGAAGGATTTTAGAGTTTTGTGAGGGAAGATTGTCTTGATGAAGTCATTGAATCTCATCTCAACAAAAGAGTGCTCCGAAAATCATAATGGGAGAGTTTTAATCATTTTGGACATGATTAAACAGCCACAGTGGGAGGTTCTTAATCATTTTTATCATGATTAAGAGTGGATTATTCGGATGGTTGGTTTTCATTTAGAATAATCAGCTCATTCTGGGTTATCCTTAAGAATATCATGTGTAGTATTCTCCAGGAACATCCCGTCAAAGGTAGGGAATATTTTAGCCTCGTATACTAGTTGGAGGTTGCCAAGTTATCCTTAAGAATATTATGTGTAACATTCTCTAGGAACTTCCCGTCAAAGGTAGGGAACAGTTTAGCCTCGTATGCTAGTTAGAGGTAGGAGAAATAGTTTATACTCATATACCCTTTGGAGTGAAGGGATAAGCAGTTTATACTCTTATACTTATCAGAGTCTCAGGCAACCTCATTTGGCTTGTTTTGCTGTTATGATGCCGGTGTCAATTAAGGCTTGGATTTTATTTTTGAGATCAAAGCAAGCTTTGGTGGGATGAAGAACCCTCCTATGATATGCACAGTATTTTGGATCCGTAATCCTCTTAGCTCTCTCCTGATCTTTAATAGGTGGTTGCTCGATTTTATTTTGGTTCAGGAGGTACTTGAAGATGGCTGGAACCTCATCGTCCTTGAAGGAGTACCGTTGCATCTGAGGTGACTGTTGTGAAGATTGATGTCGCGATTGTCGTTGTGATGTTTGATTAACATCAACAGCCGCTACAGGCGTCGTCGGCTGGCTTCCCTTAGTCTTCTTTCTTTTGAGAAAGCGTTCAGCCTGTTCACCACATATTTTCAACTCTTTCCAGGTTTTGGATGGAACGACCCCCAAGACTTCCAACACATCAAGGGAAAGGTTTTTATAACAGGTCTGAAGTATGATTACTCTGTGATCGGATTCCAGCAATTCATAGCTGTTGAATATCATTTCTCCATGATAATGTTTTGATGATAACAATTTATATTGTGTGTGCACTAACTTTCATATGCAGATTTCAATATCAGAATATGTACAAGTGCAAGTGGATATCAAGGCATTTTGAAGTGAAGAAAATGAAGAACAAAAGATAATGTATTTGAATTTTTCTTTACTTAGAATATTTGTACAAGCCTTGATCACACACACACGTACACACACACAATTTTAGAACACACTAACACAGGCTTAGTGTGTTGGTTAACTATAGAAATCCCCTATGTTAACCATTAGAATAGTAGTTAAAACTTAATTATAAAAACTCATTATTTCTGAATATTTGATCTTAATAGTCGACTAATTAGGATAGTAGTCGACTACTCATGTATATAACTCAAATACAAGTTTCTGTCTGTTTACAGTATAGTCGACTAATTAACATTATAGTCGACTACTGAAGAAAATGTCATTTTTCAAGTTTCTGTCAAATTACAGTATAGTCGACTAATGATCATTATAGTCGACTACTGAGAACATTTTCCGAAAACACAGAGTCTGTCTGAACTCAGTGTAGTCGACTAATGACTACAGTAGTCGACTACAAAAGACAGTTTTCCAGTTTTCAGAATTTGAATTTCTGACAGTTTTTAGGCGTTTTTAAACGTTTTTAAACTTTAAAAACTTGTCTTTTCAAGGGCTATATATAGGTTATTTGTTCAGAAAAATTGCATAGATATACATAATTTCTTGTGCAACTGTTCTATACCAATATAGAACGTGTGGGTACAATTGGTGGTTCTGAAAAAATTAAAACCCTTGTTAAAGGAATGGAGATTGAATTAACTACTAAAACAATTGGTAAAATATTCAACATTCCTTATCAAGGAGTTTCTCTTAGCTCTGTTAGGATGAATGATTCAGACTTGCTATCCAATCACATATTTCTTCCAGGACATGGAAAACCTTTGAACAATTCAAACAAACTTCGTCCATTTCCTAGGTTCATTGCTCGTATCCTAGCCTATAACTTATTTCCAAAAACTGGAAGTTTTCATTTCATTTCCCTAGAATTAGCAAAAGCTATATATGCTATTATGGGAAATATTCAAGTTAATTGGGCTGAGGTTTATTTTGATAATTTTCTGACCATTCCTAGAGGATTTCTTCCTTATGGTGCATTCCTGACTAAGATCTTTGATAAATTCCATGTTGATCTCAAATCTGAAAAATCTGTTGTCCGTTCAATTGAATTTTTTGATTCAAATGCCCTAACTAGGATGAAATTGACAAATTTTGAAATCCAAGATCACAATCCTCAAAATGAACCTGTTCAAAATGAACCTGAACTTCAACAAGAAGATATTCCACAAACCTCAACTCAAGCTGGAGCCTCTTCAAGTCAACCTCCACCATTTCCTACTGAACCTTCATGTTTTTCAGACGTGCAATACAATACTTTGAGTGCACGTATCCTAGAACTGGAAACAGGTCAACGAGCTATATATGCACAAAACAGATATATCATCAGCAATCAAGAAGACCTAATCAAAAAGTTTGAAGACTTGGACTCAAAGCTTAATTCATATTTTCAAGGCCAACAACCTCCTCCAGCACCTTAGAATTTGTTTCTGTTTTTTGGTCAAAACAATTATGTTCTTATGTTTAAAACTATGTGGTTGTTATTATGTTTAAAACTATGTGGTTATGTTGCTTTTATGTCAAGTTTGCTACAATATAACTGTGTGTTAAGCCTGCTATTATGAAAAGTTTGCTATTATATGTGTTAAGTTTGCTACTATTTTGTTCGTTAATATAACTGCTATATATTTTAAACAGATAATGGTGATGAACATTATGGAACTTGTGGTCTTTATGGCAAGTCTTTGCCTACCAATATGGATGGGTGAAGTTATGGACTATGTTCATAACCTTGATGATTTGTTTGAAGTGTTAACTCATGTTGACGAAATTATGTTATGTTTAGGTTCTTCTTCTTTTTGTTGATAACAAAGGGGGAGAAATAGTTAAGTTTTATATTTTTTATTATGAATGTTAAAAACTTTGCATATATGCAGGGGGAGTAAGTATTACATGTTTTAAAATTTAATATGATGCATAAATTATTTGTTATCATCAAAAAGGGGGAGAATGTTGAATATCATTTCTCCATGATAATGTTTTGATGATAACAATTTATATTTTGTGTGCACTAACTTTCATATGCAGATTTCAATATCAGAATATGTACAAGTGCAAGTGAATATCAAGGCATTTTGAAGTGAAGAAAATGAAGAACAAAAGATAATGTATTTGAATTTTTCTTTGCTTAGAATATTTGTACAAGCCTTGATCACACACACGCACACACACACATTTTTAGAATACACTAACACAGGCTTAGTGTGTTGGTTAACTATAGAAATCCCCTATGTTAACCATTAGAATAATAGTTAAAACTTAATTATAAAAACTCATTATTTCTGAATTTTTGATCTTAATAGTCGACTAATTAGGATAGTAGTCGATTACTCATGTATATAACTCAAATACAAGTTTCTGTCTTTTTACAGTATAGTCGACTAATAGAGATTATAGTCGACTACTGAGATGTTTGACAGAAACATAAGTTTCTGTCTTTTTACAGTGTAGTCGACTAATGACTACAGTAGTCGACTACTGAAGAAAAATATAAATTTTCAAGTTTCTGTCTGAACTCAGTGTAGTCGACTAATTATCATTATAGTCGACTACTGAGAACATTTTCCGAAAACACAGAGTCTGTCTGAACTCAGTGTAGTCGACTAATGACTACAGTAGTCGACTACAAGAGACAGTTTTTCAGTTTTCAGAATTTGAATATCTGACAGTTTTTGGCCGTTTTTAAACGTTTTCAAACTTTAAAAACTTGTCTTTTCAAGGGGTATATATAGGTTATTTGTTCAGAAAAATTGGAGAAATATACATACCCATAAGCTTTGATTCTTGAGCAATTTCCTAAGTGAAAAACATTCTGATTTTCTGAAAAAGAAGAGTTTCTGAAATTGCCTATATACTTTCATCAAAAACAAATCAATTAGGCAATTTTACAAAGATTAAAAGAATCCTAAGCCACTGCTGCACATTATTACACATTCAAGGCTTATAGGATCATTGTGTTCTTCTTCAACAAGTTTTCTCTCGGTTGTGAGAGGGTTAGTCTCTTGGGTTAGAGATTGGTGTTCAAATTGACAAGGAGTTTGTCAATTGGTGTTGCAATTTGCAGGAACTTGCAAATTGGTCAGGTTTGCATTTGATTTTGTAAGTTTATTCAAAATCATAGTGAAAACTCTCAAGCGGGATTTGCTTGGGGACTGGATGTACACCAGTTTGGTGGAACCAGTATAAAATCCTTGTGTTTGTGTTTGCAAATTTCTGAGATTGCCATTTTTTTCTTTGCAATTTATTATCTACTTTGCAATAATTTTAAAAGAACACTATTCACCCCCCCTCTAGTGTTCAAGTGTATCTATTTCAGATCCTACATTTGGTATCAGAGCAAGGTGAAAGATGGCATTGTCAAATACATCACAATTCAAGGAAGGTCACTCTACAAATCGTCCTCCAATGTTCGATGGCACGAACTACAACTACTGGAAGTGTAGGATGAAGATCTATCTCCAATCTCTTGGCTACGAACTTTGGAACGTCGTTGAAACAAAATATGAGAAACCAACAACTCCTTTCGCGGAATGGACTACATCTCAAAGGAACAATGCGAATTTGGATTCTAAAGCAATGAATGCCTTATTTTGTGCACTTGACAAGAATGAGTTCAATAGGGTGTCAACGGCCACATCCGCATATGATATTTGGCACACACTCGAGGTAACTCATGAAGGTACTACTAAAGTTAAAGAGTCTAAAATTTCTGTTCTTGTGCACAGATTTGAATTATTCAAGATGAAGGAAAATGAGACTATTGGAGAAATGTTCACAAGATTCACCGACATCACAAATTCTCTTATTGGTCTTGGAAAAACATATACTCAAGTGGAGATGGTAAGAAAGATACTTCGTTCACTTACTCCACAATGGGAAAAGAAAGTTACCGCTATTGAAGAAGCCAATGATTTGTCAACTCTTACGGTTGAAAATCTTATTGGTAATCTTATGGCATATGAAGTACAACTTGAAGATAGGAAGAATGATGAAGAATCTAAGAACAAGAAAGTTCTTGCATTTAATACTACTTCAGATAAAGAAGATTCAGATGATAATGATGAAGAAATGGGCATGTTTGCACGAAAATTTCGAAAATTCATCAAAAGAGGTAATTTTAAATTTAAGAATTCAAATTCAACTAACCCTCTTTGTTTTAAGTGTAATAAACCAGGGCATATGAAGAAAGATTGTCCAATGTTGAAGAATAAACAAAAATCAAGTTATTTCAACAACTTCAACAATATTCAAAATAACAAGAAGAGGAAAGCAATGGCGGTCACTTGGGATGATAGTGATGAATCATCCTCAGATGAAGAAATTGAAGAAAAGGAAAGTGCTCACATGTGTTTCATGGCACAAGATGATGTAAGTGAAAATGAAGAGCTTTTAGATGCTTTTAATGAATTATATGAAACTTTTATAAGATTAAAAATTTCACATAATTTTCTTAAAGGTGAGAATAAAAGGTTACGTGAAGAAATTTCAGATTTAAATTCCTCTACTTATACTAATTCTCAATTAGTTGAATTAAAAGAAGAAAATTTTTCTTTACTAAAAGAAAATGATAATTTATCTAATGAAAATAAATATTTAAAATCAGAATGTAATAAGTTAAATATTCGAATTAATAGTTTAGATAAAGATATTTCTTCTTTTAAATCAAGATATGAAGATATATGTTTAAATGTAAGCAAATTTAATAAAGGAAAAGAAAATCTTAATAATATTCTTTCTTTTCAAAGAGAATCACAAAAGACAAAAGGATTAGGTTTTCAAATTAATAAAAACAAATCAAAGAATACAATTTTTGTAAAACCTTCTTGTGATTTGCATGATTATAAATATGAAAATTTGTATAAAAAGAAATCAAAATTCTTTTCTATTTGGGTTCCAAAAGAATTATCTTCTTTTAATAAGAATTTTTATATTTCTGATTTTATTAAAAATATTTGTTTATCATCTAATTATTTAAGTAAATCAAACTCTTCATGGGTTTGGTTTCCTAAAGGCTAATTTAAAGGACCCAACATAGTATGGGTACCAAAATGTAAATGTTTATTTTTTCAGGTACCCAAGAAAGATAGGTGGATTTTAGATAGTGGTTGCTCTAAACATATGACTGGAAATATTCAATTGTTGTCATCTTTTCAAAACAAGGATGGAGGTACCGTTACTTTTGGAGATAACAACAAAGGAAAAGTCATCGGTATTGGTTCCGTAGGTAATCCAAACAAACCTATCATTGATAATGTTTTATTAGTTAATGGTCTTAAACATAATTTACTAAGTATTAGTCAACTTTGTGATAAAGGTTATAAAATTGTTTTTGAAAAAGAATCATGCTTAATTTATGATATTGATTTAATAACCATTATTTTTAAAGGTTATAGAAAAAATAACATATATGTGTTATCTATGAATAATATTTCAAATGAACATTGTCTTATTGCATCATCTAATGATTCTATTTTATGGCATAAACGTTTTGGACATGTTAACTTTAAACATATGTCTAAGATTTCTAAAAATGATTCAGTAAATGGTTTGCCTAAGATGTCATTTAAAAATAATTTTTGTGATGCATGTCAACAAGGAAAAATGCACAAATCTTCTTTTAAATCTAAAAATATAATATCTACAAATAGACCATTAGAATTAATTCATATAGATCTTTTTGGTCCATCTAGAGTAGCATCTTTAAATGGAAGTAGATATGCATTTGTTCTTGTTGATGATTATTCTAGATTCACATGGGTAATTTTTCTTAAACATAAAAATGATGCTTTTAATGAGTTTTCTATATTTTGCAAAAGAATTCAAAATCAAAAATCAACTTCTATTATCTCTATACGTAGTGACCATGGAGGTGAATTTGAAAATGAATTATTTGCAAATTATTGTGACCAACATGGTATATCGCACACATTCTCTTTTCCTCGTGCTGCTCCACAAAATAGAGTTTTAGAAAGGAAAAATAGGACCTTACAAGAATGTGCTAGAACCATGTTATGTGATAGTTTTTTACCTAAATATTTTTGGGCAGAAGCCGTATCAACAGCTTGTTATGTATTAAATAGAGTTTTATTACGACCTATTTTAAAGAAAACATCTTATGAATTATTTTATAACAAAATTCCTAAAGTATCTTACTTTAAAGTTTTTGGTTGTAAATGTTTTATCTTAAATACAAAGGATAACTTAGATAAATTCGATTCAAAATCCGATGAAGGAATTTTTGTTGGATATTCTAATCACAGTAAAGCATATAGAATTTACAACAAAAGAACACAAGTTATTGAAGAATCTTTACATGTTTCTTTTGATAAAAAATTTTCAAAAACACCTATTATACTAAATAATGATGATGATGTAATTGATACCATACAAGATACTCCTATG
>NC_033800.1:28927244-28929112 GCF_001876935.1 Asparagus officinalis
CGAATCTGGTGCGCAGGCGAGCTTAGCGTCTGCGTGGATTTGACGGGTCACCTGTACCATGGGCGGTTGCTTGAGGGGCTCGAGACACTATAGTCTTTCCCCTCACGCCGTGGGAAATAGGAAGGGCCATCCCTGCGCACGACGTTGCAGCCCCCTAGTACACAAGCGGGTCTTGACGAGATTGCTAACGTCTTCGGACGTCCAGGCGAGCCTGGTGTCTAGATGAACTTGACTCATGCGGGCGAGTTGAGCATGCAAGCGAATTTGAAGATACTTGACTCGTGCAGGCGAGATCTGCTTCCGAATGGGTCTGGCCCGTGCTGACGAATCAAGCATTTAGGCGGATTTGAGCTTTTAATCTGCAGGTTTCTGCAGTTAGGGCAATTTTTATAGCCTATAGATCAGTAGCTCTTTAATTTCCAGTATTTTCTCCAACATCAAAATTCGTAATCAGATAGCAGCTGCCTTCATTCAATTGTGATTTAAATTTATCTATCAATTTTTTCTTGATCGTTGCTTGAATTTTGGCTCCCTTTCATAAAAAAAGAGAATTTCATGAATGTTTAATCTTGAATTATTCACATTAAAGGAAAATAATAATTGAACTCTAAAAAAGATTATGAAAGAGTGAAAAAAATTACCTTTTCATCCAATAAAAACAGCTCAATAGTGTTGATTGTATTCGGAATATTGAATTTCATCGCATTCTATAACCTTATGACTCTTACCATCACTTTCCAAGTTTCTTTGTCTGGGTTAATTTCAGAAATAAAATCAAGTTTTGGTGCCATATTCAATTTGTTTATCAATATAAATACATGTATAATGACAAATTTGGTAATTTAAATGATAATGCAAATTATCTAATAATAATAGTACCATAGGAATAAAATATTGCGAGAAGTTAGCATAAAAAAGAAGCAGCCCATAAAAGTACTATAAAACAAAAGTAAATCTGAATATCGATCATGCAATCATCAATATAACAGAATATATTGAACCAAATTTTATGAAATAACCACAATGCAATGTAATAACTATGGTAGATCCCAACTGTAAAGTGTTTTTTTATAATTGGCTATCTTACATTCTGAAATATTTCTTTAAAGACCATATTTTTTTGTGTTGTTTGCAACCTGACCATCCTTTTCATGGACCAAAATTGTCAAACCCTTCTTACTTCTAACTCTAGAGATGGCCACATAAAATTGTCCATGACTAAACACAAGCCTTGGAAGGTATAATCCAACATTAGATAGTGACTGACCCTGACTTTTATTTATTATCATAGCAAAAGAAATTGTTAAAGGATATTGTCTTCTTTGCAGTTTGAAAGGTCATCTTGAATCTAATTGAGTCATAACCATTCGTGAAATAAAAACTTTCATCCTAATATTGTTGCCTGATTTAACTTTTGCTTCAATGACATGATTGCCCAACTGAGTGATAATTAGCCTTGTCTCGTTGCATAAACCAGATGATTGATCTACGTTCTTCAATAACATTACAAGAACTCCAACCTTAAATTTAAGTTTGTGGTTAGGTACTCCAGAGCACCGAATACTGTTAAGAAAATCTGGAGTATGTAAATTTTCTTGGAAATCAATATCTCCATCAGCATTACAAACACTATCAGAACTCAAATACACCCTTTCTTCTCCGAGAATTAATGAAATTACATAGTCATTAACCATTTCAATGATTTCAAGCGCCGGAGCGAGAATGGCTCTATTTTGAAGGTAATTCACATCATACAAATCATCTAATAGATTCGGATATGTGCTTTCAACAATAGCAGCAAGAGGATTAGTGAAATCTTTGATGAGTAGATCATTTGGCACTTCAATCAATGCTTCTCCATCATTAGG
>NC_033800.1:28930112-28931964 GCF_001876935.1 Asparagus officinalis
AGATTTGGGCGATTGTTTCCTTGGTGAACCAATCCCCCCGGCTATTGTTTCCTTCGTGAAATAATACCCGTCGTACTGTGTAGATCTGACCGAATCTAGATCGCGCGGTGGTCCACGGATAAACCTCGGCGCAGGCGAAGAACCCACAAAACGAGCGACCGCAAAACAGGAGCTCGTAATTTGTTCGACAAATAAGGAAAGTTGTAATCTTTTTTCTTTTTCATTGATTTTATTGTAACCGGATCTTATAAAAAGACCGGATCTTTGTAATCGATAAACTATTACAAGAGTGTACAATAGAATCAACAATGAAGAAAGACACGATTTTTCCCGCGAACAATCTGGCGACCACAGTGGGAGCCGCCGATCTCGCTGCCGAGATCGGAGCGTCGCAGCCGTGGATCTCGATCCCGGTCGTGGAGAAGGTCGAATTCGAGTTCGACCAGCAGAAGTTCGAGGAGTACTTGTCGTCCTCGTCCGGATCAACCTCCCCCGGCAAGTCAAAAAAGTTCTCCTCTAGGAGAAAAACTCGTTGGTATGAAGATGTTGAAAACACCAACGAAGATCTCGCCTCGCTGGATGCCAAAGTCGCATCGGGTGAGATTCCTCCAATTACCAACCAGGCCGGATCTGCTCTGGCCAACCCTTCTGCCGCAGGGGGCGTGGTGACTCTCTCGAAGAGAGCCCGCCAAAGGCAACGTCAACGCCTTGCGAAACAATTCGCAAAGGCCATGGAGTCTGTTGACGGGATCTGCTACAACGTGGATCTGAAGAACAGGCCGCCGACGAACGAATGGATCCGGGTCAAACGGAACCGTTCGACACTTGAAGAGCGGATTCACAAACGCCGCTTGTTACTCGCACAAGCAAAAATTCTTGTGCAGGAGGCCAAGAAATTAGAGAAAGAAAGAGTGGCCAAAAAGCCATTGCCAACCCGCCAAGTATGGAGGCCGAAGCAGCCTCCAACAAAAGTTCAACCACCGGCGAATCAACCCAAGTCGCCGGTAATTCCAATAGCTTCTCCGGGGGATCATGCAGAATCGTCCCAAAGGAAGAAATCAATTTTGGAGCGCCTCGGTCCACTTCCCGATGAGCGAGGCAAGGTTCCAGTTCAAGAGCGTTTGAGCCCGATGAAGAAACTCCGGACGGCTCAACATGTTGGGGGTCGCCGCAACCCTCAACATGACAAAGAAATTGTGGCACCCAAGCACACTACTTTGCGCATCGAAGTTCAGGAGCCCGTTGAGAATTCACGCCCACAAAGGCGCGTTTCGAGGCGCGTGACTCTCGAAAGTCCGAAGAAGGTAATTCACTCTCAGAAGGAAACGTTATCGTCTGATGATGATTGCGTTATACCTGAGAAATCGTGCCAACACACGATAGGTTGCTCCGACTTTCAAACGGAAGAGCTGTACTATCGTGCTGGGGGTACGAGCAAAGCCAGAAAGAGAAGTCCTCGAAGGCTAGAAACTCAGTGCCCTTGTTCAAAGCTCATTCGGGCGGTACTGTCTGAGTGAAACTGCATCAAGGCAGTCCCCGAGAGAATTTCAGTGTTCGAAAGGCTTAGTACCGAAACACCAAAACCAAGGCATAGGCGTTTCCGGCAAAGAAGAACGGTGGTTGAAAATGGAGAATTTCCGAGGGTCACCACCAACATGACCAGCAGAGGGACATTGGCGCGAGATAATCTCGAGTCAATTCTGAAAGCATCCCGGCCTAGAACCCATCTGCAGTCCGGAACCATCAAGCGAGCAACCTATAGTAGGGTTCGTACAAGACTCCTTTCAGAAGATGAAGAATCTGATGCCGGCTCCGCGGTTGCATCAGATAATACGGTATCCAGCGGGGGACA
>NC_033800.1:28932964-28934279 GCF_001876935.1 Asparagus officinalis
GTAATAAGCCTTCTTATAAATACAAACGAAACTCCCTCTTTCGGGAAATCAAATATTCACCCTACAGTATATAAGACATCCACTGAACTTCCGGCATCGACCATAATTCGTTTCACCTGATACCCATTAATGACTACGGTAATAACAAGAGGATCATCATGGGGCGTCTCAACACCCTGTAGGTCATCGTCAGTAAAAGATATGAGCTCTTCTGTTCTCGTCTTCTTAGGATCATGGTCGACTTGTAGCATTCTTCTAGCATATCTCTTCCGCTCATTGTTGGATGACCCCCCAACTGTAGGACCACTACTTATTACATTGATGACTCCTTTGTGAGTAGTCTCTTAGGGTCGTTCGTCTATTTGAGGTCAAGGTCGAGGTGACCGCGAGCGGGATCTCCTATCATTTCTATTTGGGACAATATCCCTACGATCTCTCCAGAAAGTGAGATTTCTTAAATATACTCTCTCAATCAAATCCTCTATATCCCTCTTGAGGATCCGACAATCATTGGTAAGGTGTCCGTGATCCCGTTGGTAATGACAAAATTGCTTAGTGTCACTATTTCTAGGATTTGATGACATCTTGGGTGTAGGATCTTTGAGATATCCTTCCCTCTAGACCATAGACAAGGCATTGGTAAACGAGGTGTCTAAGATGGTTAGAGATTCCTTTGTTGTCCGATTTCTCTGTTGATTCCTCCTGTCTGAGTGATTAGGATGAGAGTTGGCCCTTGGAGGATTCTTGTGTCATCCTAGCCTTGGAGGACTTTTGGTCAGTTCAGGTGACAGAATTACTGCTGGCGCTGTTGGAGGGTTTGATGGAACGACCATGGTTGCTGGCGTTACTGAAGTCGTGACAACGGGAGCCCCCACGTTACTTACTGAGGCTTTGTAAGCCCGTGCGTCATCCATGTCCTTGTATCCATGGGCTTTGGCTATCAATTGTTCATAATTAGCGACTGGTTTCTTAGCGAGAGAGTCGGCCAATTCATTGCTCTGCAAGCCGACGACGAGTGCCGCCATGGCGACTGCGCTTCCCGGGTCATTGACTTCCAACCTCTTGGCTTGGAATATCTTGAAGTAGGCCCAGAGGCTCTCTTCTGATCCCTGCCTCATTTGGATCAGCACATGAGGGGGGAGCTTCTACTTAGTGTCAGCGAGGAAGTGGTGGATGAACTTTCGACTTAGCTGTCGAAAATTATTGATGGATCTTCTACTCAAAGCGTTCTACCAAAGTTTAGCGCTTCCTGTGAGGGTGATAGGGAAGCACCGACAGAGGATTGCTTCAGAAACTTGGAGCATACTCATTATGT
>NC_033800.1:28935279-28935701 GCF_001876935.1 Asparagus officinalis
TTCGAGCCGAAGAACTCAATAAGTACGAAGCCGCTCAACGTCATATAGCTGAGGAAGAGGTTGAGGTTGGATAACTGCAACAGCTACATGCTCAAAAACAAGTCGAGCTGACACTTTCGAATACTTCTCTGGAGAATTTACGAGAGAAGATCGCTGCCGCTGAAGTGGAGTTGACTAGGATGAAGGCTCAATTCAAACGAGAAGAATCTATTGCAATGAGCTCAACGTCAAAAGTGCTGCTTCCCTGGTGAATTACCGTGCCAAGGCTGGTGCTCTGGAAGAGGCTAAGAAGGAGGTATCTGCCATGCTGTCTAGTGAGGACGAGCTTTGAAAACGGGCCGAGATGCTGGTTTGGGCCGACCATGAAGAAAAACTTTCTGACATTAAGTCTCAGCTAACTTCATTTGATCTGATGAATTGAT
>NC_033800.1:28936701-28937112 GCF_001876935.1 Asparagus officinalis
CAGGCGGAGGCGGTGTTGAAGCTCTATAATTATTTGTTAATATTTTGATGTTTTGATGTATTGCTATAACTGATATGTTTATTATTATTTTTAAAAATTAACACACATTATATAATCCTATACTAAGTATACCAGAAAAGAATCTTCTGAAGCTTGGACTTTGATTGATTGACTTGATATGCATAGCTTCAATATATCTTTTTTCGCTCGATTTTCTATATATACTAAACAACACAAAACAAAATACTGAAAATAATATTAGTTGTAAATTATTTGTAATATCATTATCAAAATAAGAAGACCCAACAATCTCCCCCTTTTTGATGATAACAAACAATTTACCAATATGCATAAAAAGTCAAAGAAACCAATTCAAAATAAATATTATATACTCACATATATATATATATA